>NC_023171.2:358000-668500 GCF_000231095.2 Oryza brachyantha | reverse complement strand
CACAGAAGAAGCGTGAGTTCCGCGCTCTGCAGCAAGGTACCAAGACGGTGACAGAGTACCTTTATGAGTTCAACCGCCTAGCGCGATATGCCCCCGAGGATGTCCGCACTGACGCCGAAAGGCAAGAAAAATTCCTTGGAGGTTTGGATGATGAGTTGAAGAAGCAGTTGCTTTCGGGCGACTATGCTGACTTTGAGAAGCTAGTGGATAAAGCCATCCGTCAAGAGGACCAGCACCTCCAGATGAATAAGAAGAGGAAGGCTTCGCAGTTCAGGTCTAACCAGCCGCCTCCTCAGAAGCCCCGAATCCACACCGACCCCTATTCTCAGAATCAGCAGCACGGGCAATCAACCTTTATTGTCCGCCAACATCGTCCCTACAACCCTAGCAACTTCTCCAGCGGCTCGTCCCAACGTGCTCCACCTCAGCGTGCTTTTCCAGCACCAGCTCCCCGGCAACAGAATGCTCCTCCACCAACAGCTCAACCTCCTCCAGTCAGGAAGGATGCAGGTGCAAAGCCTGGGGTGTGCTACAACTGTGGCGACCCAGGTCACTTTTCCGACAAGTGCCCGAAGCCAAAGCGCAGCGGGCAGAGGTTTGTGCAAGCTTGTGTGAATCATGTCACCGCCGAAGAAGCACAGGCTGCGCCGGAAGTAATACTGGGTACGTTTCCTATCAACTCCGTACCTGCTACAGTACTTTTTGATTCTGGTGCTACACACTCTTTTATTTCAAGAAAGTTTGTGGGATTACTTGGGTTAAGAAGGGAAAAGTTAAGAAACCCGATGCGGGTTAGTTCTCCAGGGCATAGTATGTTTTCAGACCTTTATAGCCCTGATGTGCCCATAGAAATCCAAGGGACATCCTTTCTAGCCAATCTCATCCTTCTCGAATCTAAAGACCTAGATGTCATTTTGGGAATGGACTGGCTTACCAGGCATCAAGGAGTGATTGATTGTGCCAAGCATACAGTCACCTTGACCAGTGAAGGTGGTAAAGTAGTGACTTATCAGTCGCCGGAATCAGTGTCAATCGGTACTTGTTTGAATCAGATGGAAGCCGAAGAGCAGCCCTCGGAAAAAGTCAAAGACCCGAAGAAGTTGGAAGACATACCAGTGGTTTGTGAGTATCCGGAGGTGTTTCCAGATGATCTCACAACAATGCCGCCAGTAAGAGAGATCGAGTTCCGTATCGACTTGGTACTAGGAACCGCACCGATCTATAAGAGACCCTATAGGATGGCAGCTAATGAGATGGCAGAAGTGAAGAAGCAAGTGGATGAACAGCTCCAGAAAGGTTACATCCGACCGAGTACCTCGCCTTGGGGTGCCCCGGTTATTTTTGTTGAGAAGAAGGACAAGACTAAGAGAATGTGTGTGGACTATCGTGCTTTGAACGATGTCACCATCAAGAATAAGTATCCTCTGCCAAGGATTGATGATCTGTTTGATCAGTTGAAGGGAGCCAAAGTTTTCTCCAAGATCGATTTGAGATCAGGGTATCATCAATTAAGAATTCGGGAAGAAGATATTCCCAAGACGGCATTCACTACTCGCTACGGCTTGTATGAATGTACGGTAATGTCGTTTGGACTTACCAATGCCCCGGCATTTTTCATGAATCTCATGAATAAGGTGTTCATGGAATACCTGGACAAGTTTGTGGTTGTCATCATCGATGACATCCTTATCTACTCCAAGTCAGAAGAAGAGCACGAGCAACATTTGCGGATTGTGCTAGAGAAGCTAAGAGAACACCAGTTGTATGCCAAGTTCAGCAAGTGTGATTTCTGGCTGCACGAAATGAAGTTCCTTGGCTATGTGATCAATGCCCAAGGTGTAGCAGTGGACCCCAGTAATGTGGAGTCAGTAATCAAGTGGACCCCGCCTAAGACGGTTTCCCAAATCAGGAGTTTCTTAGGACTTGCGGGCTATTACCGCCGGTTCATTGAGAATTTCTCAAGATAGCCAAGCCAATGACACAGTTGTTAAAAAAGGAAGAGAAGTTCAAATGGTCAAAAGAGTGCGATAAGAGTTTTGAAGAGCTCAAACAAAGGTTGGTTTCGGCACCCGTGTTGATTTTGCCAGATCAAATGAAAGACTTCCAGGTTTACTGTGACACATCCAGATCAGGACTAGGATGTGTGCTAATGCAAGAAGGAAAGGTGGTTGCTTACGCTTCTCGCCAGCTGAGACCACATGAGGGTAACTACCCGACTCATGATTTGGAACTAGCAGCTGTGGTGCATGCCCTAAAGATTTGGCGACATTACTTAATCAGTAACAAGTGTGAAGTGTATACGGATCATAAGAGTTTAAAGTATATCTTTACACAACCGGATTTGAATCTCCGCCAGCGAAGATGGTTGGAATTGATCAAGGACTATGATTTAAGTATCCATTACCATCCAGGCAAAGCAAATGTAGTTGCGGATGCTTTGGGCCGGAAGAATTACTGCAATGCTACGGTATCAACGGAAGTTTGTGAGCAGTTACAACAGGAGTTTGAACGACTAAATTTGGGGTTAGTCGAAGAAGGTTTTGTGGCAGCTCTAGAAGCGCAGCTCACTTTGGTGGATCAAGTTCCCCAATCCCAAGCAAATGATCCGGAGATAGCCGAGCTAAAGAAAAATATGCGAGTCGGTAAAGCTCGAGATTTTTCAGAAGATGAACATGGGACAATCTGGATGGGAAACAGGTTGTGCGTACCAGATAACAAGGAGTTAAAGGAGTTGATACTCCAAGAGGCTCATCAAACCCAGTACTCTATTCACCCCGGGAGTACCAAGATGTATCAGGATCTCAAAGAAAAGTTTTGGTGGGTTAGTATGAAGAGGGAAATTGCAGAATATGTCGCCTTGTGCGATGTTTGTCAACGAGTCAAGGCAGAACACCAAAGGCCAGCAGGACTGTTGCAACCTCTCCAGATTCCAGAATGGAAATGGGAAGAAATCGGGATGGATTTCATCACCGGTTTACCAAGGACCGCTGCCGGTCATGACTCGATTTGGGTAATTGTTGATCGACTGACAAAGGTCGCTCATTTTATACCAGTTCACACTACCTACTCGGGGAAAAGGTTAGCCGAGATTTACTTGGCTAGGATCATGTGTCTACATGGAGTACCGAAGAAGATCGTTTCTGACCGAGGAAGTCAGTTTACTTCAAAGTTTTGGCAGAAGCTACAGGAAGAATTGGGGACCCGACTGAATTTCAGTACGGCTTATCATCCACAGACAGATGGTCAGACAGAGAGGGTAAATCAGATTCTTGAAGATATGCTCAGAGCTTGCGCTCTCGACTTTGGTGGAACTTGGGATAAGAATTTGCCGTATGCAAAGTTCTCATACAACAACAGTTATCAAGCCAGTTTACAGATGGCACCTTTTGAAGCATTGTATGGGCGAAAGTGTCGTACACCCCTCTTTTGGGATCAAACAAGAGAACGTCAAGTTTTTGGGACTGAAGTTCTAAGTCAGGCCGAACAGAAGGTCAGAATAATCCGTGAAAGGTTGAAAATAGCTCAAACCAGACAGAAGAGTTATGCAGATAATCGTCGAAGGGACTTAGCCTTCGAAGCAGGAGACTATGTGTACCTCCGCGTCACACCCTTGCGAGGAGTACACCGGTTTCAGACCAAAGGAAAGTTGGCACCACGTTTTGTGGGACCATACCGGATAGTAGAACGAAGGGGAGAAGTTGCGTATCAGTTGGAACTCCCCGCTAACATGGCCGGAATCCATGACGTGTTCCATGTGTCGCCGCTCTAGAAGTGCCTACGTGTGCCTGAAGAACAAACCAACTCCGAGCACATCGATCTACAGGAAGATCTAACGTATGTGGAGAAGCCAGCACGGATTCTAGAAACCAGTGAAAGGAAGACTCGGAACCGTGTGATCAGGTTCTGCAGAGTTCAGTGGAGTCATCACTCAGAAGAAGAAGCGACATGGGAAAGAGAAGATGAGCTCAAGGCCGCCCATCCGCACCTCTTCGCCAGTGCCTCCGAATCTCGGGGTCGAGATTCCGTTTAAGGGGGGTAGGTTTGTCACACCCGGAGTTTCGTCCTAAGCCTAAACCGTGCAAAGAAATCCGTAAATAACAATTGGCTTAATTAACTCAGGAAGAATCCCTCTAAAAGAACCTAATTCAATTAAATCGAGGCTCGCAAATCGACTAACTGGATTTAAATTCAAATTGCAGAAGTATAAAATTTGGCCAAACAAATTAATTTAAAACTCGGCAAAAGTGGGGTTTTCCTTTTCCCTCCTTTTTCCTTTCTTTTTCCCTTCCTTCTCAAATTGGGCCGAAGTCCAATTTTCCTCCCTCCCTTTTTCTGTTTATTTTTCTTTTTTTCTTCTTCCTCCTTCCCGGGCCGGCCCAGCCGAGCCGGCCAACTTCCTCTCGGCCGGCCCAGCCGACCGGCCGCTTTCCCTCCGCCCGCGCGTGCCCCCGCCTAGGCCGCTGCTTCGGCCTAGCTCCCGCTCCGTGCCCGCGCCGCGAGTCCACGCCGCCTCCCTCCTCTCTCGCGCCACTGACAGGTGGGGCCCACCTGTCAGTGACCGTTTCCCCGCCTCCGCGCCAGCCCGCGCCGCGCCGCCTCCGCGCCGCCGCCGCAACCGCCGCCGCCGAGACCGCGTCGTGCCCGACTCGGTCTCCAACCTCCGCCCGCCCTAGCCAGTGCCACCACCCTTTAAATCCCGAGCCGCCGCACGCCGTCGCCCACTTTTCGTCTTCGCTCGAGTCGCCGCCGCGCTGTCGCCGTTCGCCGCCACAGCTCAATCTCGCCGCCAGTCGCCGGTCGTCGCCGCCAGTCGCGTCATCGCCTCCGCCTCGGTGTCGCCAACCTTTCCCTGGCACTCGTCGTCGCCGGTGGACGCCTCGCGCCCGTCGCAGCTCCTCCGACCTCTCCGTCGCAGCGCCTCGCCCCCTCGCTGTCGCCCGTCGATCTCCGCCGCCGTTGCCGGTCTCCCGCCCCTACCCGCGTCGCCACCTCCGGCTCGACCTCGCCGACCCGCCCGTGCTCTCGCCACCGCCGGTGAGCGTCTCCATCCTCCTCCCCTCTCTCTCCCCCTTCCCGGCCGACCGCCGCCGAGCCGCGCGCCGTCGCCGGACGGGCGCGAAGCCCGTCCTCGTCGCCGGCCACTGCGGTCGTCGTCGCCTTCGCGACGCCGTCGTCTAGCCGCCGTCACCTACGCTCGCGTGTGTCCATGCTCGCCGCTCGCCAGTCATCGCCGTGCCAGCCGTCGCCGCTGCTCTGCCGGGTCGCGCCTCGTGTGTCGCCGCCTCGGCCGTCGTCGCCGTCGCGCCGTCGCTGAACGCCAGTCGTCGTCGTCGCGCCGTCGCCGTCGCGCCGCCGTCTGCCTGAGCCACGCGCTCTGCTCCCCTCCTCTCTGTTCCCCCTCTCGCTGACGAGCGGGACCCACCCGTCAGCCGCCACCGCGCCCCTCCTTCCCTCTCTCCTCCCGTGGGACCCGCGTGTCAGTCTCTCCCTCCCTCTCTCTCTCGCCGACAGGTGGTCCCCACCTGTCAGCCGTCAGCTTCCTCTCTCCTCGCTGACGTCAGCAGCCCTATTAATTGCGCAATAATTGATTTAGGACTTTTCTGTTTAGTTAAAAACCCAGAAAACTTCTAAAATTCATAAGTAATTCATCTAGTCTCCGTTTAGGTCCATTCAAATTTCATTAAATTCATAAAATTGTCAAGAATCCATTAAAAATACTTTCTTTTGCTGTTTCACTAGATTTTTTGCCCGTTTTATTTATTTTTGTGCTTTGTCGCTTAGATTAGGACCCCGCCGAAGAGCCAGTTTACTTCGAGATCGTCGCCGAAGTTCCCCAAGGGCTAGAGCAAGGCAAGTGACACTCATCCTTGAACATATTGAACCCATTAATGCAAATTCTCCGCTTTATTTCTTCAAATATGCATTGTTTCAACTAAAGTATTTGCTTTATGTTATTTTCGGGTAAACCTTATTATTATGCCGTTCTTTATCCAACTTTATTCATTGATGGACCAGGGGTAACTTGATTAGAGTTAGGCCTAGGTTAATGCTTAGCCATGCTTAGAACAAATAGCTCATGGGATCACATTTAATCATGTTTAGTTCTGAATAGCTGAGTTACTGATTCATTACCCGGTTCGGGTTAATGTCAACTAAAATATTGATAATGGTGGGCTGTGGGTGCATGGTTTTGAGAGTCGCACCCATGGTAACTAAGGACCGGTTCACGGGAAACCCTGGAAGTAAATAAGTGCTAACCACATGCCGAAATGGGTAAGATGGGATTTGAAGCATGACTTCGAACTATTTGACGTACCGTGGCAAGGGTAGGCGTGGTGGAGTATGGATGGGCAATCGTGGTGTAACGAAAGCCTCTGCTGCTTCCGGATCTGCCAAGGCACAAGAGGGGACTGCCCGACTTGGTGTAAAGGAGGGGGTGAAACCTGAAGTGTGGTACGATTAAATAGGGAGGGTTGTGTAACGGGTCCTATCACGGTCTCCTTTCCGGTATACCATGGTGGTATGTCGGCGCACGTTCAAGTGTAGTGGAGTCGTGTCTTGTGGGTATAGCAGTACACCTCTGATCAGAGTATAAATTATTCGAATAGCCGTGCCCACGATTACGGGCAAGCTCCCAGCTTCACTGTGATTAGTGAACCTTTAATAACTTGAGTAATTGGTTTTCCACTCGGGACTATTGCAACGTGGTGTAACGTTGAGTAGTGGTTGGGCCTGTTGCAACGTGGTGTAACGTTGGACAGTGTTGTGGTATTTTACAACTGTTACTTACTTGTGCTTTACTGTATTTAATTATCTTCGTTCTTTGAATCTCTGTTATTTGTTTAACTGCTGCTTTATTGCAACTAACCCCAGCCTGTCCTTGTTAATCCCTATGCATCATTTATTTCCCCCTTGTCCGTGTTACTTGTTGAGTACGGTGGTTTGTACTCAACCTTGCTAAATTTTCCCACCCCAGAGCTAGAAGTCGAGTCCGATGGAGGTGCCTCTCAGGAGTGAGCTGTTCCGCCGTCGAAGCTTTGCCTGTGGACTGGAGCCGTACCCGCTGGAGCTAGTCTACCTTTGTTTTTCTTTCCGCTGCATTTCCGCTAGAATAAGTGTAATTTTCAGTTGTTTCTAAGAACGATTGTTATGTAATCAACATTGTCTTTTTGTGTACCCTGGCTGGTCCTGGACAGGGATTTAATACACAATTAAGTTCAGAAATTCGTGTGAGGAATTTCTGGACGTGACAGTTTTTTACCTTTGGAAATATTTTTTCCTAAGAAAAAAGGTTATGTTACTGATAGGTGGGCCAAGGTCAACCTTTGAATTGGTCAACCCATTTTATGTCAGTGTCCTTAGACCCACCAGTAGTGTACCTATACTAATGCCATGGTGTCATTTGGTAATATAAGTCTACATATATGATTCATTGCAAAAAAAAATGTATTTTATCCTTACAATACAATGTTTTCATTCAGTTAATTCTATGTGAGGACTTCTAGTTTAGTCACAAGGGAATTCCATGGAGAACTTATTTAGAAAAAAAAAACACAAGCAATTCCGAAGTCTTAAAAAATGTTTCTCTAAATTCTGATCAGAGAGGTGATTTATATCTTTTTTAGATAAAAGATTAAATAAGCCAGCCTTTACACCTTTGGGGTGTACTGTACATGGCCAAAAGTACGAAGCGAGTACATAACTCAAACCCTTACAAGGAATCACAACCACAAATATAGCGAGGTGCTAACACAGACCAAAATCTAGGCTTCTAATCTCCTTCTAAAGTTCCAACCGAACGATGAGTACAACTCCATCACATGTCCTTCCAAAATATTACAAAAGGCTTTAACTACTTCGCCATCCTCTTCTATAAGCAACAGGGACCAAAGTCTTGCTCAGTATGTTCCTCTGAAAATCAACTTCAAGAAGGACATAGGACTTAAGCCATTAAACACCAAATCATTCCTAGAAAGCCAAATCGCCCAAAGAAAAGCAGCAATGTGAACTAAAATTTGCCTTCTAAGCCTAGGTTCAACACCATTCCCAAACAAATGTGCCATGCCCAAAAGTTGTCTAATCCCAAAGGTGAAAAAGCAAGCACTCCAAACATATCTAGACAAGTGACAAGAAAATCCTAACCTTCAACGGAATTCTAAGCTTCTAAATAAAAGACTTCTTGGGTACCACTCCATTGTGCATAAGCAATTTGTACATGATTCAAGGGGGAAAAAACCATTCAAGCTAGCCTTCCCAATGAAGATGTCTTATTTGCTTCGTTAGCAATGCAAGGTATCAACCACTTTTGTCACTACTGAGAACCAGTCTTATAGGTTCCTTCCCACTAGTGCTGTTCAAAAAGATACGTTCCCCAACACTTTTGCCACCAACACATTTTTCTCTTACCAAATTATCAAAAATAGGGTATCCTGGTTATTAAATATAGCATTGTATTTTGAGACAATCTGGAATTAATTCATGTCAACTTGCACTCTTGTAAACAATATCGATCTTACAATGGAGCTATAACAGTTTATATTCATATTTATTTATATTGAAAGCAAACATGAGTACACCAAGGCATGCTTAAAAGCAGGGCGCAACAACAATTATAAAATCCAAAACAGCCAGTACTACCAAATATTTGTGATAGCTTGATAAATATTTCAAAAAGCTCAAACCATCTTCTATAAGGCATTCAAAGAGCTCCACTAAATACACTCTGTAATTTGGAAAAGGAGTCAACTATCTACATAGATAATATCTTTCTGAACACTAGGTTATCCTTGAAAGTAACTAACATGAGACTTTCATATCTCAAGAGTCAGGAGAAACAGGAGAAGCAGCTAAGTAACCAACAGATTTCATCGCGCATATAACTTGTGTACCAGATTGTCGGTGTTGACATTGCCTCACCACCTTCACTTGATTTCCACTAAAATACCATAGTAAGCACGGCAACAAGACATTAGTAGCAAACACATCACAGTCTACCCAACGCTAGCTGAACAAAAGATGTCACCAGGTAGCTGGACAAAAAAATGTCGCCACAAAAGATGTTACTAGTGATTTCACCTTTCACAATGCAAAAATTGTTTACACTTGATAAATTGCATGGTTTAGTACGTAGTTTCTCAAGGAAAAAGGACATAGTATGAATTCAATGCTACCCTCTTGCTCAATGCTACCCATGCCATGAATTCAAACTAATAGCAGCAACTTAAATCATAAATTTTGGGCCTTAACTCTAATCGAACAGTAACATGAACTTTGAACAGGGAAAATCTGAACCCTGAAACATGAACCAGATGATGTTTAGAAATACTAACACGATCTTAACAGCGGCTTATAGGCTTCATAAACTGGAACGATGGGATGATGACATCTTAACAGCGGCTAGCTTTTTGGATTAACGAGGAGGCTACTAGGATAGTCTCTAATTAGTATATATAAAAATATATATACAGCATGCTTGCTAAACAGAGTAGACATCTATGGAGAAACACGAGAAGCAGCAAAAACATCCAAGTTGTTCAACAAGTTAGTCCAGCACATCAACTACTACTTTTCTATAGAGGTTTAAGGTGCAAAAGCACAACTTAGTAGGCTCACATGTTGTATGTAGCAAAATAACAAGTGAAAGAGCAAATTGCACAAACTAGACCATGATGTATTAGCACAAGGTATAACAAAAGGTAGCATCCAAAGCATCCTTCTAGCATGTAGAAGATCAAGGTGCCCTTTTGACTCGCTTGACTTTCAGCAACTCAACATCATACAAGAGCCAAGAGTTTGCTGGTATATTTGGTTTTGCAACATCACCAAAGCTGAAAAACAAATATGCAACCGAGAAAATTAGGTGTTTCCTTTTATGCCCTCCAATAAACAAGCACAGAAATACAATATTAAGAGATAGGAAGGGAAAGCAAACACTAACCCTAGAGCAGGAGGGATTCTAAGTCTCCTTGTGCTACCCACACGCATGCCTATAGAGAAAACATGATAAAACTTTTGTCGAATAATAGAATAAACATTTGATTCCAACAGCATATTATTGCAATAGGATTAACTGTAAATCAGGAGTAAAGACGGTAACCTAAAATGCCAATATCCCATCCACGAATGACTTCACCAGCACCTGCAGCCAAACAAAAAACGTTATATCAAGGAATCAAAGGATGGAACAAGAGAGAGGGCTTTGTCAATCTTTTTACCAAGCCTGAATGTATAGGTGTCATCTTCACCATCAGTAGGGTCAACAATATCACCATTCATCAACTCACCATGATACCTCACACAAACCTGCATAAGCAATGTTAGATTGTTTGTTCCATTTTTTAACTTGGGTAGTAAATCTAACATATGAAAATTATAGGGCAAGTCTATATGGTCCAGCCTAAGTTTGAAGAGAAGTTAACAGTTAGGAGGAAAAATATGCTTGTGACCTTAATAAGGTGGTACTACCCTACTAAAGACAAGATGATCATGTACATATGTGATGTATTTGTAGACAAAATTGACACAAAATTAAACAAAAGTTGAATAACATATTAAGAGTGTTCAAGCTGACCTGATTGCCCTGAGATGCAACTTCAGCATTAGTGTTTCCCTCAACCAAATCCTCTATCGTCATACCATTATCATGTGATTCAATGGGGTTATGCCAGACTCCAACTTGTTCATTTTGAGTCTCTTGATCTTGCTGTTTAACATCGTTTTCAGCCTCTGTCTTTAGCATCTTCAATTTGCCCCTATTAGACAAAGACAAGACTTCAACATGTGAAATCGGAGAAAAAATTCAAAGACTTATCAAAGGAGAAATAAAATGTAAGATCATAAGCATGATTAATATTTTCTGATGAACAATTGGCTTGCGATTTGGTTTATAAATTGAATTTGGTTTGGAAACAATTAAGGTGTTGTTGCGAGTGTGTGTAACTAATGTGAGTCAGGTTGCGATATCTGTGCTCGGAAACGGTTGGTTTGTCTCTAGTTGTGCAGGTGACTTAAGGTCAATATCGGTCAATGGCGGTGGGATCGTGACTAGGCTCAGGGAGGAGCTGAGGTCCGGACGATCGAGGATGCCAGGTGACGATATTGAATACGAGTTGGCACATGGTAGAGCAACACCGTGTGGGATGGAATCGTAACGGGCTTCACATGTTGTGTGTGTAAGCGCCGGAAAAATCGGGAAGTAAATCGGATCAAAACTGGATGAGAAAAGGAAAGGAATTTGCTACAGGTTCGGACACTGTAGCAGCGTCGGTACTGTAGCAACCGGACTACCGTAGCACGCCTGATTTTGGCATGTTGGATTTAATTAGGAAAACTAAGAGATGAGTCATATTAGTATAAGGAGTCCTACTCCTATTTGGTGATAGACTTTTCGATATAAATAGAGACCGAGGGGTATGCCCCCGGTGTGCTTTTTGTGAGATTTAGTTGTTGATTCTAGATCGACGATTTTGATAGGAGTGCTGTTGGTGCACTTTGTAAATACCAGTTGATACAATAAAGTCAAGATCATTCAATCTACATTTTCGGCTTTCATCTACTGGTGATTTTATTTTGGATTCCGACGATCCGATCGACGTCATAGGAGTGGCGCAATTCGATGATCTGTTTGGCAGCACATGAGCGGCGCGATCAAGATAGCGGTGACATAGGAGCGACGCGATCAAGGTAGCAAGGCTGCGTCAATTTCTTCGACAGAGGTAATCCTTTATTCTGCAAAAGATTTTTGGGTTTTGTTTTTCCCTACCATTCACCCCCCTCTGGTAGGTTTGTTTGATCTTGTTCGATCCTACAAGTGGTATCAGAGCCTCGTTTTCTATTTGATCTTCGCCGATCTTTAGATTTGTTTGCCATGGCTGAAAAGTTTTCAAACAAACCTCACATATTTAATGGATCTGATTTTGACTATTGGAAGAAAAAGATGGAATCTTATATTACATCTCAGGGTTATGATATTTGGCTTAAAGTTAATCAACCTTATGAGATTCCTGAACGCATTGATACTCCGGCTCTAAAATTAGAATTTGAAAATAATTGCAAAGCGCGCAATATTATTCTGAATGGGATTTCTTGCTCTGATTTTGATCGTGTTTCGCATCTTGCAACTGCTAATAAGATTTGGAAAGCTTTAAATGATTTTCATACTGGAACTTCAAATATCAAAGAGTTGCGAAAGGATGTTTTCAAAAAGGAGTACATAAAATTTGAGATGAAACTTGGAGAATCCTTGGATGACTATTTGGCTCGTTTCAATAAAATCTTGAGTGATCTTAGATCTGTTGATGCTTCTTATGATATTAACTATTCTCAATCTGAGATTGCTCGTCACTTTATGAATGGCCTTGATATGAAAGTTTGGGATGTTAAAGTTACTTCAATTCAAGAGTCTGTTGATATGAATGCTTTAACTTTGGATATTCTTTATACTAAATTGAAAACATATGAGACGAATATTCTTTCAAAAAGGACTGATTTGAAATCTACTGCTTTAATATCCTCATCTGGATCTTCTTCTGAGTCTATTTCTTTAGCAGCCTTTGCTGCTTTTACCGCCTTGTCCGATGATCAACTGGAAGAGATCAGTGAGGAGGACTTGGTTTTGGCTGCTAACAGAATTTCTCGAGCTGTGAGTAATATTAGGATCAGGAGAAGAGGAGGACCAATTCGATGCTTTGGATGTGGTCAACCGAATCACATCCGTTCTCAGTGCCCCAAGCTTGGAAGAGGTAAACAGGAAGAAGCTAAACCTCAAGATGCATCCAAAGATGCCAAGCAGAATAAGAAACAAATCAAGAATATGAAGATGAAGAAGTATTATCAAAAGGCGTTGGATGAAGCTTTTGCAGCTATTCAAGAAAACAGTGACGTTGAGTTTGAAGATGATGAAGAAGAAGACAAGAGTATGAACATTGCTGGTGTTTGTCTCATGGCTAAAAGTTTTGAAGATTCTGACGATGACAACGAGGTAACTGGTCCTTCTAGTGTTGAATATTTTCAAGAAGTGATTGCTAGACTTGGTTACAAGATTTCTAAATTTGAGAAAAAAATTAGTCAACAAGAAGTTACTATTGATTTTCTTAATATTGAAAATAGTAAATTAAAATCTCTTGCTTCTAATGATGATGAATGCAAATCGTGTGATGTTTTATTTGCTGAAGTGAATGCTGTAAGAGAAGTTAATCAGAATAATTGCAAAAAACTTGATGTTGTAACCAAGAAATCTAGAAAACTTGAATCATGTCTTGCTCTTAGCTTTACAATGAATACTAGATTGGTTGATGAATTGTTCTTGGCTAAGAGAGCTTTAAACAAATGTCGAGTTGCTGTGTTTGCTAGTTCTATATTTAACTTGATTAGCTCTAGAAGAATCAAGCAATCTAGTGCTAAACCTTGCTTGACATGCCCTGCTAATGAGATGAAACTTAAACATGCTTTGCAATGTGTTAAACAAATGGAGGAAGTTGTTAAAAGAGATGAAGTGATGTCTTGCAAAAATTGTGCTAGTTTAACTCAAGAGGTTTCTTATTTAAAAAGTTCTTTGCAAAGATTTTCTGATGGAAAAAGGAACCTCAACATGATTCTTGATTAATCTAAAGTTAGCACACACAATCGTGGTTTAGGTTTTGATCCTCATGTTCACTTTTCTAGACATCCTCCTACTGTTTTAAGTATTGTTCAGAATGGTGAAATTTTGACTGAACCTGAACCTAAGACCACTGTATTTAAATCTGCTGGCATCATGTCTTCCTTGAGTGCTTCTTCATCAAAAGTTGTGAGTGCTAAACATGTTGTGAATGCTAAACCTGCTTTTAACACTAAATCTGTTGTAAATGCCAAACCTGTCTTTAGTACTACATCGGTTGTTAATGCTAAACCTGCTATATCAACTTGTGCTTCAACTCATCGTGATAAGTATACATGTTCCTTTTGTGGCAAAGATGGCCATACTGTTGGTTTCTGTTTTAGACTTGCTAGAAAGCAGAAAAAGGAACGGGAAATTGCTTTTGCAAAACAAAGATGGCAAAAATTGGCTTTTACCTCGAGGCAGGCGGTTAGACTGCAGCAGTACCAGCAGTCAAACCGGTGTTATAACCCCCGTCAGAACGGTGGTAAAGCTTTGGTCAGACCGCAGGTTCCTAAGCAGTTAAACCAGCCTTGGGAGCATTTTTGTAAAAGGAAACATATTGAATTTTCTACTGGTTATGTTCCTATTAGATCTGGTCATGTGTCTCAGTACTGGATTTCTAAATGTTTATTATCTAACCCCAGTACTGAGACTTCGGCATCTGCTTATGCATAGGCATTTTTGGCGAGGAAGGAGAACGTGTGGATTATGGACTCCGGTTGTTCGCGACATATGACCGGTGATAAAAGTTGGTTCTCCTCTCTCGTGAGGGCATAAGGAAGGATTCAATCATCTTCGGTGATGCTTCTACTAGTATGATCACTGCAACTGGATCTGTCAAGGTAAGTGACAAATTTACATTGAATGATGTCGCTTTGGTTGAAAATCTAAAGTACAATTTGCTCTCCGTTTCTCAAATTGTGGATGAGAATTTTGATGTTCTGTTTAAGAAAAGTGGAAGTAAAATTTTTGATTTTTCTGGAGATGTTGTGCTTAATATTTCTCGATATGGAAGAGTTTTTAAAGCTGATTTTGAAAGTAGTATTTCTTCTGAAGTTATATGTCTTGTTGCAAAGTTTTCTAAAGATGTGATGTTCTGGCATCGCAGACTTGGACATATTGGCTTTGATCATCTAGCTAGGATTAGTGGTTCAGATCTTATTCGTGGTTTGCCTAAACTTAAAAAAGATGTTGATTTGGTTTGCTCGCCATGTCGTCATGCTAAAATGGTTGTATGCTCGCATACTCCTACATTTTCTGTGATGACGGATGCACCAGGACAGCTCTTACACATGGACACTGTCGGTCCGGCTAGAGTGCAATCTGTTGGAGGAAAGTGGTATGTGTTGGTTATAGTTGACGATTTCTCTCGTTATTCTTGGGTTTTCTTTATGGTTACCAAAGATGAGACTTTTGAATACTTTAAAAGTTTGTATCTTCGGTTGGCCATTCAACTTCCTAGATCTTTAAGAACCATCCGAAGCGATAATGGTGGAGAGTTTAAAAACGCTTCTTTTGAGAGGTTTTGCAATGAAAAAGGTCTTGAACATCAATTTTCGTCTCCCCGGGTTCCTCAACAAAATGGTGTGGTTAAAAGAAAAAATCGTTCTTTGGTTGAGATGGCTAGGACTATGCTTGATGAGTACAGTACACCTAGGAAATTTTGGGCTGAAGCTGTTAATATTGCATGCTATATTTCCAATCGTGTTTTCTTGAGATCAAAACTTAGAAAGACTTCTTATGAACTTCGTTTTGGACATACACCTAAGATTTCTCATTTACGTGTTTTTAGGTGTAAGTGCTTTGTGTTAAAATCAGGGAATTTAGATAAATTTGAATCACGCTCTCGTGATGGACTTACGTTAGGATATGCTGCCCATTCTCGAGGTTACCATGTACTTGTTTTAGAAACTAACAAAATTGTTGAGACTTGTGAAGTCTCTTTTGATGAGGCTAGTCCAGGTACTAGACCTGAAATTTTAGGTACAATATCACAGATTCAGGGGGAGGATATATTTGTGGAGGAAAGTGATGACGAGGACGACGACGAAGTGTTGGCTGGTCAGACCGGTGGCACAATGTCAGTCAGACCGCAGGCAGAAGAGCGGTCAAACAGGCCTAGAGGATCTTCTTCATGTGCTTCAGGTGCGGATGGTGGTGGACCTCCAGAAACCTCTAGTTCGTCAGAACAGGGTACAGAACATGAAAATTCATCTGAAGCCACTGCTCCACTTCATATTCAACGACGACATCCTCCGGAACAAATAATAGGTAACTTGGATGAACGTACTACAAGGTCGAAGGTAATAACTCGTGATTTTCATGTGAATTCTGCTTTTGTTGCTAATTTTGAGCCCAAAGATGTTACTCATGCCTTAACTGATGAATCGTGGATTAATGCCATGCATGAAGAACTTGAGAATTTTGAAAGAAATAAAGTTTGGTACTTAGTTGAACCTCCTGTTGGTCATAATTATTGGAACTAAATGAGTTTTCAAAAATAAACAAAATCAGGATGGTTTAATTGTTAGAAACAAGGCTAGACTTGTGGCTCAGGGTTTTACTCAAATGGAAGGATTGGATTATGATGAAACTTTTGCTCCTGTTGCTAGAATTGAAGCAATTAGACTTTTGTTGGCTTTTGCTGCTTCAAAAGGTTTTAAATTATTTCAAATGGATGTTAAAAGTGCTTTTCTAAATGGCTATATACAGGAGAAAGTTTATGTGAAACAACCACCTGGTTTTGAAAATCCTGATTTTCCCAACCATGTTTTTCGTTTGTCTAAAGCCTTGTATGGCTTGAAACAAGCACCTAGAGCATGGTATGATAGGCTTAAAAATTTTTTACTTGCTAAAGGTTTTAAAATGGGAAAAATTAATAAAACTCTCTTTGTTCTTAAGCATGGTGATGATCAACTGTTCGTTCAGATTTATGTGGATGATATCATCTTTGGTTGTTCATCTCACCCTTTGGTTGTGGAGTTTGCTGAAACGATGCACAGGGAATTTGAAATGAGTATGATGGGCGAGTTGACTTATTTTTTGGGATTGCAAGTTAAACAAACACCTCAAGGTACGTTTGTGCATCAAACAAAATACACCAAGGATCTTTTACGACGTTTTAAGATGAACAATTGCAAGCCGATGACTACACCTATAGGATCTGCTACTGTGTTGGATCCTGATGAAGATGGTGAAGCGGTTGATCAAAAGGAATACAGAAGTATGATAGGATCATTGCTTTATCTCACTGCTTCAAGACCGGATATACAATTTGTTGTGTGTTTGTGCGCTCGATTTCAAGCTTCTCCGAGAGCTTCACATCACCAAGCGGTTAAATGCATCATGAGGTACTTACAACACACTCTTGAATTTGGAATTTGGTATTCTACTTCATCTTCTATATGCTTGAGTGGTTATTCGGATGCGGATTTTGGAGGCTGTAGAATTGATAGGAAGAGTACCAGTGGTACATGCCATTTTCTTGGTACTTCATTGATTGCATGGTCTTCTCGAAAACAATCTAATGTTGCTCAATCAACTGCTGAATCTGAATATGTTGCTGCTGCTAGTTGCTGCTCCCAAATTTTGTGGCTTATCTCAACCTTGAGAGATTATGGTCTTACTTTTGAGAAAGTTCCTCTCTTTTGTGATAATACAAGTGCTATTAATATTGCTAAGAATCCTGTTCAACACTCACGCACTAAGCACATTGATATTCGTTTTCACTTTTTGAGGGATCATGTTGAAAAGGGAGATGTGGAATTAAAATTTGTTGATACTACATTGCAATTGGCTGATATTTTCACGAAACCTTTGGACTCTTCTCGATTTGCTTTTCTTCGGGGAGAATTGGGAGTTATTCATCCTTTTGGCATCAATTAAGGGGGAGTTTTTGGCTCCATGTTGCATTTTCCTCTTTTGATTTTGTTTTTGCATACATGTTTTAATTAATGCATGGTGTGTTTTAAAACCAAAAAAAAAATCAAAAAAAGGAAGAGCTTTGTTTCGTGCCTTTAGTATATTGTAGTACTTGCTTGCAATACTTGTTAGAGAATATGATTAGTAATCTAGCTTGCCTGCATTTTTGGTTTATACATGAGCTTTTGATATTGCTTTTAAGGGAGATGATGCATGACACTTAAATTCTATACTTGAATTAAGTAAATATGCAATATTGATGCTAGCATATGGGTTGTTTTTAAATGCTTACATATATGCTTTATTGATTTGTTATTCCTCAATAGCTTTTTAAATTGCTCAAGAGAATAAAAAATATCTATGAGAGAAAAAAAATGAATACCGAATCCTTGGACAGTCTTGACGACAAGGACGTATTCGATGTGAGCAAAAATAATGGGTGCCGAATCCTTGGAAACAGTCTTGACGACAAGGACGTACCCGGAATAATTGAGAAAAAAAATTGAGCAAAAAGGCTCAAGTAAAAAGGTTAAAAATTCTCTTAGTAATTTTGTGCTAGAGCTAATTTGAGAAAGAGTGATAAATACAATGGGTATATATGTACAGTATTTATTTTTCAATCTATGTGCTTGTACCGATGTTGCATTATAACTCTTTGAAATCATGAATTCTTAATGTTGACTTGATCTTAATTGTCATATCTCAAGTTCATGGTTTTACTTTAGTGCATGCTTGTTAGTTAGCTAGTCACTTTTTCTACCTTGTTATTGCAATACAAGTTCTTGAGTTACTATTGGTACATTGCAAAGCTCTCCGAGAAAAAATGAAAATAAAAAACCTTCATTGATGAATTCATTGTCAAAAGGGGGAGAACAAGGTAACAAAAAAAATTTTGTGCATAATTGTCATACTCAAAGGATTTTCTTTCTTTTCAAAAGTGAGAGATTTTTGCATTGCATGCTTTTTGGGGTTACTTCACAAAAACAACAAAACAAATTTTGAAGTGTTTGCCAATGTGTTCATCAAGGGGGAGATTGTAAGATCATAAGCATGATTAATATTTTCTGATGAACAATTGGCTTGTGATTTGGTTTATAAATTAAATTTGGTTTGGAAACAATTAAGGTGTTGTTGCGAGTGTGTGTAACTAATGTGAGTCAGGTTGCGATATCTGTGCTCGGAAACGGTTGGTTTGTCTCTAGTTGTGCAGGTGACTTAAGGTCAATATCGGTCAATGGCGGTGGGATCGTGACTAGGCTCAGGGAGGAGCTGAGGTCCGGACGATCGAGGATGCCAGGTGACGATATTGAATACGAGTTGGCACATGGTGGAGCAATACCGTGTGGGATGGAATCGTAACGGGCTTCACATGTTGTGTGTGTAAGCGCTGGAAAAATCGGGAAGTAAATCGGATCAAAACTGGATGAGAAAAGGAAAGGAATTTGCTACAGGTTCGGACACTGTAGCAGCGTCGGTACTGTAGCGCACGATACTGTAGCACCCGGATTACTGTAGCGCGTGGCACTGTAGCAACCGGACTACCGTAGCACGCCTGATTTTGGCATGTTGGATTTAATTAGGAAAACTAAGAGATGAGTCATATTAGTATAAGGAGTCCTACTCCTATTTGGTGATAGACTTTTCGATATAAATAGAGACCGAGGGGTATGCCCCCGGTGTGCTTTTTGTGAGATTTAGTTGTTGATTCTAGATCGACGATTTTGATAGGAGTGCTGTTGGTGCACTTTGTAAATACCAGTTAATGCAATAAAGTCAAGATCATTCAATCTACATTTTCGGTTTTCATCTACTGGTGATTTTATTTTGGATTCCGACGATCCGATCGACGTCATAGGAGTGGCGCAATTCGATGATCTGTTTGGCAGCACATGAGCGGCGCGATCAAGATAGCGGCGACACAGGAGCGACGCGATCAAGGTAGCAAGGCTGCGTCAATTTCTTCGACAGAGGTAATCCTTTATTCCGCAAAAGATTTTTGGGTTTTGTTTTTCCCTGCCATTCACCCCCCTCTGGTAGGTTTGTTTGATCTTGTTCGATCCTACATAAAAGACTTGTCAAAGGTACATACTTCTCCATGTGCACCGTTTCTCCATCAATCTTAGCAGCCTTTCTCTTTACAGAGGCATCAAGGGGAGGAAGTACACCATCGTAACATCTAATTGTACTTCCTATGGGATTTTCAAGTACAGCTGCATAAAGAATAGAAATTCCAGCTGATAGGCATTTATATGGGTATTGTTCATTGACATCACCAATTAATTCATGAGAGATGGAAACATGGAAGAATAGAAAATGAAAATGGTATCAACAATCAGTAATACTTGCTGGCACATCTTTTTTTTTAAGACAATGCATTGAGCATAAGTCAGGATTTATCTAGTAAAGTAAAGCCAAAAGTTTGTATCCCCCCACTCAACCAATATAACCATTGATTCCTCTCATAATCAATTAGATCTTCAATTTAATTCCAGTTTAGGCAAACTCTTTCTCGAAGTGAACCTGACATTCTTAAATGGTAAGGTTTCATTAAACTTTTTCTAGCAGTGGACCTGATATTCTTAAATGGTAACCCTCCAAACAAAAATCACTCATCCATATTATATTTGGTATGCGGTTTATCCATAGGTTTAATTCCATGTCCTAGAAGTTCCATGAATGGAGAATAAATCAAACGATTGAGAAAACTAGCCATATATTCCATGTCCTTATAACAAGCACAAGATTCATCATGTATGTAAAACAATACTAATGTTATGGTAGCTGCAGTACCATCGAGAACATTTTCTTCCATGGAATTTTGGGGACCTTGAGTTGGCTTTGCATCATCAATTGTAATAGATTCCCTGTTCAACAAGAAAAATATGCATCGCATTATACATACAAAATACTACTGTATTTGGGAAATAAGCAAGCAGTACACTAGAGAGGATTAGCAAAAATGCATATACAAGTCCTTCGAATATTCCAGATTTTTATAATATACTCTTACACGAATTTAGAGCATTTTTGTTCATTCACTTGATCCATATCATTACTTTGACCGCTTAGTACATCCTCTATTTTTGGTGTCTTCAACTTTCCCCTGTTACACAATAATAATGCCTCAATACATTACAGAGTAGATGACCTAAATTTCTAGGAAGCAAATGTTGCTCCATATTGTATGAAACAACAAAAGTTAGGCAAAGTATATAATGTTTACAAAGCAACGGAGCTACTCAATTTCAAGAAAGAAGCAAATGCTAATTTGAATGAAACAGGATAATGGCAAATTAACAAAACTGAAAGATAGAATTAAAAAGATATACTTACTTCTCAGAAATATCTTGATGCATTTTATTGTAGTAGTATCCGGATAGGTGTATTGAGCTCTGCCCAACAACTGATAAGTGAACATTCTCATCCTCCTTTAATTCTAGCTCTAAGCTACATGTCGGGGCAAGCGTAGGATTTAAAGCACAGAGCCATACAAGCTCATTGTCACTGTTATCAAATTGTAGCATACTCCAACCAAAATGATCACAACTACCCAGCACAGCCTACAAAATATGGATAATCAAAATTAAACATAAAGTAAATTTCACAAAACAACATATAGTATGGACCATGTTTTTGGTATGTGGTAAATAACCACAGGTATCATGGTTATATAGTTTCATAGGATCACACTTTTTGCCAAATATGAATTATAAAAGTACATGTAATATATAAGTTGCAGTTAGCTAACATTAACCATTTTATTTTGCTGTAGTACCAAATTAAATTGGCAAATAGGGTGGTCTTGTGAAATTTACTCTTAAAGACATAAGATAATTGTAAATACTTGTTTTAATGGGTTTTAAGTACTCAAAACTCAAATAGGAACAGAATAATACCACTACGTCTCCATAAAAACAAAATGGGAGGAACCTCTACCATGCAATGCATGATAAGGTTTGTGTCAATCAATAGGTAAACATAATTACAAGTAGTTTCTGTAATTTTTTAAAGGAACACAAGTAGTCTTAGAGTTTGTTCTAAGAAATAAAACATAGAGTTTATGGGTACAATTTGAGAGTCATGTTACTCCATATGTACCTTTAGAGGTAACGCAAAGAAAGATTCCAAATTTACAGTTCATTCTAAGGAATAAAGCATAGAGTTTATGGGTCCAATTTGAGGGTGAAGATATACCCCTTAAGTATCTTTAGACTTTAGAGGTAATGCATCAAAAGAAGCACTTTTAGAGGATTCTACAGATTTGAGGTGGCCTTAAAATTCCTTGTAATATTCACACAATATATGTGCTGTTGTCTCAAAATACTAACATTTTGGACAAAGATATAGTGTTTTTAACCTGTAGACTCTGTTTACATCTTAGGTATGATAACATAGACAACAGTGCAGATGATAAAATATATATATAATTCAACAGATACATGAGAATTTGTCTCCAAAAAAGCAATAAGAAAGCATCCTGGTTTTTTTTTGGATGCGAGCACAAAGCCACAGACAGGGGGTGATAAATAGGCTTTTTCGTGGAAAAACGGAGCAGCAGATTAATGGGTGAAGAAATATTGCGGTGAGAACGTGCTTTATGTTCATCCCCGATGAAGCATGACTGCGTAAACATTTACTGTATGCACCCACACTAGACACACAAGGAGGTTGATTCAATTCATGCTGATCCAATTTCAGAAAAAGCAAAGCAGTTGATATATGTAGCAAACATGTGAAGAAGCGACCTGGGTAATCCGGAGGCGGGAGCGCGCGGGGCCGGGGCCGTGGACGAACGCCGCGCCTGGCTTCAGCTCCAACCCTCCATCGCATCAGAAAGAATCAACAGCAAATCAGCAAAGCAAGAAAAAGAAAAGAAAAGGGATTTTGGTGTAAGTAGAATGCCTCCATCGCCATGAATCCGCCAGGGGGGAGGGAAGGCCAGGGAAACTCCGCTGCTACTGCTACTTTACTACTACTCTAGTACCAGGGCCAGTGGGAGGCAGGCAGGGCAGGCAGCTGCTTGCTCCTGTAGCTAGGAGCCACTGTTACTCTTTCGTCTTGGGAGATGGACTGGAAGTGCAAGCGAGGTTACAGTACCACGGTCAGATAAACGATGAACACAGTAGATCAATCATAGAACACACGAGATTTAACGTGAAAAACCCTCTCAAGGTAGGAGAGAAAAAACCACGGACGCCAGCCAGATATCTTCACTGTTTCGAGATAAGATAAGATTATAACGCCGCATGGCGGCTTACAAGAGGTATATATAAGACAAAACCCTAAAATCTATCTAGCCCAAGCCTCCCGGCGACAGGCCTCCGCTCTGCTCTGTCGAAGTCGGCCTCTCATATGGAATTTGGATCATAACTCATCAAGCGACACAGACGCTACTACTACTAGACTAAAATAAAATGGGCGGTTTATTTTTTGCGAAACATCCCATCAAATATTTGGACACATATTTAAAGTATTAAATGTGGTTTAATTATAAAATAAATTTTAGATTTCGCATTGAAACAGCGAGACGAATCTTTTGAGTCTAATTAATCCATCATTAGCACATATTGGTTACTGTAGAACTTATGGCTAATCACCTCCTAATTAGGCTCAAAAGATTCGTCTCACGATTTTCTCCATAATTATGTAATTAGTTTTAATATTCATGCATATTTAATGCTTCATTTAGCTGTCCAAAAATTTAATGTGATGTTTTTGGGAAAAAGTTTTTTAACTAAACAGGGCTTTAGCCGGGTTCTTTTGATTGGCGGTCAGTTAACTTACCCCGTAGATTAGTGCATGATTAATTAATTATTAATTATTAAAAAATATAAAATAGATTGATATGATTTTTTAAAATAATTTTCCTATATAAAATTTTATTAAAAAATACACCGTTTAGCAGTTTGGGAAATATGCACGTGATAAGTTAACTTAACGAGGCGGATACGGCCTTATCATTTTAGTAGATTTTAGAAAACATATCGTTAAAATATTTCCGATACAGCACACAACGGGCATTGTGTCGCAAGCTTAGGGCCGACTCTACCAATACGAGGGCCCTAGGTGAACTGGGTGGTATAAACCTTTCAGGCTAAATATTTTTACTTATAATATATTATATATTATTTATCCTCTAAAGCGATAAAAATAAACCAAGTACTAATAACTCTTAAGAGTTAACTTGAAATTTAGTCCTTGTTCTAAATTTTTAATAAATAATGCTAACACTAAATTTAAAATTAAAATAAAGAAATTGAATGAAAAAATAAAGTGAATAAACAAAAAATAATTTACAATTAAAATCTTCTTATTTGTGTTCTTAGAAATTTAGAAGACATGTTGGAAAAAATAAACACAATAAGAACACCTTAAAATCAACTTTAATATTAAGTTTTAAAATTTAAATTTTTCTATGACAAAACAGGCAACAAGTAAATGATAGACCTAATAATCTTAACTAATAGGTAAGTATCATATAAAGATTAATAATCTACTTTAGAAAAAATAAATACAAAAATAAAAACACAAGAATATACAAATATAATTCTTTTGAGCCCGCCTCCAGCTAAGGCCCAACTCGGTCGCTCCTCCCGCCTGAGGGTGTAAGTGGGCCGGCCCGCCAACCCGCTTATATGTCAATTAAGCAGGTAGCCCACTTAATTGGCCTATAAGCGGGTTGACGGGCTTGCCCACTTACTGTCACGCCCTGAGTTTTACCCTAGCCAAGAAATAATTAAATAATGCATTAAAAATAATTTGTTAATTAAAGTTCAGGAGAAACTCAGTGTAATAAATTAATTTAATTAATTGGAAGCTTTTCGGATATTCTAAAATGTCCCGGAAGCATTTTAAATTATTAACAGGATTTATATTTGAATTGTAGTCAATAAAATTTGGTCTAATAAACTTAATAAAAATCGGCAAAATTGGAGGCAATTTCTTTTTTTCCCTCCTTCCTTTTTTCTTCTTTTTCCTTTCCCTCTTTTTCCTTTTTTCTCCCCTCCCCTTTGCCCCTGGTCGCACCTCCTCTTCCTCTCTCTGTTGTACGATCCTCTCCCCGTCCTCTCCAAGCCATGCAGCCCTATCTCTATCTCCACCCAAAAATATCAATTCCAATTAATTAGGACTCTAGTTTTATCTCTTTGAAACCTTATCTATTCCTTGTTAATAGGAGATGGATAACTAGATCTATCTCTAGCTTCCCCCTATAAATACCCCCTACACCCTTGCCTCTTTTCCCCGTCTCCCTCTCCCGTGCATCTCCAGTCACCCCTTCCGCCTCCGCTACAGCTGTGCCGCCCCTATCCCAGCAGCTGCGCAGCAAGCCGCTAGCAGCCCTGCTGCATCCTTGTTCGCAGCACGTTGTCGGCTGGTCTCTCTCCACCAAATTTCAGGTTCGCATACATTTTATTCTTGCGAGTCAATCTAAATTAATCTACCGTTTAATTGTTCAGGTTTTCTAGCCTTACAGCGAGGAACAACCGCAATCCGTCGCTGATCTCTCCACCAAACCTCAGGTTTGCATACGTTTTATTCATGCAAATCAATCTATCGTTAATCTACTGTGTAATTGCTTAGGTTTTCTAATCTATTAGCTAGCGTGAGATTGATCTACAGTATGAAATTCTATTTCGTACACGTAGATGGGTTTAACGTTTTGTCTAATTCTAGTTTAGCGAGTCGTTAAATCTCAATTTAACGGGTCGTTAACTCCTGCCGTTGTGCCGCTAACAGTTCACGGTTTCACGTATCGGATCTAATTTGTCGTACGGATCTCTAATTCGTGCATGATTTGGTTCTGTCGTGTGAATATGTGTACTGTCTGCAATTTCCCGTCGTGTCCCAACCGGCGCTCAAAGTCTGCATCACCTCCCTCGGCCCACTCCTCATTTTTCCCTCTTCTCTCGGCCCAACAACGCCGGCCCACTTCTCCCTTCCGGCCTGCTCTCCCTCCTCTCCTCCCTTCCCTCCCGCTGGGCCGGCCCATAGACCATAGCCCACTAGCGCCCCGAAGTCCTGGCCACCTCCCTTCTCATCGGGACACCGACAGGTGAGCCCCACCTGTCGGGGTCGTCCCCGTCCTCCGTCTCGCCAGCATGCCGCTGCGCTGCATCGCGCCGCGTCGCCCGCTGCGCCCGCGCGCTGTCGCCACGCGTGCCAGCGTCCTTGCCTCTGCATTCGCCTGTCGCTTGGCCTTGCCGCTGGACGCCGATCGCACGCCCGCGCCGTCGCGCCACCGGTTCGCCCCGTGCCAGCCACCCGCCCCCCCCGCCTGTGGACGCTGAGCCGCTGTCGCCGCTGTCGCCGCCGTGCTCTCGCGCTCTTCGGCCGTGGTCGTCACCCCGCCGTCTTTGGAGGCGTTTTCATCCTCCGGTGCCCACCTCTCCCTCGCGTCGAGATGCCGCGCCGAGCCACCAGCCGCCGCCTCGCCGTGGCTGCCATCGGCCGCTGCCTCGCCCTTGCCGTGTCGCCATCGCGTTGCGCCGCTGCCGAGCCGCATGCCGCATGGCCACTCCAGTGGAAATCGCGTCGCCGCTTCCCCTCCTTCCTCAACCCGGTGAGCCCATTCTCTCCTTCCTCCTCCCTCAACTCTCCCCGCCCATCGCCGGCCGTTGCTCGCGCAGCCGGCCTAGCGACGCCTCCCTCGCGTCGTTGCGCCGCCGTCGTGCGCGCGCACGCCATCGGTTCTCGCCTCCGCGTCGATCGTCGTTCGCCACCCTCTGCCGGATGTCGCCGCCGTCGGTCGGCATCACCACCTCCCTGCGCCGAGCTTGTCTTGGCTGCTGCCTCGCCCGCGCTGGCTACGCTCGCGCCCGAGCTATGCAGCCGCGCCGCCGCAATCCGCGCACCTCGCCGTCGCGCTGAGCTGCATTGCCCCTCGCCTCGCCAGTTGTGCCTCGCCCGTGCCGCCGCGTCATCGGTCGAGCCACCGCTCCACCCGCGCCGGCCCAACGGCTGCGCCGCAACTGCCGGGCGCCACCACCAGCCGCAATCTGCGCCGCCGCTAACCACCTCCCGCTTTCGCCGCGTCGCTCCACCCTGGCCGCGCCAACGACCTCCCCGCCCTACGCGCGGTAGCCGCCACCTATAAATCCCCCTCTCCTCGAGCCGCCGCCGCCTTTATTCGCACGTCCCCGAGCCATCGCTGCGCCCATTGCCTCGCCGCCGCCAGTCGAGCTCGCGCCTCACCTCCGGTCGCCGTCGCGGAGCTGCATCATCACCCATTCCCGCTCGACGCCGACTCGCTGCCGCCCTTCGCGCCGCCGGTGAGCATCCTCTTCCCCTCTCCCTCCTTTTTCTTCCCCTTCGGTAGCCGCCGCCGGCCCATGTGCCACCGCCATGCGCGTGCGCCACTGTTCGCCATCGACGTGCCACCCTGGCGTCGTCTCCCTTGCCGTCACCACAGCGGGCCCCCTCGGTCGTTGCCACCGCGTCACGCGACGCCAAGCCGTCGTCGCGCCGACACCGCCGCCAGTCCCCGGCCGCCGTCGCCACGGTTTCCCCTCCCTCCATCCTCCTCTGCCTCCCCGTGCACGCGCCACAACGCCAAGCCGTCGTCGCGCACCGCTCCTCCCTCCTCTCCCCGTCGGATTCCTTTCCTCTTCTCGGCCGTTGCCGTCGCTGGCCGTTGTCCGTCGTGCCACCGCGCTAGCGCCGCCGAGCGATCTCCATCGCCGCCGCTGATCTACCTCGTGCCGGCCGTCACCACCTGTCCTCGGCCCTCGCCGACTTGCCGCCGCCGTCCTCGTCGCCGGTAAGCCGTTGCTGTCCTCTCTATCCCTCTCTTTTCCTCCCCGCCCGTGGCCGCCGGAGCCGACGCCGCCGCCGCATTCTTGCAAGCTTCGGCCGTCTCCGTCGCCCCTCCGCCAGCCGCCACCCTCGCCTTGCTGTCGCCAACGCGACCCCGCCACCGTCGGAGCGCCGCCGCGCTCGTCGCGTCACTGCTGTCACTCTCCTCGAGCTGCCACCGTCCTCCTTTGGCGCCGCCGCTCTCCGCGCCGCCGCCGGTTCTCACATCGCCGTCCGCCGGATCACCGCCGCCCTCCGCCGCCTGCTCGGCCGGCACCGCCTCTCCCCTCTGTTCGGCCGAGGCGGCCCCGTCCTCCTCTGTTCTGGGCCACTGATGAGCGGGCCCCACTTGTCAGCCGGTCAGCCTCCCCTCTCCCTCTCTCTCTCACCGCCATGTGGGTCCCGGATGTCAGCACTCCCTCTCTCTCTCCCTGCTGACGTCATGCCTCCAATTAATTGCGCAATAAATCAATAAGGTTTTCTGTTTAGTTTAAAAACACAGATAATCTTCTAAAATTCATAAGTAATTCATCTAGTCTCCGTTTAGGTCCATTCAAGTTTCATTAAATCCAGAAAAATGCCAAGAATCCATTAAAAATAGTTTCTTTCCCTGTTTCAATAGTTTTATAGCCTGTTTTGTTTGTTTTGCCTTGTTTGTCGTAGGTTTTGACCCCGTCGCAGCGCCGTTCGTTCTCGAAGTCGTCGCCGAAGTTCCTCGTGGGTCTAAGCAAGGCAAGTGGCACCCTTCTTTGATCATATTGAACCTATAATTATAAAATCCCCCGCTTTTACATTCAAACATGCATTGTATTCAAATGTATTTACTTTATTTATCTATTGGGCATTTACCTTTATACCCGTTGATCCCATTTATTATTATTGTCATCCCAGGGTTAATTTGACTAGACTTAGGGTTAGGCAATGCTTAGCCATGCTTAGTTCAACTAGCTCACCAATTATCGTTTAATTACTATTACAGTTTGATTAGACTTTGATAGACCTTTAATGGTTGTGATCATTACCCATTTTCCCCGATGTGGATTAATGACAACTAAAATATTGCTTATGGTGGGCTGTGGGTGCATGGTTTTGAGAGTCGTGCCCATGGCAGTTAAGGACCGGTTCTCAGGAAACCCTGAAGGTCTTACACGTACTAACCACAAGCCAGAATGGGCAACGGTGAGACTCGTAATCTAGCTTGTCCCTATTCGACGTACCCAGGCAAGGGTAGGCATGATGGAGTATGGACGGGCAATCGTGGTGTAACGAAAGCCTCTGCTGCTTCCGGATCTACCAAGGCACAAGAGGGGACTGCCCGACTTAGTGTAAAGGAGGGGGTGAAACCTGAAGTGTGGTGCGATTGTCTAGGGAGGGTTAGGTGAAAGGTCTTATCATGGTTTCCGTACTGAGGTATCGTGGTGATACGTTGGGGCATGGTAACATGCTTGGGAGCCATGTCTTGTGGGTAAAGTTGTACACCTCTGCAGAGTAAAACTATTCGAATAGCCGTGCCCGCGGTTATTGGGCGAACTGACAGATTCACTGGGATTAGTTGAACCTCTTTAATAATTTTATTAATCTTGGAACTGGTTTGACCCTGCGCAATGTGGTGTAACGTTGGCAGTGGTTTGGGTCTGTCGCAACGTGGTTTAACGTTGAACAGAGGGTTGACCCTGTCGCTACGTGGTGTAACGTTCGACAGCGGTCTGGGCCTGTTGCAACGTGGTGTAACGTTGGACAGTGGATGATTATTTTAAATGTTACTTTACTTTTATTTCGGTCTATTTTATCTACTGTTTTGCTAAATTACTGCAGCTTTGTGCAATTTAACCTTAGCCTATCCTTGATACCCTATTGCATTCATTATTCTCCCTCTCTTGGGTGTTACTTGTTGAGTACGGTGGTTTGTACTTAGCCTTGCTTAATTTTCCCTCACCAGAGCAAGTGCCAGAGCCTGTGTCGGAAGAAGGTTGTTCCGAAGGTTGAAGTGAGGTTCAGTCCGCCGTCGAGAATGCCTGTGGTGTGGAGCCGTCATCGCCAGCTGAAGCTGAAGATTAGATGGTCTAGTCTTGTTTTCCTCTTTCCGCTGCATTTCGATAGATAATTGTTTTTATTTGTTTTTAAGTCGTGGAACTGTGTATTGATTTGTCATAGTGTGTACTCGGGCTGATTACTGGACCGAGATTTAATACATGCTATTGTTCAGAAATTTGGTGTAAATTTCTGGGCGTGACACTTACACCCTTACTCCTGCCTAGGCCCTCCACCGGCCCTGCGCAAGCTTCTAGCATCTGTAGAAGACTATATATTTAACTTATCATACCAAAAATTAATAATTATGTTAAAAAATTATCCTCTAAGAGACAACATATTTGACTTGTCTTGTCATTTAAATGGCTAAACATGTCTCCCTATTGGCCTAATCATACCCAGCAGGATTGCTATTTGTGTGTCATATTTTTAGGCCCACAAGTTATCTTCCTGGCCATTAAGATTTGGAGAATTTATTTTAGAAAAATTTGTTGCATTTGATAGACAAAAAAACAATAAAAATATAGTTTGTTGCATTAATGAAGAGACCATACATAACTCTATCTTTATATATATGTTTATAAAATAAAATAGTGTTGCCAATGTGTATAAGAGAAGAGTTAATCCTAGACTCTACCTTTAAACATGTTTTTATTCATGTGTTTGCTATCATGTCTAAGAAAACAAGGCATGCAATCTTTTAGCTTTTACTTATGCTTATAAGCTAAAATTAATTTTTTCTACCTTAAATTTGGAGTTGATTTGGATTTTTTGTCATAATTTATTTTTCAACCTTGGTGTTTGTATCTCTATGTACGTATGTAAAAGTTATATTCACAAATTATTTTTGGTTTAAAAATATATCATTTGCCTTTTTTTCTTTAAAAAGCAAAAAGATGATCCCTGGGTTGCTACAAATGCATACAACCAAAATCATTATTGTGGAAAACGGGATGCGGGTGTCAACGGAGAGGGTGCTGTCAAATAATTAATCGGAATATGGATGATGATCCGAACTATACAGAAATTTGACGTTTCTATCAATATATTTATGCATTAACATTAATATTTATTTTAGAGATATTTAAATGTCAAGATTATATAAAATAGGTGTATTTATACTGTTATTAGTTTGAGCAACCATGAAAATAATCATGACTTCTGAAGGCTACAATTTTATGTCAAGTAGTAATATGTCAAGTTTATTTTTTATAATAAATCATAAAAACTGTAAATAAAATATAAAATGGTAGCAAACATAGGCACATATATAAGTATAATTAGTTATTGAGTCTAGATAGATTAGCTATTGTGGGGTGGATTTCCTATTTATATGGATTATTGTAACATCCTGATTTTCGCAAGTCCAAAAATTCCGTTAATCAAAAATCCAAATCTCAAAAATCCTGATTATCGTACAAAACCCCCGAGCTCAATTGTTCCAGAGGAATAATAAATCATCTATTCTTTTTCTCGGTGTCCCTGACTCTCCAAAAATCCGTGCAACTAAAATTCTTTTCAGAGAATTTAGCCACACAAATAAAATTTCCGGTCATCGGAAATCTATTTATTTGGGTCCTTGATCGCCCGACGAATTTTATTCATCTTATCTAGTATCCGTTCAGAATATGTTATTATGAACTTCTACCGTCAAATTAAATATCTTTTCCAATCTTCTACTGTCACAATATTCCTTTTTATTCTGGACTCGATCGTCCAAGTAAATATTAATCGGCTCATCTTTTATCTATTTCTTTTATTTCAATTCTGGTTGTCCGATTAAATATTAATCGCCATGACTATTATTCGTTACATTTATCTCAGACTCCGTTTATTCCATAGAAATCAATCGGTCGTCGTATCTAAAAATTTCCTGACCGGCAATATATTCCATCTATTCTTTCCGTTCGCCTCTATTTATCTGAATATTTCATTTTCTTTGTGTACACAGAAGAGTGTACGCATGCACCCACCCTTCACCAGCAAGCAAGCAGCATGCATTGTCCTTTCCTCTCCTCCATGCACCATGCAAGCAAACAAGCAAAGCAATGCATGCAAGTCACCATGCAAGCAAAGCAACGCATGTAAGTCACCGTGCAAGAACAAGTCACCGTGCAGCTGCATGCACGCTGCCACGCATGTTGTCGCATACCGTTCTGCCATTTTATCCGTTCCATTTATCACAGACCGTTATTCCGGTGAAAAATCAATTATTCATCCTATCTAAATTTTTTCCGGAAGACAAATAAATTTCTTTCATTTCTATGCCATCAATCCAATACACCACTTATATTTTCCGTGTGCATCTTATACATTACTTGCACCTTGACAAGGGAGCATGCATGCACTGCCCCATTGCCACCTTGCCACCACGCCCCGCCACATGCCGCCACCACACCATGACGCCGCCACGCGCCCCGCCACATGCCACCACCACACCATGTAAGCCGCCACACACCCCGCTACATGCCGCCACCACACCATGCCGCCGCCACCCCGGCTCGTCTATAAAAGGGCGGGCAGAGCCACGGCGCCGTCCTTCACCTCCTCCCATGACGGGCCCAACCATGCCCGCCGACCGGCCTTGCTGCCCTCCCCGGCCTCCACGGCTCCGGCCGTCTCCTCCTCCCCTGGCCGCTCCTGCTCCCTCCTGTCGGCGCACCCTCCTAGGCCGCCACGCTTCCACCGGCGCTGCCCCGAGCTGCCCAGCCCTCTTTACCGTGCCGCCTCCTCTCTAGCCAACCGCTCCTCCTCACCGCTTCCCTCCTGCAGCGCCCAGCCCTGGTGACCTCCTTCCTCCTGCCGGTCCCACCTCCCCAGCCCGACGCACTCCCCTGCCAGCCCCTCCCTAGCGCCGCCTCCTCTCGCTGTCGGCGCCCCCATCCTCCCCGTTGCCTCCCTACCTGAGAGAGAAAGAAGAAGCAGAGAGGAAGAAAAGAGAAAGGAAGAGAGAAACAGAAAAGAGATGGGACAGAGAGAACAACGGAAGAGAAGAAAGAAAGAGAGAGAGGACAAAAGAAAGAGAGAAAATATAGTGGACCCCACTAGTGGACCCATGCATGTGTCCCTATCTCTTTTTGCAACCTTCATCCAAGGCCAAAGCCCATCCGTTCATCTCCTGCATCTTTCCAAGTCTATTTCGCATCTTATATTTAATCCACTCAGGTATAATACACCCCTCTGATTCAATATTAATTCCGTCCTAATCCATCGAGCGATCAGGAGTAAATATCGGGTTATTTTGTTCTATTTATTTCTAGAAATATTTATCTACCTTTATTATTTATTTAATCCTAAAATATTTATTTCAAACTAACTATTCAAAACTATTTAAATATAATTTAGTACCTTGTTTATTTTGAAAACCTTTTAGCTATTAAAAATATATATCTATTTTCTGAATAAAATAAATGTATTTATTTATTCAAAACCCATATTTTGTCTATAAATATTTTATTTGCAAAGACCTCTGTTTTATTACAAACTCTTTCTAGCCACCGTACTCTATTTTGATTAGTTTATTTGTTTTCTTTTTAAAAGAGATTTAGTTTATTCCAAAAAACTTTAGTTGCTTCCAAAACCTTTATTTGATTTCAACCCTTTTTAATTGTTTTGTTTCTAAAATAAAAGGGTGTTTCCAAAATATTTATAAAAAGTCTTTGTCTTTTTCCCGATCGTTTGTAGAAGTCACAATGAGTCCTTTTTATTGTCAGCAATCTCACGTTGCGCCAACTGCTCGCTTTATTAGTTTGGGAGTAGCAGCGAGATGTGCGAGGACCTTGGTATAGCAAGCGAGTCATGCGAGGAACCAACTTCACGAGACTACGAACCAGGCAAGTAACCATACCTTTTGACCATGCTGAACCTATGTTTCGAAAATGTATTCTTTTATTTTCAATTGAATGCAGAACAATTAGAGACCCACTATAATTAGTTATACCCGTCATATGCTTGATTACCCTGAAACCTTTGTAGCCTCATTACTCAACTAGAATCTAGTCAACTTATGACATTGCTTAGCCCTGCTATTAGCTGTATTTTATTCGATATTATACTTTGAAATGATTATGATGATGTTGAGGCATTACTCAGTGGGAGTAAATGCATGACGATAGGTGGAGGCATGAGCGCCACCCGGCTATGTTAAGAATGAGTTGTTAAGATAAAAATTGTTTTCGATCGGGGCGGAATGGTGAGAATATGGGTGGTTCTAGGGAAAGGTTAGCCCGCCCTGATCAGTTAAGGACCGAGCCATGCAGCTATACATGAAACGACCACCGTGCAACCGTGTTTCTCTAATAGGTATAGATCGAGCTTAGTAAATAGCCGAGCGGAGGCGGTGCCCAAGCCGTGGTGGTTCTTATTGTGTGCAAGTAGGCAGGAAGCCTATTGCACAGGGGATGGCCAGAAAAGGTCAGTCCCAGCGAGTTGTAGTATGTTGTGTTTATGTTGTTGGTTTACTCCTTCCTCGGGAACGCTAGAACTCCCCTCACTGCTATTAACTATACGTCTAGAGTGCAATGGGGACTAAAGTTCATGGAGCGGGCATGTCACACCCGGAGTTTAATCCTAAGCCAAATTCGTAAAAGAAATTCGTAAATAATAATTGGCATAATTAACTCAGGAAAAATTCCTCTAAGGAAACTAATTTAATTAAATCAAGGTTCGCAAATTATTAACAGGATTCAAACTCAAATTGCATACTATAAAATCTTGCCCAAAAATTTAATTTAAAATTCGGCAAAAGTGGGGCTTTCCTTTTTCCCTCCTTTTTCCCCTCCTTCCCAAATTGGGCCGAAATCCAATTTTCCTCCCTCTTTTCTTTTTCCTTTTCCTTCTCCCTTTTCTTTTTTCCTCCATGTCCCTCCCAGGCCGGCCCAGCCGAGTCGGCCCAGCTCCCCTGCTGCCTCCTCCTTCCCACGCGTCACACGCCTCCCCTTCCTCCTCCCGAGCCACCGTTCGGCCCAACGCCCGCCTCCGCTTCGGCCCAGCTTCACCCGCGCCGCGCCCACGAAGTCCGGCCTGCCTCCCCCTCCCCCGCGCCAGCCGAGGCTGAGTCCGAGCCGAACGCCGCCCGCCGCCGGATCCACCGCCGGGGCCGACTCGGTCCCCAACTACCTCCCCGCCCTAACCGCGCCACCCCCGCACTATAAAGCCACCACCTCCGCACGTCGTTGCGCCCGTTTTCCCACCGCCGCCGCACCCGAGCTCGCCGCCACCGACTCGATCTCGCCGTCCGTGCCTCGTCGTCCTCGCCATTGGCCACCACCACCCGTTCTGCCACCTCCGACGCAACCCCGCCTACGCCACCGCCGGTGAGCACCTCCATCTCTCCCTCTCCCTCCCTTTTCCTCTGTGCCAGTGATCACCCGAGCCGCCGCTTGCCACCGCATCCTTGCACGTTCCGGTCGTCGCCGTCGTCCGTCCGCCGGCCGTCCTCATCGCCTTGCCGTCACTGATGTGACCCCGCTGCCGTCGGAGCGTCGCCGTGCCCGTAGCGCGCCATCGCCGTCGCCCTCCCTGAGCCGACACCGCCCTCCTCTCGGCACGGCTGCCGTCTCCATCGCCGCTGTCGCCGTCAACCGTCGGGTCACACCGTCGAGCCGCCGCCCTGTTGCTGCCCCGCCCCTCGCCGCCACCGCCGGTCCGCCAACACCACCACCCTCTCCTGCTTGGCCGACGCCGTCCCCCTCCCCTCTCTGCCCCGGGTCACCGACCGATGGACCCCACCTGTCGGCTCCCTCCCTCTATCTCTCCCCCATCACTGCCAGGTGGGCCTGGGCTGTTAGCCAGCCGGCCACCTCCCCCTTCCTCTCTCGTTTCCCCCGGGCCCGTGTGTCACCCTCTCTCCTTCCTCCCTCTCCCGCCGACAGGTGGCCCCACCTGTCAGGCGCCACCTCACCCCTCCGTTAACGTCAGCAACCCTGTTAATTGTGCAATAAATGATTTAGGACTTTTCTGTTTAGTTAAAAACCCAGAAAACTTCTAAAATTCATAACTAATTCATCCGGTCTCCGTTTAAGTCCACTCAAATTTCATTAAATTGATAAAATTTTCAAGAATCCATTAAAATACTTTCTTTTACTGTTTCATAACTAATTCATCTGGTCTCCGTTTAAGTGCGATGCGATTAAATAGGGAGGGTTATGTGACGGGTCCTATCACGGTCTCCTTTCCGGTATACCATGGTGGTATGTCGGCGTACGTTCAAGTGCAGTGGAGTCGTGTCTTGTGGGTATAGTAGTACACCTCTGATCAGAGTACAATCTATTCGAATAGCCGTGCCCACGGTTACGGGTGGACTCCCAGCTTCACTGTGATTAGTTGAACCTTTAATCACCTGGGTAAACTAGCTTTTACTTGGGACTACTGCAAGGTGGAGTAACATTGAGTAGTGGTTGGGTCTGTCGCAATGTGGTGTAACGTTGGACAGTGTTGTGGTATTTTTGCAACAATTATTTATCTATTCTTTTATTTATTTAATTACTTTTATTCAATTTAATTTCTGTTATTTATTTAAATGCTGCTTTATTACAACTAACCCTAGCCTGTCCTTGATGATCCTTATGCATCATTTATTTCTCTCTTTTCCGTGCTGCTTGTTGAGTACGGTGGTTTGTACTCAGCCTTGCTCAATTTCTCCCTCCAGAGTTATAAGTCGAGTCCAATGGAGGTCACTCTCAGGAGTGAGCTGTTTCGTCGTCGAAGCGTTGCCTGTGGACTGGAGCCGTACCCACTGGAGCTAGTCTACCCTATCTTTCCGCTGCATTTTCGTTAGAATAAGGGTTATTTTTAGTTGTTTCTAAGAACGATGGTTATGTAATCAACATTGTCTTTTTGTGTACCCTGGCTGGTCCTGGACAGGAATTTTAATGCACAATTAAGTTCAAAAATTCGTGTGAGGAATTTCTGGACATGACAGGGCACTGCCAAAGTAAGGTTATCGAAAGGCTTTGCCACGACCGTCTCATGTGTTGGGACGAAGCTCATGCATTGGGTGTGGAGCACGGGGAAAGTGTACAACCACTGCAGTGTGTTAAAATCTATTCGAATAGCCGCGCTCTCGGATATGAGCACCGGGACATGGCATGCACTTGGCTAGACTCATAAAACCCATAAATGAGTATGGGATGAGAATAAAAGATGTCGTATGTGTGCCTAGGTGATTCACTCCTTGAGATGCAAGGGGTGAAATTATCTAGAAGATGGCATAGATGTCATGAAGGGAAACCATCAGTGGATGGCTGATAAAACCTTCATGGCTATTTCAATTACACTCATGGTATAGAATTTGCTGCTAGAAAATAGGTCTTTGAAAAACTATTTGAGAAGCCGCTTTTATGCAAAAGAACCCTATAGCCTTCCTTGTTACAACCTTGCATGTGCATATTTCCGTGGTGATTTGCTGAGTACCACGTACTCACCCTTGCTAAATACAAACCTCCAGTGCTCAAGAGGATCTGGCTCCAGATCCGTTGTAGAGCTACGGAGTGATCCTAGTTCAAGCGGTCGTCTAGCGGTCTTTGTCTCCCAGTCGTCGCCTGTGTCGTGTGAGATGTGCCCTCCTGTTCCCTTCACTTCCGCTGTTCCTGTTATAAGGCATTTGATTTAACCAAAGGTTCATAATTAAACCCTCTTACCCTTATCTTTTGTCGTGATATGTGATGATCCAACTAGTTGTATGTGTGTACCAACTACTGATCTAGGGATTGGTACTGATAAACACAGAAGGTTACCGATTAGAGAAATCGGGGGCCGACAATTATGTGCACGATTAAATGAAAAATCGGATGGTTAATCGCAAAATATAGAAATTTAACATTTATAAACATAAAATTATGACTGGATCATTGATATTTGACCATTTTACTACCGTCACCGATTAAATGGCGGGCTTAACGGCCGTGACCGTCGTTTTCCACAACACTAACCAAAACTAACTTGACAACGTCAGGCATATGCACCTAATATGTCACACCCTGAGTTTTACCCTAGTCGAAATTAATTAAAAAATCACAGAAAATCAATTTATTAATTCAGGAGAAAAACCTAGTGCAAATTAACTCAATTAATTGGAAGCTTCGGAATATTTTAAAATATCCCACAAGCAATCTAAAATAATTAACATGATTTAGATTTGAATTTTAGAGTATAAAATTTTGGTTAAAAAATAAATAAAAATCGGCAAAATTGGAGGCAAATCTTTTCTCTTTTTCCTTCATTCCTTTTCTTTCCCTTTCTTTTTCCTTTTTTTCTTTTTTTTCTTTTTCCTTCCTCTTTCTCTCTTTTTCCCTCCTCCTTTCTCTGTTCTTCTTTTCCAGCCAGTGGGTCGGCGGGCCACTTCCTCCTCTCCTCTCCCCGCTGGCCCAACTCCCCTCCACTCCTTCCTCCCCTTCTCCCCTAGCCCACTCAGCCTCCTTCCTCCCTCCTCTCTCCTTCCCTCCTCGCACTGGGCCAGGCCGCGGCCCAGCCGGCCCTGAGGCCTAGCTCTCCCCCTTCCCTCTCCCGGGATACCGACAGGTGGGGTCCACCTGTCGGGCCAATCTTCAACCTCCGGCATCTGTCTTCCTCCTCTGCTCGCACCGCGGTGCTGCGTCGCATCGCCACGCACACACGCACTGCCATCGCCTTCCTCGGCGCCAAGCCACATCGTCGCCTCATTCGCCTGCATCACCACCTCCCTAGCGCACCGCAGCATTCGCCGCCTCCTCCACAACTGCCACTCGCCGCCAGCAACCACTATGCTCGCTTCCTCCACGTAGCACCGCAACCGTCAGCCGAATCCTCCGCCGCCGGCAACCACCACACCCGCTTCCTCACCGCTGCACTACAACTGTCAGTCGAATCCTCCGCCGCCCGCAATGGCCGCGTCGGTCGCCACCTCCCCACCTACTATAAAATCCCCCCAAGTCGTCGTCGTCCTCCCCTTCCTCCTCAGCCTCTCGCGCCGCTCCTCTCCCGCCGTCGAGTGTCACTACCGCCGCCAAGCACCATCCACGCCACCGCCTTAATCTCACGGAACCGCACTGTCGTTGCCGCCACCGGTGAGCACCTCCCCTCCCCTCTCTTCCTTTGTTTATTCTTCCATCGCCACCGCCGCCAGCGGTGTCTATCACCGACGTCGCAACGCCATCGGCTCCGGGTCATCGTAGCCATCGCCGTCCGCTGGTCATTGTCCGCACCGCAGCCCAAGCCCGCTCTGCCGGCACCATCCTCTCCCTCGCCCTCTCTGTTTCCTCTCTCTGACTGACGGACCCCGCCCGTTAGCTCTCTCCCTTCCCCTGATAGGTGGGCCCCACCTGTCAGGCGCTGCCCTCGCTCCCCTTTGGCCTGGGCCACTGACCAATGGGCTCCCACTATCAGGCCTTCTCTCCTCGGCTGGTGCACACTGACCCATGGACCCCACGTGTCAGGCACCTCTCCTCCCACCGATGACGTCAGCTTTCCAATTAATGTGCAATAAACGTATTTAAGGCTTTTCTGTTTAGTTAAAAAAACACAGATAACTTAAATATTCATAGAAAAATCATAGTCTTCATTTTAGTCCATTCAAATTTCATTAAATCCAGAAAAATACCAAGAATCCATTAAAAATAGTTTCTTTCACTATTTCAGTAGTTTTATACAGTATTTTCGCTTGTTTGCTATGTTTATCATAGGTTTTGACCCCTGTGGAAACGCCGATCGTTCTCGAAGTCATCACTAAAGTTCCTCGTGGTTCAGAGCAAGGCAAGTGGCACCCCATCCTTGAACATATTGATCCAATATTCATAAAATTCCTTGTTTAATATTCAAACATATTACTATATTTATTTATTTATCAGGAATTTACCTAGTGTTATCTGTTGATTACCATACATTATTCTTGTGATACCAATGATAATTTGACTAGATTTAGGGTTAGGCAATGCTTAGCCTTGTTTAGTTCAACTAGCTCATGTTTTATTATTTCATTAATGCTAGACTTTAATAGTTCTTGATCATGATTAATTACCCCACGAGTGTTAATGATAATTAAAATATTGCTTATGGTGGGGTTGTGGATGCATGGTTTTGAGAGTCGCGCCCATGACAATTAAGGACCAGTTCTCAGGAAATTCTGGAAGTCTTACACGTACTAACCATAAGCCAGAGTGAGCGATGGTGGGACCCTGTTGACATCAAAATGTGAAAGTTGACGTGTCACACATGAAGGCCTAGGAGTCAATCTTAGACAGCTCCAGTGCAGGACCTAAATCTTAGAAGGTGAGCGGGCGTGCCAGTCAGTTTGATCCTATAACTGACAAGATGAACAGTAAAACAAGCCGATAGGTAACTAATAATCCAGCCGATCAGATGTTGATGCTGCAACGGTTAGCCGATAGGACAAACGATCGGCTGTTAAAAGCTTGGATCGGCTAGAGACTTGATATAAATAAACTCAAATTAAATATTAAACCAATGTAATCCACCAAGTTACTTATTAATCTTAGTCGATCGGACGTGCCCCTATAACCAGATCGAACCAAACATATGTAGATCGAACTTAACGGAGACAGTATGCAGTCGAGCATGATATAATTATAGGAAACATGAAGATCGATAAGGCTAATAAATAAATTGATGGATTACTTGGAATAAACAATGAATCATGTGTTATGATCGGCCAAACCCAATTTGCATGTAATTCTCATAAGTCGATGCAACATAAAACAATTACCGATCTAAATGATTCAAGCCGATTGGTATAAAAATAACACAGTAAGGCGATCAGCTACTCAATTGATGTAAATATAATGAACATGTAGATTGGCAAAGATCATCGGCTATAGACGACTGACAAACAACAAGATCTATAAAATATCTAGCCCAAATCGCTAAGAATAATTATAGAAGATCGGATCCAACCGAGACAGTTCAAGATTACGCCTAACAATGTTGCGATAGATACTAAACAGATCTAGATTGCTATCAAGCCAATGAGCCGATGACCGTTAACTAATCGGCTGGTACTCCGATAAAACAATGAGCAAAATACATCGATCTAATATAAACCATCTAATAAACGCAATCTACTAGATCGGACCGAACTGGGACAGTACTAGATTGAATATGTCAAACAGCCAATATCAAACCAATGTAGATCACCCAAAGTGGCCGACCAAATCAACTCAAGATATCGAAGTAACTCGAGTTAAAACTGATACGATAACTGGCAATCACACAACCAGATTATAAGATCAGACTAAACCGAGATAGTCCTAATCTCGGCGGAACGTAGGACTTACCCCTCCACCGGAGAACGAAGCAATGTAGCCCCGCGTCAGGTGCAAAGTTCCACCGGAGTTGAAACCTCAGAAGAGGGTAGCAATGCGCCGAAAGTAGTTGATCTGTTTGATGTAGATAGCTCACAATGACCCCGGGCATACATAATTATACCCTCGGGTGGAGGCTAGGCCGTGTTGGACACGACATACAACTCCTAATAGATAAAAAGAAATAACAAACTCGTCCTATATGGACTCTATCTTTAACTCCTACTAGATAAAACGCACACAAGTCCTGATCGGACTCTAATCTCTTAGAGATAAATAAAAATCTAACTAACTCTAATTAATAGATAAATTTACGCCGCCTAGCCTTGGTCTTCATGATTCCCTATTGAATTCGAACTCTTCCGGATAAAATATCTATAGCGATTGCACCTTTCCTTATCCGAATCCAATACGAAAATTTACGAAATTTTGGTGTGTACAGACCCGTAGCTTATCTTGTCGCTATTTGACGTAGCGAGGCAAGGGCAAGTGTGATAGAGTATGGATAGACCCCGCAATGGTCTATGTTGCTTCCGGATTCACCTAGGCACAAGAGGGGTTGCCCGACTTGGTGTAAAGAAGGGGACGAAACCTGAAGTGTGGTGCGATTAATTAGGGAGGGTTAGGTGAAAGGTCTTATCATGGTTTCCGCTCTGCGGTATCATCGTGATACGTCGGTCCACGGCAGCGTGTGTGAGACCATGTCTTGTGGGTAAAGTTGTGAAAGAGTATATCAAGGACTAGAGGGGGATGAATAGGCGATTTAAAAATTAAACCTAAAAAACGGAAGCTGAAACTTTCGGAAGTTCCGGTCAGGGATTCGGAACTTGGCCTTCGAAAGTTCCGTTGATCTTCAGAACTTCCGACAGCACCAAATCTAGAACTAGAAACGAATAGATCTAGCCAACCAAAACACAAATAAGCAAACTACCTCCAAGCTTTGCACAATCAGCAACTAGTGTACGCGCAGTAACCAAAAGCAAACCTCAAATCACAAGTTAGAGAGATTTCACCACAAGTAGGCACGTAGATTTTTACCGAAGTTTCAATCTTTAATTGAGGGGATTGTACTCTCCGTTGAGGATATCAAACTTGAGCCGGGTTTTCACAACCCTTTCCTCGGGGTTGCACTCGTGCACTCCCCCTCACTCGAGGTGTCTCTTCCCTTTCGGAGGCAAGACCCAACCTTCACAAACTTTTCCCGACACACCACAATACTTTGGCGGCTCAAGGAACGACGTCTAGCCGTCTAGGTGTCCTCAACCACCAAAAGTAACAAGTTTGCAACGAGTTCTTGGGAATGAATCTAGTACTCAAAAAATTTCTCACGAAGTCCATACCATGCACTCAAACAACTCAAATCAACCAACTCTCACACACACAAAATCCAAATCACTTAGATCTGTGAAGAGAAGGAAGTGAGAAAGCAAGGCTCAAAGTGAACCTCAAGAAATCAAGTCAAGGGCGAAATGAGTAAGCAATGTGAGCAGCAACCCTAGCTTGGTGGTGGGAGGGGGTATTTATACCCCCCACTCAATTTCTGCCGTTGGAGGTAAAGATGCTCTCTTCGGAACTTCCGGTCAGTTCAAAAATAACAACCCCCAACACTTAGAAACTTCAAAGTCAACTGCGAAAAAACAAGTCTTCAGAAGTTCCGATCACATCCTTCGAAACTTCCGTGAGTCTTACAGAACTGAATCTGACATCTTCGGAAGTTCCGTAGACACCTTCGAAACTTTCGTAAATTTCAGCACAAGTTCAAAAAAATAGCAAAAGATGCACTTCAAATAAATTTCTAAGCACCGGATTCATTCCTAGAATTTATTGGTGCACCACTCTTTATAGTGCGACATTCCTAGTTAACTCAAATTCAAAATAAATACACACGCCAACACGAATATACCGATTTTCTTCTCTTTTCACATGGGCGGCGCAACAAGAAGTTTTCTCATGAGGACTAGATATACCTTCACATGCTCACACCAATTATTAGTCCTCATCATTTGATTGTCATTAATCACCAAAAAAATTAGGGGCCTAGATGCACTTTCAAGTTGTACACCTCTGATCAGAGTAAAATTATTCGAATAGTTATGCCCGCGGTTATGGGGCGAACTGTCAAACTCGTTGGGATTAGTTAAACCTTTAATAACCTAATGAACTTGGAATTGGTTTGACCCTACCGTAATGTGGTGTGACGTTGTGCAGTGGTTGGGCCCTATCGCAACGTGGTTTAGGGTTGGACAGATGCTTGGCCCTGTCGTAATGCAGTGTAACATTAGACAGTGTGGTTTGGGCCTATTACATCATGGTGTAACGTTGGACAGTAGATGATTATTTTAAATATTTACTTTACCTTTTATTCAGTCTATTGCTAAATATTGTTGCTTTATGCAAATTAACCCTAGTATCTCCTTGTTACCAATTGATAAGTACCGTGGTTTGTACTCAGCTCTGCTTAATTTTTCTTCACCAAAGAGTTAGAGCTTGAGTATCGTGGTTTGTATTCAGTTTTGCTTAACTTTTCCCCACCAAAGCTAGAGCCTGAGTCTAGGAGGTGATAGTTCGCAAGAGTGAAGATTCGTCCTATCGTCAAGAATGTCTGTTGTGTAGAGTCTTCTTCGCCAGCTGAAAATTAGATGGTGTTAGTTTTGTTTCTTTTTTCATTGCATTTCGATAGACAATTATCATTATATTTAAGTCGTGAAACTATGTGTACTCAGACTTATTACTGGAAAAAAATTAATACATGCTATATTTGAAAATTAGCGTAAATTTCTCGACGTGACATAATATGACACATTTCAAATCACACCAAGAAGCTAATCCAATGTGAGTTTATGGATGGATCTGGATACTGAAGCAAAGATCCTCAAATTTTTAGAACTTGAAGCAGGGTCACACATCAAACTCAAAAAAAAGCTACCACCTATTGGCTTTTCCTTATGCTTATAAACCAAAATTTAAATTTTTCAACCCTAAAAGTTAATTTTGAGGATTTTTCGCTGCAGTTTACTTTTACAGTTTTGACTTTAGATCGCTATAAGCACGTCCATAAAAGTTTTATTCATAAATTATTTTTTATTTGCAAATATGCCATTTGGTATTTTCTTTTAAAAAGTCAAAAGATGGCCCCCTGCCCCTACCCTCTCAAACAACAATAATTTGCAAACTTAACAACCCAGCTCACCGATCCAGTGTGTACCAAGCTTGGGCAAGCCAATGAGCCAGCTAACTTACAGAATCAAGGCTTAATGTTTGAGTTGGTCAGGTGAAACACTGAACAAAGATATTTGCTTAGATGAAATAAAACATGTATAAGAAAAGGACAGTATTCTTGTGGAAAAACTTTCATTTTTTGTACTGCAAACTCAACATCATTGTTCCCAGTGCTCAATAAGCACATGACATGGCCACAAACATATCAAGTTTTTTTTTTCTCGTTTGGTTCAGAAAAATTTAGCTTCCTTCGCTAGATGAACAAAAGAATTGTCAACAAATCAACATCCAAAGTGACAAGTTCAAATGATATGCACCATGAGCTAGTTACATCCATTGGCAAACCACAGTGTGCAAGAGACAATAAATGAATGGATCAAACAACAAATAGAAATCCAAAACATCAAAGAAGATCAGTTACTACTTATACAGTTGTACTGCAGCTCATTGTAGTGAAGAGGTTCAGTCTATGAGGTAATTTAGATCCAAAGAAAAAAAAATCAAAGCATCTTTGTGATGACAAAACACAAATCACCCTGCCATGCTAAACTGTTAGCAGAAACCGAATGGTGATGTGGACATTTACTGAGATCCTGGTGCTAGTGATGTAATGATGGGAATTGGCACTCTTATATCTCATATCCCAAGTAATCAAAACAATTTGCCTCCAAGTGAATATTACAATTTAATAATCTTGATACATCAGTGCAGTTAAAAACAAAAGTCTACACATGCAAACAACGACCTTCCACACTAAATCCATTATTACTTCCTTAAGCCAGAAAGGCAACCGAGACCACAGAAGATGAGAACTTCATACCACCCATAACCATAGTTTGAACCCATTCCAACCGAAATTTATTGAAACCGCACCAAACCAAATTAGTCCATTTTCAAAACCAAACCAGCCCATTAGCTTGCTTGGCTGCTTCACCCCATTTCACAACACCCAAAATCAACCCATTACCTGTTAACTCCCAGGTGCTGATTATGTGTATCTTTAAAAATGCTTATAATTGGCAATCATATGGTATCATCTATTCTCATAGAAATATTTCTTCACGTAGATTGCACAGACAAGCATAGCAAAAGCGCAAATGCCCCATCAAAAAGATTCATTTGTATTATTCAAAAAATAAATATCTCAAAAGAAAGAAAAGTAGAACATGGTAAAAAAAGAGATCAATGTGGTTTGTCAATAGAACCTACAGTATGTCCAAATATGATGCAATCATGCAGTTGAAGTTCTGGTCAACAAGGAACACAAATTCAGTACGCAATTCAACAGGATAACCATCCTCCTGTGAAAGAACTTACAGGAACATTCATCATTCCATTTTGGACAACTCAAATCAGTTCCTAACTCCAACTAGTATCTACCAGAGGTCCTCAACTAAAATCTAGTGTATATACAAGGCTAAACAAGACATAAATATAGGGTTTCATGCCCATGATAGATTACATCAATAATTCAGCCTGAACACTGGCATCCAGATTTATCAATGACATTAGCAGAAAAGGAAAAAAAAAGAATCTTAATAACACATATATAATGACAGCCCAAGGTAAAAATAGTGTGCTCATCTTAAAATCAATTCCCAACAACTGCCAAATCCGGGACGAATGAACCGATCCAGATACTGACAAGTAAATAGCTTAGAAATATTGCAAAAGCATGTTAGAGTAGCTTGTCAATTTTTCTCCAATACATCAGTTTACGAAAATAAATCTACAGCAAAGGCAACATCACTATTTTAGATTATCTTACATAATTTTTACTGAACACATTGATTTGCATAAAAAAGCAAGCAACATCCAACATGTCAACAGCACAAAAAACAAGTGAGATGACCTTATCTGTTTATGCTAAAATATAAATAAGATGGCACAGAAAAAAGCTATTATTCGCACTATCAGTAATTACGGAAGATGTTCTAACAAGTTTCATTTGGTATCACAGCTGCTTTCTGGGGTCCATTACTGTTACAGTTGGTGCCATGCAAATCCACTCATCGAGAAACAAAGCCAACTTATTACATACACACAAATTATCAACTTCGAGGTAAAATGTTCTATGCATATGACGTTTAAAGTTCACTTACTGGCACAAAGCCACAAAGTACTACACTTATGCATATCGATCGTCATGCTTGAAATAGCAACATACACCAGGACAAAGAACAACGATAAGCATAATCGGTAAAATAGAGGGTATAAATAATATCACTGAGCAAATTACCACTTCAGCACTCTTCTTTGTCCCTCTTCTTCTTGCACTGGTTTGCCCCCTGACCATGTTCATCACCATCTGATTCACTGCTTTCTGACTTGTGGTGTCTCCTCCGCCTTCTGGATCGCTTCCTGGCCTCCGCAGAGTCACTACCACCACTTCCAGAATCACTGTCAGATGCACCTTTTCTGTTGTGGTGCCGCCGCTTGCGATGGCGACGACACCTCCTGTCTTCCCCTCCAGACTCACCCTCATCCGATGAGTCATCAGTCCTGCGATGGCTCCTACGCCTCTTCCTGTCCTTCCTGCTCTTCCTATGCCTCTTCTTGTCAGAATCACTCCCACTATCCTCATCCAATCTTTCACGCCTCTTGTGCCCACTCTTCTTCTTCTTGTCTTTGCTCTTCTCTTCCTGTAAGTCATCTTCAGTATCACTCCTCTTGCTGCTCCTCCTGTGCTTTGACCTTCCCCTGCTGCTGCTCCTATGGCGGTTTGACTTCTTGTCTTCATCCCTGGACTGCTTCTTGCCACTCTTGGCACGCTCCCGCTGAGCAATTATTCTCTCTAGCTCAGGATCGACATCCGAATCAGAGGAATCATCACTGTCTTCCTCATCCTCCTCACCAGAGGCCTCGTCAGCATCCCTGCCTCCAGAGGCTTTCTTCCTGAATTCGTTCAGCTTGGCCTGCGCGTTGGCCTCCCGAATGCCTGCTTCAACGTCGTCATCCATGTCGAGGTCCTTGACGGAGAGGAAGTTGCGGCACTGGAAGGTGAGGTGGCCGACACGGCCGCACTTCCTGCAGGCACCGCGGGTCTCATCGGAGTTGGAGCCGGTGATACGGGCGAGAGCGAGCAGGCCCTGGAAGCTGGTGTAGGCGTTGTCGGAGGAGGAGGCAGCAGCGGCGGAGGGCGCGGAGGCGGAGGAGGCCGATGCGGCGGCGGAGGCAGCGGCGGCGTTGGCGGAGACAGAGGAGGAGGGAGGCTGGTGCTTGTTGTTCTCCGGGGCGTAGGGGTCGTAGCCGATGGCGCTCTGCCAGATGCCGTGCGTCTGCAGCGCCGCGCTGCTGTGGACGCGGTTGTTGGCGGGCATGCGCACGCGGCCCGCCGTCGCCGGCATCTTCGCTCGCCGCCGGTAGCGTCCGCCGGGGAAGGGGTGGTCGGGCTAGGGCTAGGGTTTCGTCCGAGGGGGGAATTGGGGATTATTTTCCAAAGAAGCCTCTCGTCGATCGGTACCTCGCTTATTAACGCCTTCCCTTTTTTAAGCTCGGTTTGGGTGCCCTCATGCGGCTTCTTTTCTTTTTTCTTGCTCTTTTCAAAAACTTATTATTTCGAGTTATTTACTCTCATGTATAATGTTTTAGTTTCATGTAGTCCATGCTGACTTGCTGAGATATATGCTAAGTTGACATGTTAGAGCATATTATTATATGGTCAGCACAATATTAAATAATAAATAGATCATTTTCTAACAAAAGATTGAGATGTGTGTATAATAGCAGGTATAATAGCACAATATTAATACAATGGTTAATACTCTCCCTATCTAACAGTGCTAAGAGCAAGTATAATAGCAGGTTATAGGCTAGCCGGCTAAATGCTGATGTGGGGGAGAGAAGTGAGGATAGAGTAGAAGCGAACTGTAAGCTTATAGCCAGCTCGAACACAAGAACCAAAAAACTATGTGACAGAAACATATAGGTCATGTATTAATAATAAGAAGCTAACTACTATATGGATGGACTGAGAGAAGACTAAAAAAGACTCGTAGCTAGCTTGTTGGCTATATTATTAGCCTTGCTTTAAGTGTACTATCAAAATCCGAAAACCCATTATTTATCCGTGCCTGAGGGGTGAAAGCCATATGACTCACTTTGCATGCATGCATAGATGTGTTGTTGGTTTCTTTAACTTCTTATATGCATGGATGAATGTCTTGCCAATCAACTTAGGTTTGCATGCATGCATTAAAGTTGTTTTCTTTTGATCTGTATGTAGAGTTAAATGGATAGTAGGGGTTCTCGGAGCGTGAGCTCCTCAAGTGGGGATCAACTGGACCCATTTTGAGAGTTCGGCCCAGAGATGCAGGGTTGGGGCCCAAATGCCTCAACGTGAGCGTGGGAGTGAATGCAAGAGTCGGTTTTCAGGTCAAGGGATCTGGGAAGACAAGAAGAATTATACAGGTTCAGTCCACCGAGAGGCGTAATACCCTACTCCTGTTGTTTCTAAGGTAGTCGGGCTCTCCTTTTATATGGTCAAGGGGACACCACAACGGCTATGACTATTCACACAAAACAATGTAGGCAATCACTCGCCCTATAAGAGGCAAATCTTCCCTTCCCCAAGACGTGTGGCAGCGCTTCTGCTAACGTCGTCCGACCTTTCGTTCGGTTCCTATCGGTCAAGGAGCATGCGAGGCATGGCCGCCATGTTCCATCCCTTTGGTCCTGTTTGTCAAGGGGTAGGTGAGGCGTGGTCGCCACGTCCCATTCCTCCGGTCATATCTGTCAGTGAGAAGAGAGAAGGGGGAAGAGTGCTTCCTTGGAACTCCCCAACCTGGCTGAGTAGCCGCCCCTCTCTTCTTGCAGCCATTCGTCTAGAGATGTCAATGGGTCCCCGTTACCCGTTTCCTAGCAGGGAATTCTCCTATTAGGGGATGGTTCTTATTGGTTCCCCGCGGGGAACTAAATGGATGAAAATATGTCCCCATCGGGTCTCGCGCGGGCGGGTATGGTATTTAGTCCCCCGTCCCCGTTTCCCGTGGAGACCCGATTAATAGAAATATATGAGTTTTAAGTTTATTTTTTCATGTCATGGGATTATATTCATTGTTATATTTAATAAATAATAATTTTATATTTTTATAATATGGATTAATGAATATATATTCATTTATATTAATATAAAATATGGATTATATATATGATTTGAGATGTATACTATATTGTTTAAGCGGGGACGGGGAACCCACATGGATTAATTCCCCGTGTGGGGATGGGTATGGGGGGAATTCATTACCCGTTGCAATTCGCGGGAATGGTGATGGAGAAAATTTTAACTCGCGGGGACGGGTATGGGGACGTAAAACCCGACGGGAAATTCCCCGTTGCCATCCCTACATTCGTCGCATTTAATGCAATGGTGGGAGTACAGGCCATCCCTAAAGTGACAGGGGTGCCACCGTGCTGTCGGGACGACACACCCTAGACTACCTTTTACCCAGGGGAAGATAGGGGTGAGCCGCATGCTTGCTCTGCATTTAATGCAGGGTAGGCATGCCTCTGCATCCATCATGATGACGGCGCACAGTGTCATGCGCCCTTCTCCTGCCACAATAAATGTAGCCATGGGGTGTCCCGCGGCTGCGCCCAGCACGTGGCGGGCCCGAAGGCTGCTTTCCATGCGCTTGAGGGGGTTGGGGCGTCCCGACCTCCCCTTGGATCCCTGTCTGTGTCCCTCCTTTCGGGCCCGACCCCTTTCTCCCTCTTTTAGGGGACTCGGGTGTCGGGCCATAACCGTCGAGTGCCGACTGCGCACAGGGGATACCCCGTGCCCACATCTCCGACAAGGGTAGTTTGTTTTTCGCTGCTCTATGCACTCATTGAGCAGTGCTAATATGATAATCATTTGTGGATGGATGGGTATATAATTTAGACGAGTCCGGTTTGACCGGAAAAATAGGGTGCAAACTTAAGACCCATTGAAGAAGAGGAGACAAACAAATTAACTAGCATACACATTTGCTTGTTCTATGGTATAGCATATTTATTGATAAGGTATAAGCGAGTTTAGTGTCAAAGCCCACGACCTTGACCTCATGTCAACATGTTTGATGCACCAACTTAGTTTATAGTGGCACTGAGATATTGTACTTCAGCGTCAATGTTGTGGTCTATTTTTGTTCCCATCAAAATAAATCATGAAAGGTGTCAAATAGTTGAAATTATGGGGTTTGTCGGTCAATCTATGGGATGAGCTCAGCTTGTACAATTCATGCTAAGTAATCACTTCATTGTATTTATTGTGTGTATGATATCGATAAGGGAATATAAACTTATTGCTATTTCATAAAATATATTTATCAACTTATTTAAAAATACAACAACACCCTGATTGAGAGATCTTCTACGATAAGTCTAGTAACATCATCTTTATATATCAAAGTTTAATGTGATTTCATGTATTATTGTTAAAGTTCAACTTTACACATATTATTAACGTAAATTCAATTATTAAGAAAGTAGGCGGCATCCCAGTTCCTTCCACTCAAATCCTGCAGTGTAAAAAAAATCTCCAATATAATAATTTGAACATCAAATATATAACAAGCTCTACTTACCAATGCAGTAGTTTGTGCCAACCACCCAACATGAGGCAGCTCAAGTTTATTTTGTACTTGAAGTGGAACGATTACCAACGACGGAAGAGGTAACCGAGGTAAAAAAATAATCATTATGCTCTATTTGTATTTGTATGCTGTCACATATAATCCAATTACAATATAACAGGCTTACAGGCGTAAATATTTAGATAAATGTTTGTAAGGAACGCAACATGATGCATAACTAATTTGGAAAATTGCTTGGAAGGGGTGCTAAATTGACTGATACACTTATAAATTTCAAGTGTATTGTAAGTTTTATCACATTGTTTTTTGGGTTAGGGTGGGATGTCTGTCTTTTTTTTGTTTGTTAGACTAAAGACACATTATCATGTTATTTTATCTTGTTTAGTAAATGGTACTCAATTAATCACGTACTAATCATTCTGGTTGCCTGCGGCTAATTAGCCAAAACCACCCACTGTTTAGAAGACCCCCGAAGGAGTCTCAATGGAACTTAATTTGGTTACATAAAATAATAATAAAAACACATTCAAGAATAGATATATAGAGAAAAAGATTTGGAAGCAATAGTACTTTGATATAGTGTAACATATCATTTATGTATTAGAAAAAATGGAAATACAATGTCGGGCTGGCATGGGCCAACAAAGCCCAAAGCGGACCGGCAGAATTGGGCTTTCGCAGGCCCACCACGCTATCCCCATCTAATCTAGGGTTTTGCTCTTCTTCCCTTGCAAACTCAAAAATTCCAAATCGCCGGGGGGCGGCGGCGCCATGGCGAACCGTACGGACCCCCTTGCGAAGAGCATCCACGGCACCAACCCTCAGAACCTGGTGGAGAAGATCGTCCGCTCCAAGATCTACCAGAGCACCTACTGGAAGGAGCAGTGCTTCGGCCTCACCGCGGAGACGCTCGTCGACAAGGCCATGGAGCTCGACCACACCGGCGGCACCTACGGAGGCAGCCGCAAGCCCACCCCCTTCCTCTGCCTCGCGCTCAAGATGCTCCAGATCCAGCCCGACAAGGACATCGTCGTCGAGTTCATCAAGAACGAGGACTACAAGTGCCTTTCTTCTTCTCCACCTAGTAGATCGTAAATCCCAAACCCTAATGGCCGCTTGCTTCAGGTATGTCCGGGTTCTTGGGGCCTTCTACCTCCGCCTCACTGGCACCGTCGCCGATGTCTACCAGTACCTTGAGCCACTCTACAATGACTACCGCAAGATCAGGCAAAAGCTCAGTGACGGAAGTATGCACCGCAATTTTCACTCCCTTTTCTTCTTGTTATTACGCTAATTACTACTCCTGTGTTGCTCTGTTCGTTCCAGAGTTTACCCTGACCCACGTCGACGAGTTCATTGACGAACTCCTGACCAAGGACTACTCCTGCGACACGGCCCTCCCCCGCATTCAGAAAAGGTATTCTTTTTTCCAGTCCTCTATTCGTTACAGCAAAAAAAAAAAAAACACTTTCATTTATTTAAATCAAATATGAAAAATGATCCATCACACAATGTTTTCTTTTGGAGTCAAGTTATATCACATGATGTTTCATTTGGAAACATGATTTACCCCTTATTGACCAGATCAACCAGCATGTTGCAGCCTGTCCTACAATAACACTCTCTGTTAAACCAACCTTCACACAATTGATTTCACATTTGAACTAACCAACCTTATTTAAAAAGTAATGGAGGGAGTACATGTTTTGTCATGCTATTACATTCAAATCCATAGAATGCAAGATAGCCACACACATGGAATATCTTACAATGCAAAGAAAAAAGGCACCTGTGGTCCTTGTGAACCATGTGAGCTTCTTTTAGCAGGCTATATATGTTTGAACAAAAGCTTGCGGAGCCATGTGAATTTTTTTGGTGGGCTCGAACTTTTTAGTGGGCCATATATTTTATTTGAAAAAATTACACACTATGTTTCCCGTGTTATATTATTAGCAAAAGGGAACATTGATTTTTGTAGGGGTATATTAACATACCTATGAACTTAAGAAGGAAAGGAGATGTACAACCATTAAAGAAGTCTCAGTCGAACTGTTTCATTTGTTACACCGTAGAGGAGTGTTACCCAGAAAGTTTGTGTAAACCTATTACATCCCAAAATTCTGTCTTCTACCATAGTGATTCCTTCACTAAACATAATGCTATACAATATGGGGAACATGTATGCTAAGGCAGACCATTGATCTAATTATCTTTGCAGAAAGTTACACTCATCTCCATATGCTAAAGGAATGAACAGAAAACATCCTTAACTTCCATTACATCTTTCTGAATTTGGGAGCTGCGGGGTTTTAGTTGTAACCAATCTATGTTTTGGTTTCTGTAGGTTTCTTAAGTAACACCACATACTATTTTTGGAAGACATTGTTTGGATCTCATGTATTGACGAAACTGTATTCCATAGGACTCACTCTCTCTTAGCTTTTTTTTTTTGGACTAGCTGAATGTCTGTGCTTTGCAAAGGATAAAAACATATTATGTTATTCCTAGAGTAAATAGTAAAATATTTTTCATGAAGTATGTGACCATCTTTTTTATATAGGAAATATTCATATCAATTTGATTTTATGTGGATATCCATCTACATTTGATTGATTTTTATATTACGAAGTTAAGGGGGTAAATTGTAAAAATGCAATGGAACCACTAGAGGCTTTTATAGTAGTAAAGATAATACTAACTCAATTGGAACCAAAACAGCTTAACAAAAACTCAAAATTATGAGTTTTGACAAAAATAAGTATGGGATCTGTTATACCATCCATGTGTCTGTTATGCGCATTTTGGCCAAGAGGATGAGGCAAACAGTGCCCATGTTGTACTGAGCATCAGTTAGAGTTAGTGGAGATAAAGATTAGATTGAGTTTTTCCTTGAGGGTCAAACCATACCATCTATGTAAGGATAGGATTTATCTATTTTCATTAAGCAATCAATTATATAATTAGTTTAATATCCCCCATCCTATTGTCCCCTCTCAACCCAATCTAAGCTGCCGCCTTTGCCCGGCTATTTGTCAAGGTGGTGTTTATCCCCAATGATACTTTGCCCTGGTATTTAATATGTTAATCAAATGATAATGGCCTTGATGCGTCCATTTGCTCTTGAATAATGTGGTTTGATTAGAAAGTATTTTTGCTTCTACATGTTTGCAATGATAGTTACACACTTGCTTCATGAATTCCGTAAGCTTCAAAAAATCATTTTCATGGATCCGCTGCACAGATGGGTTCTTGAGACTTCTGGAACTCTAGAACCAAGAAGAAGTGCACTTGAAGATGATTTTGAGGAAGAGGAGGAAGATAAGGAGGATGAAGAACCTATGGATATAGATGAGCCAAATGGGCGGGAAAAGGTGAGCTTACATCTGTTAAATAGATATACATTGATAATTTGATATATTTTGGGACTTTAATTTGACTTATCTTTAATCTTTAGCATGATCCCTATCGTGGAAGAAGCCCTACTAGAGAACGAGAGAGGGACAGGAAACATGAAAGGCACCACAGGTACACTGTTCTTTTTCTTAAATAATTTCTTAATCTATCTTGCATAGATATTGCTTTTCTGAAAATGGAAAACAGGAAGCAGGCAGTGAGAATCTACAAGGGATCACATTCATTTGATGGCAAGCTGTTAATACTTGCCAGAAACTGCTGTATTGATCACTTGATTGCTTTTTGAAAGCACAGACCAAGAATGTTTTAACGGCCTTTTTAACCGGTCGAGACTCGAGAACCCAAAAATCCACTCTGTTTTGCTGATGTTGATTATGCTATTGCTGCCAGCTATAAGTCATTACCTTTTGGCAATATCAAGTGAAACTTCAATTCACTGTCATTTTTCTATCATTGTTTTGGTAACTGGGGGGTGGGGGGGGGGGGGTTAAGAATGAAAGGATTATGAACTTACCAAAATGCTTAGGTCCACCTTTTGTTGTCGCCACAGTAGATAAAAGCATATGCTTCTTATTTTGAAGTTTAATTAGAAGAGTAATTTTGGGTAGATTTCTTGTCTTCTTAGCAATCATGAAAATAGAGCTGGCAACAGAAGTGGCAAAGAATCCCCTAGAATTAATCCTAGAATCAAATTCTAAAATCTAAAATAGCTTGTGGCAGTCTGTCGACAAATCTTCTGTTTTGTCACTTTCTAGGGTTCATAGAGTTAAACACCCACGTAAGGTAGCTGGCAGTGTTGGCTCCTAGGGATGATGGACTTTAGACTGGGAAGAACAGTGACCTCACTGCTTCATTGGACTACCCGAATACTCTTTTTATCGGCTGAGATGTAACAATCTAATATGATATATAACCTACTAATCTTAACAAATCTCTAAGGAAACTTCCTTTGATGCATTTTAGTCACATGCCTCATGCTCCTAACGTGCACCCCCTGGCCCCTTGGCTGTGTTGGATGTACATTACTTGTTTGTTCATCGGAGAAACTTCAAATTGTAGGTCTGATTTTATATAATATAGGGAAAAAAAGCAATGCAAAAGTTTCCATGGAAGTGAATCGAAAGCAGATTCACTCAAGTCTTGTATTGCTGGAAGACTGAAGCAGTCTCTTACCTGAGCTGCATTTGGTTTTCTTTAATGCTAAAAATTATACTGGAAGCCGTTCCTGTGGCATTATAGTGGTGCTCGGACTAATTACTGCCATGGCATGTTAATGTCAAGAGCCATTGGTAGGTCAGCTGCTTCCTACAGTGAATGATCGTGGCCCTGCCAGGTTTCTCTGCACTGACAGTGTGCAGTGAGAAGTATGATGGGTCAGACAGATTTAAAAATTATAAACCATAAAGTGGTTCAAATCTAAACATTTTGCCTTGTTGAATTTCTAGCTGTTTTGTTTTCGTTCATGTTAAAGTTGTAAGTATCAAGTTCCTGCTTCTTTGGCTGTTAAGCTCCAGATTTCTGCATCATGAGCCATGTGAAATCTTGTTCGGGAGAATTCAATGTGAACAACCTAGAAATTTCTGAAGTTGGATTCTTGAACGAAAGTGCAACTGAGCATAAGAACAGTTCCAGGTTATTCCCAAGGAATAATCGAAAGTTGAAATGAAGTTTAGTGTTATCTTAAAATGACAGCACTACTAAATGCAAGTTGTGGAAGATCTCCATTCGATTTTCATGAATCTGGACCTGCTGAATGACTATTGATTCCTTAGGGATTGTTCTATTTCTAACACTTGTGTACTTGATGTTAATTTAATTTAGCGATACAACCTACTGTTTGCAGTAGCCTTTGATGGCTGTTGATTTAAACCATATTTTGATGACAAAATGCATTCGTTATTTTGTCTATTCCAGGGACCGAGATTATGACAGAGATCGGGATTATGGTAGGGGACGGGAAAGAGATCGAGATCGAGACCGAGAAAGAGAGAGAGATAGGGATAGGGATAGGGATCGTGATCGAGACCGTCATCGCATACGAGATGAGGACTACAGTCGAGACAGGGACAGAGAGAGAGATAGGGATGGCAGGGAGAGGGAACGTCGGGACAGAGACCGTGGGAGACGCAGGAGCCGTTCAAGGAGCAGGAGCAGGGATCGGCGAGAAAGAGACCGAGAAGATGGGGAGTACCGGAGGAGGCGTGGTCGGGGTAGTGCCAGTCCTCGAGGTCGTGCTGAGGATGGAGGCTCAAGAGATGAACCGAAGAAGAGAAAGGAAAAGAAAGAGAAGAAGGGTGAAGGGAATGCCCCAGATCCAAACGACCCAGAGATTATAGAAATGAACAAGCTTCGAGCCTCGCTAGGGTTGAAACCGCTCAAGTAGTGTAATCTTGATACAATGCATCTGAAGTTTGAGCGCCTGTAGCTTATAGCTTAAAGCAGTACTTTTCTGACGACTGAAGCAGTACAGCCTATCAAGAGTACAGCGTAGGTGTAATTACCTGTTTTATTATTGTTACTTCGCTGTAACGGTATGTATCTGCATCTCCCCAAATTCTTTTTGATTTATACTGTTGACTGCTGAGCAGGTTGCGAGATTTGCATCACACAGCTTCGTTGCCATCAGGCGATTAATAATTTTGCTGGAGATCCAGCGTTCTTCACGCAAAATGAAAGGAGCCGGAACATATCGTGAAAAAAATTGTAATGTTGAAATTATCTAATCTCTACTGTTATAAAAATTGATATTCTTTCAGCCATAGAATTATGTATCTAATCCTATGAACAAATCGGATCTAAATCGGACCCTGAAGAAAATAAAGAGAAATCGAGTTAGAGAAGATAAAATCTAACCAATACTGTACTATAGAACCAAAGACACGGGGAAATCTCCCAGTCATCTTTAACCGAGGTGGAGGAGACCTGAACCATGCTAATAGGTGTGTTGTGTATTATCGGGATGCTAATAGGTGTTGGTTGTTTTATCAATTATGGCCGTTTCTGTTATCGATGGAAACAAAACGAACCAGGAACTTTTGAGAAACCTCCGGCACCCTAAACCCAAAAAGGAACAGATTAGAGCAAGTATAATAGTAGGCTATAAGCTGGCTAAATGCTTATGTGGAGGAGAGAGAAGAAGTAAATGCTTATGTGGAGGAGAGAGAAGAAGTGGGATGTAATCTTATAGCCAGCTTGGACATAAGAACCAAGAAACTATGTGGGAGAAACGTGTGGATGTAATCTTATAGCCAACTTGTTGACTATATTATTAGCCTCGCTCTTACATGGCCATAACTTCTTCAAAGCCCTAATATATTCCTGATATATCTAAAAGCTGAAATGGCTTCGTGAGACGATCCTGGCTGGCCGGTGGTGTCTCAAAGGGAGATATCAATGGTCTTCATCGACAGGTTTGTAACGATTTTACCTCATAGGAATCAATAGGCAATCGTGTATAGGCTAAGGAATCAATAGGAGTCTCCAAGTGAAGTTTATTTTAGAGACTTCGTACTCAAACTCACTGGCGGATGTGACTTGATGCTTAATAATATGTTATTTGCCTTATATAAAAAGAAACCTTATGTTAGTTAGAGTCTCGAAAGAAATGGACTACTACTGTTATTTTTCAAAGAGAATAATAATAGTCGTAGTCTATTTCTGCCAAAATTCTAACTAACATAAAGTTTCTCTTTACACAGGAGCAACCGAAACATTATTAAGCATTAAATCATAGCCGCTAGGGAGTTTGAGCACAAAGTCTCCAATACCCTTCACTTAAATCTGCTCCTCCTATTAATGTCTGGGTGTCACCAAATCCTTTTAATGAATTAGTAACGTTCACACTGGCACATAAGCCAATCCACCATAAAAGCCCAATAAATATGGATTCATTTACATTATATATTTCATTAATTTTATTTATATCTTTCTGAGCCAACCAATCCTTAAACGAGGACCATATTTGTGCCCATTCCTATTATTGTCACAAAAGATGCAGTGATGATTCTTGAATTTTGGCTAGCTGAAGGTTGAGCGTTTGGTTGAGCACCTTTACTCCCTCGCTTTTGAGGGTGACGAGGCTTGCTCTTTTAATGCCAGATGATTCCCCTTGACAAACCTTTATCTTGCCTTATCATTGATAATGTTGAGATAGTCTATATTTTTCTTCCTTCGGCCTTTTGACGCTCTTCGTCTTACAATGCATAGGAGATATGCTTTGAAATGTTTCATTTATCTTTCTAAGCATTATAATGATTTTGAATGGATCATAATTAGAGTTTAATTAATTCAAGATGAATTCAGGAGAGACCTGTAACATCCCGAGTTTTTTCCTAACTCAATAAATGTTTTCCTAAAATTGCAAGAAATTGGGTTGGTTTAGCCGTGAGTTAATTAATCAAAAGAAATTATTTAATTAATTCATCCAAAAGGCCATGAATACGTATTTCATCATGTCAAAATCGACTAACTGGATGTACAGTCAAAGTTTCAAAAGAGACGGATTGAAGAATCACTGAAGTTTCAAAAGAGACGGATTGAAGAATCACTTATTAAAATCGTTCAAAATCTCAGTAAAATTGGCAACCGGTCAAGTCGTTTTCCTTTCCTTTTAGTCGTAGGAAGTCATTTGTGGGTCAAAAGTCGAGTTCATGCGAAGTCGGCCCAAGGCCCAGGCTGTCCGTGCCTCTCCTCTCCCTGGCTGAGTCGGCCTCAGGCCCAGCCAAGCCTAGGTTGTGCTCTGGCCAACCCCTAGCCCAGCCAAACTCCCTCCTCCCTCCCTATCCAATTCCCATACGGAAAGGATCCCTAAGGTGAGGACTCAGACAAATTAAAGTCAGATGGTGATGATTTTAAGAAGGTGGTATCCCTTAGAGCAGGTACAATAGCAGGTTATAAGCCAGCTGTAAGTATATCTTAAAGAGATAAGAGGAGAGAGAGAAGAGAGGTGGGCTACTAATTTGTAGCCAGCTATATCACAGGCTTCAAGACACAGTGTGTGTATGATAGGTAACTATTGTAGGTAACTATGGTATGAATTGACTATTAGATTGACTATAGATAAATTGGAGCTATTAGTTGGCTATACTATTGAACTTGCTTTTAGTGCAACTGCTAGACCAGTTCCATTCTCTACTAAGGCCACATTCGGCGTGTTAACTTATCCCTGGCACGGAAAACGTAGTAATTGATTAGTACATAATTAATTAATTATTAATTATTAGAAAAATATAAAATAGATTAATGTGATTTTTTAAAACAAATTTTCTATAGAATTTTTTTGTAAAAAATACACCGTTTAGTAGTTCGAGAAGCGTGCGTGCGAAAAACGAGAGTGGATAAGTTAACTAGCGGAGGTGGCGAACGCGGCCTAATTATGGTTTGAAGTCAACCAAAAAGAATTTCAAAAGGTACGGAAAGCCAAAGACTTTGCCCCCATCACATAATGACAAGGGTAACAAGAAAATGGCAAAATCAACACCTCAAGTGCATAATGTTAATGATGTTGATATGCTAATCAACAATACATTGGTTGTAATAAAAAACACTTGAAAACCAATACAAACCGTTGCCCCTCAATATTACTCCTCCGTGGGATAAGCTCAACAAGATTGCCATAGACCTTGATGACAAGTTAAGAGTAGGGCTGCATCTTTGCATGCCAGAGTTTCAAGCTAACCACAGTTTTCTTATGAGCATGGGTCGAGAATACCCTAAACGTTGGATCTACAAGTTTCTATCTGAGGATGATCCAAATCTTGGTTGATTTAATTTATTGGTGCATATTAGTTAGCCAAAGCATGTTATGGCCGACGAGTGTCCCTTTTTGTTGCACCGTTTTGGTTATGCAATTGCTACACTATTTATGTTTGAACAATTGCTAAATAGTAGTAACTTTGGTGATATGGCGGTCCATATTATGACAAAGCTGCTAAATATGCAGACAATGCTAATTTTTGGACAATTTGATAACCTGCTCTGTTTGTAGTAACCTTGGTTTACTGCTATGTTGTTTAAGTTGTACTATTATTGGCTACACCAAAGAGAATGATTATGAGATAGAAGATCATTTCACAATTTATACTTCTCTAATGCAAACTTGGAAATCTGTATGCATACTTGTATGCTAATTGTTTAGCCTTTTCCACATGTATGAACAAGTTGATAATATGTAGAGGTTAGTCCAACCACCCCTGTACGGCTGTACAATCTGGTTAGTGTATGCTCAGGAAAAATATGAGCTAAACACTGTCTGGCACTCGATCCACTCATACATGTTCTCAGGACTTTAACCAAACACATCCTTGCATTAGGTAAATTTTGTAAGAAACCTCAGGCCAACCTCTGGCATGGAAAATACTCGGACACATTGCACAGGGTAGCAACCAAACATGCTCTAAATCTCAGGCCTGGTGTTCGAAATCATGGTTGCAGTGTGAATTGTTCATTGACTAAAACATAGCATGAAGAATAGTAAAGCAGGACCTCTATTTGACTCTTGCTTAGGGGAGGCGTTAGCATGTATCACAAACAAAAGCGCCTATAGCCTTGTAAAGAAGAGGCAGACGACATGAAATATCTTCACGTTTCCACAGACTTCAAAATCTCCCAACTCAACCGCATATGCAACGGCAGGGGAGCAACAAAGTTAAGCTTCTCAAAATCTGAGAGATCGGGATCAACATCAGATTGCAATCTATGGACAGCCATTGAGATATCAGGAAGAACCATTTGTTTGCAGTGTAGATGAAGCTGAGGTTGCTCCTCAGCGATGCTTCCACCACCCACAAGCCCAAAGGGAAGCTTCCTCTTCCTGAGCAATTCCTCATTAATTGTTCTTGGCAGGGGAAGGGGCATCCAGTTCTGATGCGCTTGCCGTCCGTACTTGTAATCCCCAACAATTGGTGTTCCAAGAACCTCTGCACAGTGAACTCGGAGCTGGGTGGGTTCAAGTAGAAAGGGGATCAATATTTCCAATGGCCAGTGTGATTGTGCACTCAGTCAAACCAAAGTCATATTGTTCAGAGAGAAAGAAGTTACCTGATGCTTTCTTCCAGTACGAGGAAATAGTTCTAGCCAAGTGTAGCCTACAATCATTAGCAACTTTCAATAATATATAGAAACAGAGTCTTACAAATATCCTAGAGCGTAAAACTAGAAGGTGTCCACATCATATTAGCATGCACTATTTTTAGTTGAAGCACTCCTATAGTCTTACCGTGTCATTTAGATTATTGTACATCGATAATTTATTTATCAAATAAATAAAAAATAACAAAAACAATAAATTCATTTACTATTACCTGCAGATCCACTTCGGTTGCTAAACCTAAGCTAAAAATGAATACCATCATTTAGAAAAGATATTTAAAAGAACACATTAAATACAAGCTGAAATGTAGTACATTATATTGCACCTTCTTTTCTTGTCTGGTTCTCTACATAAATATAATATTGTTGCTATTTGGTAATTGCTGATACCTTTTCTTCCAGTAAAATGATGCTACTGTCGTTTTTTAAGAACACCACACATGATACTAGAAAATAGGCCATGCATGTAGTCCTAACTCCTAAGTCTAATTTATATCACTACATACAATGGTCTCATGAACATTAATATCTGAAAGTGTTTGTCTATTTCCCCCATATTTTAACAAGACAAGAATGACCCCTCAATATTACTGGTTTGAATTGTGTTAATCATAGTATATTATCTGTTCAGAAGCACTGCTGATCTTGAAATAAAAGCCCATCAGTTATTTGATTTTGCTAAGGAAAGAACTATTGGCATTTGACAGGACATTAACTCTTGCTTACCATGGGGGCAATATTCAATCACTCGGTACTCTGTCAAAGCATCCTGAACAGGAGCAGCATTTGAACTGGCCCTAACAGTCAGACGCTCAGACTTGCCGTCTTGTAATAGAACCTAAGAAAAAGCAGAGCAGCCCAATGAAGTAGTACTGAAGGAAACATTAGATGGAGAAACTATATCAGAATGAAATTAACTGTTGTAATCTGGGAAAACGTATTGGATGAAGAGACTACTGAAAAATAAAAATAACAGAACGTTTTCATAAAAATAGAACAAAATCGTATCCGATCATTTTTCACTGGCCATGTTGCACCAATACGTGGTGATATGGGGAAGTGGGATATATTTTTCCTCAGAAATATGGATGTGCTGATATGGCAAGTATATATGTATTTCAAAGTAAGAAAGATTCGAGATATTAGGAGAAAATTATATAATAAGATTAGATGGAAAACATTATGTTAAGAGTAAAGTGTTGTGTTGATTTCTTTTTGTTAGAGACTTAACTATGCTTGTAAATGAGTGATCATGGGAGTAATAACAATATAAGATGATGTCAAGAGTAAAGTGTTGTGTTGATTTCTTTTTGTTAGAGACTTAACTATGTTTGTAAATGAGTGATCATGGGATCTGATATCAGAGTATCGACATATATGACATGCATCTGATATAGATACTCACGCAGTCATATTGCCATTTGCTAAATATCACTGTATCAGGCTATAATTGTTGACTGGGAATCCAGACTATCAGCCAGTGATTTTGCAGTGGCTACAGAACAAGTCTGCAAGGAAAAGATGTCTTATAAATTAGTGGAAACTGCCCAGATTCAACAAGGGCTGACCCAGGTTTTGATGATTTTTCATACCTTCGAAATTCAACTCCCCAAGAATGTGCACAATCACATTGAAATATGCATTCAGGAATTTCTGTCAATATCCATCTAGATATAGACAAGCAAGCAATTATGTTCAAGCCATCACTTAAAAGAGCTAACTAGCTTGACCAGTTTCTGGTGGTATCAATTAGCTTATTGCTTATACAATAACGGTTCGGCTTAACACATTTGCACTATTAAGTTCCAGATGGTGTAAACTGGTTTATGGCATTGTATCTCAAGAGGATTTTTTGTTGCATCTCTTGCACCTGAAGTCTGTACCTTTTTAACTATAAAGATCGGTGATAAATAGTAAAGGAATTATAATGCATACTCTAACAAACCTTTGCAAGCGGAGCTGACAGCAAACCCTTGGGATGTCTAGGTGTTCCAATCACAAGAGCAAGATATTTTCTCTGCAGCACATGTTGAGTACCCTTGACATGCAACAGATGATTATGTAAAAGTATGTAGATAATACACTTGCAGGTCCTCAGGTTACAATAATGTGGAAGTAACGAACATATAATATAAACAGATTGTTAAACTGAACTTACATCAGCTAAAGCATCAGCAGTTTTCTCACGAAATGTAGCATGCAACATTGTAGTGCTACGTTGATTTCTACCCAGAACAAGGACACCACTACAGTCTCTATCAAGCCTATGAACCTGATGAAGCAAATCAACACAAACAATTTTGTAATCCAGCCAATATAGCAAGAGTCAGATACATGTAATCTTGCTGAGGCACCAAGAGTGAAATGAGTGCTTGAATAATTACAGAGAATATGCTACTTCTAAAGAGTCAACTACATGAATCTTAGTTTACATGAAAAACTCAGAAGCTATCGCTGCAGCAAAGTGTACTTGCCTTGTAAAAGGGGCAGGAAATTGAAAGTTTATCAAAATACTTGCAGTTTTATGAAATTGCTCCTTTTCAAATGAATGCGATATAGGAGGTTTGCCACACTGTTCCCATATTTAAAATGTGTACTAAAAGTAACCAAGTGAATACTGAACTCACCAGACGAGGTGCTTCAGAAGAATTTTCTTCAAACATGGAGGCCAATACATCTATACTGTTTTTAATGCCAGTACCGCCCTTCAGAACAGAGAGGAAAAGGTTCAAAAAATAGGCACTGAAAATTCAGTAGAATACATACGTACCAAGTTACCCTACCTGTACTGGCATTCCAGGGGGTTTGTTGATCACGATGATGGCTTCGTCCTGAAAGTTTTAAAACACCAAAGGGGATCGTTTACCATCCAAATCAACCACGTAATTTATGAGAAGTCTAATAAACTAACACCTTGTAAATTTCAAGGCTACGCAGAAAATCAATCCCATTCCTGTTATCAAATTTCTTAGTCTTCTCAGCAACCGAAGATTCTTTGGGATGAACAGGCAGAAAGAGGATATCGCCCGGCATTAATTGATCTTTTGCTGAAACCTTCAAAGAAAATAAGTCACATGCTGCAAGAGAAAACATGGTAATGCGAAAAATGCCATGCTCTATAATCTCATAACTTCATCAGACATAGTAGCAACTGTAAAACCATGCTCTATATATTATCAAGCAACTAGTTTGGTGTTACGATTTTGTTTTGTAGTTGAGTAAGCCCATCAAACAAATGCATGTGTCCAGGATGCTGTGGAAAAGAATAAGGCCTTGAGGCATCCAACAGTGTGATACCGTTACATGAAGAAATACTGGAGGGCCAACATTGTAGGAACCTAGGAATGATGAGGTAAGAGAGGAAAAGTGAAGTTTTGTGCACTTGCCCAAATTTATGAGACCAAACCATATAGCAAAGAGGATTTTAGTTAGAACGTGGTTGCAATAATGGTACAAATACAAAACAAAGAAGGTATAATAAATTGAGGTTTTACACTGAAAACATCCAGGCAGCATCACCAATCTATGTTATTAACTGACTATCTGGTCATGCCATAGATAAGTTTAAAATATGGTCTCTCACTTGACAAGTTAGCATCTAAAGGATAAGGATTGAGTCTGCCAGGCACTTCATATTCACTTATCATGTTCATTGTTTCATTACCCTTCTCAACCGATGTTGCTCAGCAGTGACAACATTCTTCTTAACCTGCAATGGTCCACATGCAACATTGATCAGTTTCTATTTTGTTCTTACAAAGATGTTTTAACTTCTTAGAACTAAAGAGAATAGCATACAGTATTTGGTAAGAGCCCCAAACAAAAGGAAAAGAGAGAGAGAGAGGAGAGAGAGTTAGCTTTTCAAAATACTAACTTGTGGTATGTGAAAGTAACAAAAGCCCAACATAGTTTAGACTAAATTCCCTACCACCTAGAAATGTTTAACAGAAAGGATCAAGCCAAAAACAAAGATGGTAATGGTTGCATGTTGCTATATATCATTGGCAATTCAGGGGTGAATTTGAGCCTAGCAGGTGGTCCTTTCGTGCCCCCAAAAAAAAAACTACTGTTCACATGAACGGTCATGCAGCGAAATAGTAGTAAATTAGGTTGAGCATTTGTTCGAACGAGTGGTGCGCACTTTGCGGAGACGGAACAGCTTGTGCACCACCGAGGTCGGCAGGTGGGGGCAGCACCGGCGGACCCGTCTGATCGCGGTGGCACTGGCGCCCGCTCCGCCTTCTCCACCCACCGAGATGGCTCTCGCAGCCGCAGCGGCGGCGTCGAGCGGCGTGAAGGGCGGGAGCTGCCCCCACGGGCTGTTCCCATCGCCGTTCCCGCAATCTAGAGCACCTTGCCTCGCTGCGGTGGCCAGCCTGGGCGCCACGCCGGTAAGCGCCGCCCGCCTCCGGAGGCAGAGGAGCGCCGCCATCGCCATGGCCATGCGATGCGATGGAAGAGGAGCCGTTGGATATTCTAATAATAATATGAACTTATTCATCTATATTTATATCTATATCTATACTATTATAAAAAATGTAACGATTCTGCCGGGAATTTTCGTCCGTCTATGACATCATCCGTACGTCATGCAAGCCTTGGTTAGGAGCAGCAACAACGCGTGGTCGTTTTTGTCAGCAGCAGCAGCAGCAGCAGCAGCAACGCGCGTGGGTCACGTATCCCGTCCAGACTCCTGCGGCGCCCGCGTGGGTCGGCTGCGTCTCGGTTTTGGTACGCACACAGGTTAGCAGCAGCAGCAGCAGAGACGACGTCATCTCCCCTCCAGACCGTTGATCGGATTCTTTCTCAAGACTATCTATACATGCTACTCGTGCTTTACACGGATGTAACAGCTTCATAGTTCAATGAACATGGCGCTGTCCACCAAGCTTTTGGTGCTATTGTTGAAAATTTTATAAAACCAAAATTTTGTCACCTAAATATATTCTAAAAGAAATATTATTGTGATTTTAGGTTAGATTATTTTGATTTTAGGGTAGAAAAGCCCGAAGTGGTGTTTTGGTATTATGTTGTGAGGCTTTCTATTATTGTCTATATTTATTAATTTATCAATATATATTAATATATATAATTTGTATATTTGTCAATTTATTAGTATCCGTATTAATCTAAACTTTTTAGATTGTGAAACAAAGTGAGTCTTTAGTTCAGATTAGTTGTATGGCAATTCTCATTGTGACTTTTTGACACAAATTTAATTAATTACAAATTTTTGTAAATATGTGAAATATAATTTATAACTAAAATTTATTTAGGACAAAATAAATAATAATAATTTAAGTTTTTAATAAGACGAATAGGTAAACCCGAGCAAAAATATTAATGATATTATTTATTAAAATACATATGGAGTATATATTTTTATCGGACTTGACTATATATTAAATATGTACACATGAAACATATATATGCTTTAATGTAATTTTATGTGGAATTATTCTTTTTAATCCGTGGCAAACCACGGGCTAAAAAAAAAGAGAGGATTGGCCCATTGAATGGTGGGCTTAATCGAACGAGTATATGGGCTGGAGCATTTTGGGCCTTGTGGCCCTAGGTTGTGTGTATTCGGCCCAATTACATGCTCATACAGCAGTGTATTTTTTTTTTCTCTTTTAGGCAAGAATAGCTGTTGCATATTTCATTTTGTATTATCCAATGCAATAATGCGTAGGTTTTTTCCAGCCTAAAAAGCTAATGTCACAAATTTAGTGAGTATTCATTCATGGAGTTTTAGCATTATGTCGATTAATTATGGAGGATAACTCTGTAGTGGTAATGTTTATGAGTATAAACGGCAACTTATGCGTTAACATTGGAAGGAAGTAAATGGCATGTTAAATCCCGAATTGAATGCATGAATCAGTTTCATGTAAATTAGTCGTATTTAAGTAAAATGGCCCCCGTGTCATCGTGTACTTATCCTTTTGGTGATAGATAAATGGGCTAAAATTGGTTCCCATCACGTTCAATAATTGTGTATGCTCATATTTGCTCTGTTTCTTTTCATGTATATTTCAATTTCGTCCATCCGTGCTGACGTCAGCAATACGTCATAATGACGACGGCAGCAGCAATGTTGCCAATCTTTTCTCTTCCGTGTCCGCACGACAACTACAGTCATATTCCTACACTCAAGAACCAAGCAAGCAATGTCATATTCCTACACTTAAGAACCAAGCAAGCAATGGTTTGTTGGGACAGTGGAGATGACTCTCCTCCTGCGGATATTTTTTTTGACGACTTGATTAACTGTAGCTAGCCGATTAATTAATAAAATTAAGATTTGATTATTGTTTTATATCTTTTTATTATTAAATATATCAGACATATATTACAAATTTAACACAAAAAATTGACACATAAATAAATTCTTAAATTAAATCTATATTATTATAAAAAGAGGATGGCTATAGGACGGCATTTCATCCAAACGGCATGTGAGTGCGGAGATGGGTGGGTGGAGGCAGATGCATGCGGAGGCAGACGCGACGGGATACCGTTCTATAGGTTTTCTTTTATAAAAAACGGTAACGATTCTCCTTGGGATTTTCGTCCTTCTGTGCTGACGTCATCCATACGTCAGCTGCAGCAGCGATTTCTTTGTTCTTTCCTTACACCCGTGCTACTGGGCTGGCTACAGATGGAGAGGCACACAAGCAGACCACTCACGCACACCGCATATCGCTGCCGTCGTCCACCCACGTGCGGGTCTCAGCGCGGCGACACCCCAAGAACACACGCACGCACGCTTCAATGTGGTAGCTGCGCACGTGCAGACGTCTCCATCGCCTCCTGGCGATCAGTGAAACCTCCACCTCCTCCTCTGGCGTAGTCACCACCGTCGCTAACGAGCGAGTCTCTCCTGCGCCTCAACGCATCGTCGCGTTTCTCTAGGGTCTTCTCATCGGCCTTGCGGCGGTCGCCGTCGCGGTGTCGCACAAAGACCGCGACTCCGGTCTCGGGAGCTCAGTCCATTGGGCCAGGATTCGGACGGCTCCCCGCCCCAATAGGAGGATGATGACTGCCTAGAGCGTAGCATCCCGTCAAGGCGTACTTCCTCAATTTGCAGAATAACCCTATCATGATCAGATCGCCACTAAGGAGCAAAATTGTGGAATATGACAATGGAGTTTTAACTTGGGAAAATCAGAGAAAGGAGTCTACTTTGCGTTGCTTTGGAATGACAATAATTTTCCGCGATTCCGAGTCTGGTTGCTCAATGAATCATCATAATCACATGGTGGCAAGATGGAGTGGGTGTTGAAGACTAATATCAGCCTTGAAGCAGTTATAGATAATGCAACAATTACCGATCATGTTAGTTTTAGCACACTATGGATCGTTAACTATGTGACCGATGAAGTAATACGCATGTTACAGGACGATGAGAAACTCTAATTTTATTGCATCACTATCTTTTTTATAACAATTACACCATCGTCTTTTCGTTTCTTCTTATAATTATATGCCAAAATTTGAACTTAACCTTATATTGAAGTTGTTTTTTAAGGTTTTTCTTACTCGTACTTTTTTTCAACATTTGTTTTTACATAGCTAAAAACAAGTATGTAAAAGTTTTATCACAAACTTTTTTTTTGCACCAAACAATAACCCTTTAATCATCCATAGTTGTATACTCAAAAGTCACCCGTTGCTATGCACGTGTATATTGATAATACCTTTATCTATTTAAAAATATGGATTATTTCTATTCGTCCATCTGCTATGTTCTCGCGATACGTGCTCAATTAATTACATCAAATCCTACTTAAAATAACAGCCTATTAAATTATATATACATGTATGTCATATATCTTAATTGAATTTTACATGGAATGATTTTTTATCCCCGTGGCGAAGCACGGGCATTATGCTAGTTAGAGTAAAATAAATGAAACAAAAAAGAGGAGTTACTTGAGGATGGGCCCACCAAGTAAGCCCGGGGGGCACCGGCAGCAGCATAACAAAAACCCTACCTACGGCCGCGTCGCTTCGTCTCCCCCTTCCACTTCACCATTCCCCATGGCCCCCATCCTCCGCCGCTCCGCGCGGCTTCTTGCCGCCGAAGACGACGACGACGACTCCTCCGACGGTGATGAGGTGGAGCAGCAACCCACCATGAAGCATCTTCCACTCCCGCGTCAAGGCGAGCAGAGCTCCGACGACGAGGAGCTGGGCATCGAGTCCTCCCCGGATCTTGTGGGGATGCCCGCCAAGACACCACCGCCTCCGCGGGATCAGGATGGGAGGGAGGTCTCCGGTTCCGGTGGCGCCGACAAGCCGCCGGAGCCAGCTCTGCAGGCCAAGAAGCCATCCGATGCTGCCAAGCGTAAGGACGAAGGGTCTGATTCCGATGAAGACGAGGTGCCACTGGAGCCAGTGCCGCCATCCGATGATGCCGACGAAGAGTCTGGTTCCGATGATGCCGACGAAGAGTCTGATTCCGATGATGATTCCGATGAAGACCAAGTGCCAGTGGAGGAGCCCAGGATGCCAATGCCATCTGATGATGCCGAGGATGAGGACGAAGAGTCTGAATCCGATGAGGATGAAGTGCCAGTGGAGCCCAGGATGCCATCCGATGGTGCCGAGGATGAGGACGAAGAGTCTGATTCCGATGAAGATGAAGTGCCAGTGGAGCCCAGGATGCCATCCGATGGTGCCGAGGATGAGGACGAAGAGTCTGATTCCGATGAAGATGAAGTGCCAGTGGAGCCCAGGATGCCATCCGATGGTGCCGAGGAGGATGAGCCTGATTCCGATGAAGACCAAGTGCCAGTGGAGCCAGTGCCGCAGACCAGCACCATACCGCCATCCGATGGTGCCGAGCATAAGGATGAGGAGGCTGATTCTGGTGAAAACGGGGAACCTCCTCTGGCCAACGACCCTAATGGTAAGAGGAAGGCGCCGTCACCTCAAGTCAGTGAATCTCCTCCGCAGAAGAGGATGGTGCTGCAGGCCAACCATGAGCATAACAGTGGAACCACAGACACAGAGAAGCAATTCATGGACAAGTGTGCATCCTACTTTTACCTTGGGAAGGAGGTTTCGGTTCTCAATGAAGAGTACCCCGGCTTATTTAAGAAGTCTTTCTTGGAGCTCGGAGATGATCAGGCTAGTGCATTGGACGCTCGCATCAAGAATGTTAGTTTGGCTGAAATCCGATTGTCTTTGCGGAGGCGGAACCTGGAGCAGGAGGTGATAAAGTCAGTGTTGAAGTTGCTCAAGTGATCATAGGTTGATTGACTAACATTTCACATCTCTAATTCACCATGCATTTCTTCTGTCTGCCTTTACTATATAAAATTAATCACTGTTAATTGCATATTCCATTCTTATGTTGACTTGTGGTTCTAATCTGTGAGTTGATTGTTTGATTGTGATATCATTCTAGGGCATAACTTTCCTGGTAAGGTTTTAGGACATTGCTTAAGAGTAGTGTCATGGCCATTGGCTGACAGGTCAGGGCCCAATGACAGCCTAGTGCAGGTCAAGGGAACAATATCCCATCCCTAGCAACCGACATTGCCTGGCTATCCTCTTGCCGGTGTTTACCCCGTCATGTCTTTGGGTCATGACAAGTAGCCATGTCCATTTGTTGCAAAAGGGATACAGAATACACTCAAAAAGCCAAGTTTATACTTTAGTGTTTCAAGACGGCACCGAGCAGAGGGAAACAAGTCTAATGGCCTATGAAATGTGGCATATAGGTCATGTGCTTGCTACTATGTTTCCTGGAGATTGTTGTTTTTGATGAATCATACAGTAGAATTTAATGAAAGATATTGCACATGTATACAGGCTATGGTCATACTCCTTTCATTTCAGTTGTCATTCTAGCATTCATTTTTTTTACCAAAATACTTGTCACTCTCACATTCCAAACCATTTCTAGAGGTGATCTTCTCTTCGTGCCATTCAAATGCACCCACATTATTACTACTTGACAGATTACTAACTGTTTGTAATGTAATTAATGAGGCAAACAATTTTCCACACCTCCTTGGTTTGTGTGAGATTTGCTAGAATGACAAGTACATTGAAACAGAGGGACTAATTAGTTTGTTCTTGTTTTGTTGTATTACCATGGTGATTGTTTCTGTCACAGTCAATACCTGAAGTATCAGTTTAGGGGGAAAAGATATGCTTCTAGGAGGGTATAGGTTTATGATTGAATTAATGAACTTTAGGTATGTGGCATAGGTAAACTATCAACATGTTGTGTCAACTCATTTAAAGTACAATACTTTTTTGTGGAGATGCTCACATACCATCCTTATGATATTAACATTTTCTAAAGTGAATTGCCTAACCTCAGTCTACCTGGTGATAGCTAGTATTTTTTTGAGTTCTTTTAAGCCTGTTCACTTCATTATCCTTATTTGTTCTCTAATGTGAGGCAAGATAGTTTTTATTTTGAATTTTGAGCTTTACTATTGGTTTGAGCTGCTTAACATTTGGTAGTTGAAAGCATTCTATTGCTTTCTATGCATCACCATGATATCAATTGTCTGCCAATTTTATACTCTTCTCTTTACATATGACATTCTCTTTCTGATCCTTGTTAATTTTATGTGTGCAAACCTGAATTGATGAAGATGCAAGATCCCTTTGGAAATGTAGTTGTGGATAGTTACTGATTGGTACATAAGAAGGCCTTGGGGAACTTCATTGTGTAGTATAATGGATTTAATAATTGCAAACTTTCTGGACAACTTGAACCTACTGGTTATTAAAAGATATTGAATGTTCTGATCCCTTTTCCCATAGTTCCCTTGTGTAAGTAAAGGAATTATGTTATTTCAAGATATGGGTGCTTATTTGTTTGGAAGTTTTTTCTGTCCAAACAGTGTAAACCGAGTCTATTGCTGCCAACACTTAGGTTGGGGAGCATGTGGGCTAGCTTGTGGTGGACCTGTCCTGCAGTCCTGCCATAATTTTCCCTGTCTTTGTGTCTGGGAGATTAACCAACATCAAGCATGTTGTTTTTACAGAACAAAAATAAAAGATATTGCTCATCTATACTGGATATGCTTATAATTGATCTATTCTTGTTTAGTTATATGAGAGCATTAAATTTTGGGGGAAATAGATCCTTCTATGAGAGCATACGTTTATGTTTTGAGTTTGTTGCATATGGAGCAGACCTCATGATGTATCAATTGAATTTAAAATGAATTAATTTTTTTTTGGAAGTGCCAAGGCTCATGATGTTAGATTTAGCACCGTGATTGCATAATTCTGTTTATCTGGTGCTGGCTAGTATTTGTTTGGATTTTATTTTTTGTCTATTAATTCTGTTATCCTTATTTGTTATCAGGATGTTTGTAATGACTTGTTTTCTCTCACAGTTTGGAATTTTTTTATCTTTCATATTATTTTTTCCTGGTAACATATGGTAGTTAAAAGCCTTCCGTTGCTTTCTATAAAAACCATGATATCAATCGTCTGCTTATAATTCATATGATTTTAGATTCTTTTCTGTGGACATGAGGATACAACATTCAATTTTTATCCTGGTTAATTTTGTGTGTGCAAACTACTGAACTGATGGAAATGCAAGGCTCTTTTTGAATTGGTGCATAATGCCCCCAGAAAGTATGTTGTGTAGTATAAACAATTGCAAACTTTCTGGACAATTTGGAACCACGGATTCTGTTTTTAATGCCTTGATGCACTTATTCCATATCTCCTTTCTGTTATTTCTTTAGAAGTTTTCTCTATTGCTGCAAACACTGAGTTGGCCTTTTATGGTTTTGCAGTTGCCAACTCTATGTTTGGGCTGTGTGCAATTGTGTTTCTTAGGGCAATATAGCCAAGCAATTATCTGACTCTATTTGTGTTTTTTTTTTCAGAACGGACAAAGCTTCAATGGAGTGGAGGCCGACTTTGCTTTTGGTTCTGACCATATATATATATGTGTGTGTGTATTGGTCGTTCTACCCTAGTTGGTATCGTCCCATTTTGGTCCAAGATGGACAGTAACGCAGATGATTTGGGTCCACTAAGACTTATTAGGCATCTACCCCATATCTAGTTAGTAGGTTCTATATTCTGCTGGAACTACCAGTACGTAGGTATTACTCTGGATGCGGATGCTAAACTTAAGTGGAGCTTAATTCAGAAATGCGAACGTTATTACTGGTCGTTATGCAAGCAATATGGGAGTGAAAATAGTACTCACTCCATTTCAACATATATGATGCATTTTCTTTCGTTTAAGACAAGTTTGACTAAAGATTACTTAATTAATATCACTTATATAACACAAGCATAGTCATAAGTATTTTTGGATACAAACCTAACATGTAATAAAAGCTACGTCCTAATCTTTGTCCTAACAAACTCAAATGCGCTATATTATGAAATAGAGTCAGTTATGGATTTCCCTACTAGTTGCAAGGCTGTTATGGAGACTAATTGATTGCCCTCACACCTTGCGCTGGTGTTTGCTTCATCGCCTCACTTTATCGTATCACATTTTGTCATGCCACAGTTTTGTTTTTTATGGTGTGTTTATGTCAACTGTCACAATTGGTTCATGACATACTTTCTTATTCTTAGGTCCCTTGTATGATGCTTACAAAATCAGAGTTTACCTTACCCTATTTGTGACCAACTATTTCTTAGCATACTTTTGCCATGTGTCACAACTTATCTAAGCCCAGTTATTGCAAGCCTAAGCATCAACCAAACGTTATTCCCAGGGTGTTTCACCATGCTGTCCGCTGAAGCAATCGAGTATGGACAGGAACACAGGTGTTCTAGTAGTGCAATGGGACTGGGATCACCTATAGTACAAATACTGACATGTGTTATCGCCCGTCCAATTTTACGAGTATCACTGTATGAGTTATCGCCCGTCCAATTTTGCGATGACCGGTTTAGACCGTGAGCTACATTAACACTACCCTAGGATTTGAATCCAACGGTTAGGAGTGGATTACATAAGTTACAGTCGTACTGCCTACTACACGTGATCACATGCGTCATGTGGATACCAAGTTTAGTACACGGATGCCGAACAAAGCGGGTACACGGATGCCGAACAAAGCGGGTTTCTGATCTGCTCGATTAGCACAAATGTTTTGCCGATTGATGCTATAGAAATACTTGCTATGGTCCATACTATAAGATGTTTGATCCTACCTATATTGAATATGTTATATATGTGTCTATATTCGTTGGTAACCATATAAATCTAGAGATAATTATTAAATCTTATAGTATGAAATATATATGAAATAGAGATAATACTGGAAATTACAACATCTGACGGGAGAGAGACTTCCTGGCCTGGCAACCTGAGAAGAAGGGCAGATTTAGGGTGGAGATGTAGAGTGCATATAAGTTGGCCTTGGAAGAGTAGTGCCTGGAAGAGAGATTTAGACGGCAAGATGGTAGATGAGCCATCTCAAGCACGACAAGCAAAACGGAAAATTTGGATCTAGTCTAGCTAAGCCAAGTACTGTAAAAAGGTAAAGTTTTTTTCTTGGCGGTCGGCACTTGGCACCTTATAGTCTACCGACTCAAGAGCATGTTTCCTACAATCGTAGAGCGCACTGCTACCGCACTCTAGCGGTAGGTTAAAAAACATGGTTTCTCCATTGAATAGGACATAACTATACCAAATTCAATAAAAAAATTATAGTTATTTTCAAATTTTATTTTAAGTTAGTGTGGTTGTCTCGTGTTACCGTTACTGTGTCACAACGGTAGGCTCGATAACCATCAGGTTCTTTATGGTTTTGGAAACCCAATCAGACAATAAATAAATATGGGTAATGGGAGGGCCAAGCTCTAATTGAATTTTTTTCACAAGAAAAAGAAAACTAGTCCTTTATACAATAGATTTATACAATAGAGTTACTTGTATGTAAAAGTAATTCAATGGGATTCTAATCGTACAAGATCGATGGGCCTAGGTCATTACGTATGGCAACACATATTGAATGGCACCATACTGTCAGCACGTGTTGGAGGCGAGGGTTACGTAATCCAATTAGCTACAGACTAGTACTAACCATAGTACTAACCACAGGCAGTTCATACCATTGGATCACCAGCATCATCTTACTAAACACACTAATGCATACTAACCTATAAGCAGTTGATACCATTGCATCATCACCACCATCCTACTAAGAAAGAGCAATGGATCCTAAACCAAAAGCCTGCAGCTCACAAAAGACGACATCAAAACAAACTGAGATGTCAGTCGATGATTTTGATTAGCGTACTGACCACCTTCTTCCTCAGGTCGTGTCGCTTCAGCATCATTGTGATTTCCAGACAATTCTGCTGCGCTGATCCCCTCTTGAGAGCATCGCCCGCACTACCTTGGCACTCTGCTGCGCTGATCCGCTCCACCGGCGCCCCACGTGGCTTGCGAGAGCTCCAACTTCCTGTGGCCATGGAGAAATTTGAGATTATGCTACTGCTTAAAGTTTGATTTGATGGTATGACATCTTATAAATAGGCTTCGATAAAGAGCCACGCTTAACTGGGTGGGCTTCAATCTTTGGTCATTTTAGCCCATTTAAACATTTTAGGTGGAATTTTGGAATTGTATGACCGATTTGCCCCTATGTCATTCTTTCTCCCCTAACGAGACTAGCTGGTTGCGTTGCTTCCTCCTTCTCGGCTTGTCGTCCCTGTCCGCCACCGTTGGTGGGTGGGTGGGTGGGTGGGTGCGGTGGCAGGCGCCGATCGGGGACACGGTTCCTCTTACTTAAGTCAGAGGGACATGGGTCACTGACATATGGACCCCATCGTCCAGCCCCTCTGACTTAAGTCAGAGGGTCCCGTTCCAGGCCGATCGGGGCACCTCCGTTTCTCTTAAAAAAAGTTACGAGGATTCGGTGCAATTTGTTTTTGCTTTCCTTGGTCTTCGGTTCACGTGGTTGTTCTGATTTTGGGTGCTAGGAGGGGTTTCGTTTGGTTAGTGGAGATTTTGGGTGCCTAATGCCTGGTCGGTGGCACCGTGAGGTGGAAGGGATGACGAGATCGGAGGAAGGGAGGATTGAAGTTTGGCGTGAGGAGAAGAGACGACGAGATCGAGGCGAGTGGTGGCGGCGGCTATCGGGGGCGGCGCGGTAACAAGGGGAAAACGACGCTCGTTGGTCCCCTTTCTGTTCTAGCGATCTCGGTCTCATCGGGAGAGAAAGAACGAGACAGGGGCAAATCAGTTACGCAATTACGAAGTTTCACCGAAAATACATCTAAAATATAGAAATGGGCTAAAACGGAAAAAGATCGAAGCCCACCCAATTAAGCGTGATTTTTTATCAAAGCCCATTTGGAAATGACATACCATCGGATTCAACCTTAAGCAGTGGCATGATATCAAATTTCTCTATGGCCTTGGCTCAGACGGGGGGTGGAGAGCATCTTCTCGTACTGCGCCTGTAGGCGCCGCACCTCGTAAATCTCGATAATGGTGAATGTCACACCCGGAGTTTTGTCCTAAGCCTTAAATCGTAAAAGAAATTCGTAAATAACGATTGGCTTAATTAACTCAGGAAGAATCCCTCTAAAAGAACCTAATTTAATTAAATCGAGGCTCGCAAATCGACTAACTGGATTTAAATTCAAATTGCAGAAGAATAAAATTTGACCAAACAAATTAATTTAAAACTCGGCAAAAGTGGGGTTTTCCTTTTTCCCTCTTTTTTCTTTCTTTTTCCCTTCCTTCTCAAATTGGGCCGAAGTCCAATTTTCCTCCCTCCTTTTTCTTTTTCTTTTTCTTTTTCCTCCCTCCCGGGCCGGCCCAGCCGAGCCGGCCCACTTTCCCCGTTCGGCCGGCCCAGCCGACCGGCCCCTTCCTTCCCGCGCGCGCCTCCGCCTGGGCCGCCGCCTCGGCCCAGCTCGCTCGCCCGCGAGTCCGCGTCGCCTCCCTCCTCCCTAGCGCCACTGACAGGTGGGGCCCACTTGTCAGCGACTGAGCCCGCCAGCTCGCGCGCCCACGCCGAGTTCGAGTCCGCGCCGCCGCCGCCGCAACGGCCGCCGCCGAGACCGCGTCGCGCCCGACTCGGTCTCCAACCTCCGCCCCGCCCTAGCCGGCGCCGCCACCCTATAAATCCCGAGCTGCCGCGCGCCGTCGCCCACTTTCCCTCTCCGCCCGCGCCGCCGCCGCGCTGCCTCGTTCGCCGCCAGCCGCCGGTCGTCGCCGTCTAGCTGCGTCACCGCCTCCGCGCCGCCGTCGCCGACTGGTTGCCGCCTCGTCGTCGCCGGTGAACATCCCCAGTGCCGCGCATTCCTTCGCCGCCCGGTCGCCGCCGCGTCCAACCTCCTCACCGTCGCCAACCGATCTCCGCCGCCACCGCCGACCTTCCGCTCCTACCCACGTCGCCACCTCCGCCTCGATCTCGCCGACTCGTCCGCATAATCGCCGCCGCCGGTGAGAGCCTCCGTCCTCCTTCCCTCTCTCCCTCCCTTCCCGGCCGACCGCCGCCGAGCCGCACGCCGTCGCCAGACGTGTGCGGAGCTCGTCGTCGCCGCCGCTCGCTGCTGTCGTCGTCGCCTTCGCGACGCTGTCGTCAAGCCGCCGACACCCGCGCCCGTCCGTGCCCGCGCTCGTCGCTCGCTCGTCGTCGCCGCGCCAGTCCGCTGCCGCCGCCTTGCTTGGTTGCGCCGCGTGCGCCGCCGTCTCGGTTGTCTGCCGCCGCCGTCACCGGTCGCCGGTCGTCGCCGTCGTGCCGGCGGCAGCGACGGCGGCGGCGCACGGCGCCATCGCCGTGCGCCGCCGCCGTCGCTGCCGCCGGCTGCCGCCGTCCGCCCAAGTCGCCGGCCGCGCTCTCCCCTCCCCTCTCTGTTCCACTCTCACCGACTGACGGGGCCCACCCGTCAGCCGTCACCCGCGCTCTCCTCGCTCTCTCCTCCCGTGAGACCCACTCGTCAGCCTCTCCTCTCCCCTCTCTCCCACCGACAAGTGGACCCCACCTGTCAGTGCCTCCTCTCTCCTCTCTGATGCCAGCAGCCCCATTAATTGCGTAATAATTGATTTAGGACTTTTCTGTTTAGCTTAAAAACCCAGAAAACTTCTAAAATTCATAAGTAATTCATCTAGTCTCCGTTTAGGGCCATTCAAATTTCATTAACTAAGTGCTAACCACATGCCGAAATGGGTAAGGTGGGATTTGAAGCATGACTTCGAACTATTTGACGTACCGAGGCAAGGGTAGGCGTGATGGAGTATGGACGGGCAATCGTGGTGTAACGAAAGCCTCTGCTGCTTCCGGATCTACCAAGGCACAAGAGGGGACTGCCCGACTTGGTGTAAAGGAGGGGGTGAAACCTGAAGTGTGGTGCGATTAAATAGGGAGGGTTATGTGACGGGTCCTATCACGGTCTCCTTTCTGGTATACCATGGTGGTATGTCGGCGCACGTTCAAGTGTAGTGAAGTCGTGTCTTGTGGGTACAGTAGTACACCTCTGATCAGAGTATAATCTATTCGAATAGCCGTGCCCACGGTTACGGGCGAGCTCCCAGCCTCACTGTGATTAGTGAACCTTTAATAACTTGAGTAAATTGGTTTTCACTCGGGACTACTGCAACATGGTGTAACGTTGAGTAGTGGTTGGGCCTGTTGCAACATGGTGTAACGTTGAACAGTGTTGTGGTATTTTACAACTGTTATTCACTTATCCTTTACTGTATTTAAGTACCTTTATGCTTTTTAATCTCTGTTATTTGTTTAACTGCTGCTTTATTGCAACTAACCTTAAGCCTGTCCTTGATAATCCCTATGCATCATTATTTGCCCCCTTGTCCGTGTTACTTGTTGAGTACGGTGGTTTGTACTCAGCCTTGCTTAACTTTCCCCACTAGAGCTAGAAGTTGAGTTCGATGGAGGTGCCTCTCAGGAGTGAGCTGATTCGCCGTCGAAGCTTTGCCTATGGACTGGAGCCGTACCCGCTGGAGCTAGTCTATCTTTTTCTTTCCGCTGCATTTCCGCTAGAATAAGTGTAATTTTCAGTTGTTTCTAAGAACGATGGTTATGTAATCAACATTGTCTTTTTTGTGTACCCTGGCTCGTCTAGTCTATCGACTAGGGTCTTGGGACGGTATAGGCTGTCCGGCCGATAGCGATTTCAGGGTTAACTGTTTTCCATGTTATATCTTGTCAGTTACATGATCAAACTGACTGGCACAACTAGTATTTCTAAGAATTAGGTTCTGCACTGGAATGGTCTAAGATTGATTCCCAGGCCTACGTATGTGACCATTGATTATTATTTTTAGCGTCAACACCTGCATACAGTTTCTTTCTTGCTTCGTGTAAAAGGGATAACTCGGGGATACCATGGTTGGAGCAGAAATTCCTGTCCAGGAAATTCCTCACACGAATTTCTGAACTTAATTGTGTATTAAATCCCTGTCCAGGACCAGCCAGGGTACACAAAAAGACAATGTTGATTACATAACCATCGTTCTTAGAAACACTGAAAATTACACTTATTCTAGCGGAAATGCAGCGGAAAGAAAAAGGTAGACTAGCTCCAGCGGGTACGGCTCCAGTCCACAGGCAACGCTTCGACGGCGGAACAGCTCAATCCTGGGAGGCACCTCCATCGGACTCGACTTCTAGCTCTGGGGTGGGAAAGTTAAGCAAGGCTGAGTACAAACCACCGTACTCAACAAGTAACACGGACAAGGGGGAAAATAAATGATGCATAGGGATTAACAAGGACAGACTAGGGTTAGTTGCAATAAAGCAGCAGTTAAACAAATAACAGAGATTAAAAAGAACTAGGGTAATTAAATACAGTAAAGCATAAGTAAATAAACAGTTGTAAAATACCACAACGCTGTCCAACGTTACACCACGTTGCAACAGGCCCAACCACTACTCAACGTGACACCACGTTGCAGTAGTCCCGAGTGATAACCAATTTACTCAAGTTATTAGGGGTTCACTAATCACAGTGAAGCTGGGAGCTCGCCCGTAACCGTGGGCACGGCTATTCGAATAGTTTATACTCTGATCAAAGGTGTACTACTGTACCCACAAGACACGACTCCACTACACTTGAATGTGCGCCGACATACCACCATGGTATACCGGAAAGGAGACCATGATAGGACCCGTTACACAACCCTCCCTATTTAATCGTACCACACTTCAGGTTTCACCCCCTCCTTTACACCAAGTCGGGCAGTCCCCTCTTGTGCCTTGGTAGATCCGGAAGCAGCAGAGGCTTTCGTTACACCACGATTGCCCGTCCATACTCCATCACGCCTACCATTGCCTGGGTACGTCAAATAGTTCGAAGTCATGCTTCAAATCCCACCTTACCCATTTTGGCATGTGGTTAGCACTTAATTACTTCCAGGGTTTCCCATGAACCGGTCCTTAATCGCCATGGGTGCGACTCTCAAAACCATGCACCCACAGCCCACCTTTATCAATATTTTAGTTGACATTAGCCCTAACCGGGTAATGAATCAGTATCTCAGCTATTCAGAACTAAGCATGATTAAATGTGATCCCATGAGCTATTTGTTCTAAGCACGGCTAAGCATTAACCTAAGCCTAACTCCAATCAAGATACCCCTGGTCCAGCAATGAATAAAGTTGGATAAACAAAGGCATAATAATTAGGTTTACCCGAAAATAACATAAAGTAAAAACTTTAATTGAAACAATGCATATTTGAAATAATAAAGCGGGGAATTTGCAATAATGGGTTCAATATGTTCAAGGATGAGTGTCACTTGCCTTGCTCTGGTCCCTGGGGAACTTCGGCGACTTTCTCGAAGTAAACTGGCTCTTCGGCGGGGTCCGAATCTAAGCGACAAATCACAAAAATAAATAAAACAGGCAGAAACTCTACTGAAACAGCAAAAGAAACTATTTTTAATGGATTATTGACAATTTTATGAATTTAATGAAATTTGAATGGACCTAAACGGAGACTAGATGAATTACTTATGAATTTTAGAAGTTTTCTGGGTTTTTTAGCTAAACAGAAAAGTCCTAAATCAATTATTGCGCAATTAATGGGGCTGCTGACGTCAGCGAGGAGAGAGGGGGCTGACGGCTGACAGGTGGGGACCACCTGTCGGTGAGAGAGAGGGGGAGGGAGAGACTGACAGCTGGGTCCCACGGGAGGAGAGAGAGGAGAGAGGCGCGGGCGACTGACGGGTGGGTCCCGCTCGTCAGCGAGAGGGGAACAGAGAGGAAGCAGCGAGCGCGGCCGGCGACGGGAGCTGTGGGCGGCGCGGCGGCGGCCGGTGCACGGCGACGGCAACGACGGCGCGACGACGACGACCGGCGTTCGGCGACGGCGCGACGGCGACGACGGCCGAGGCGGCGACGCACGCGGCGCTACCCGGCGAAGCAGCGGCGACGGCTGGCGCGGCGACGACTGGCGAGCGGCGAGCGCGGGCACGCGCAAGCGCAGGTGACGACGGCTAGACGACGGCGTCGCGAAGGCGACGACGACCGCAGCGGCCGGCGGCGAGGACGAGCTTCGCACCCGTCCGGCGACGGCGTGCGGCTCGGCGGCGGTCGGCCGGGAAGGGGGAGAGAGAGGGGAGGAGGATGGGGACGCTCACCGGCGGCGGCGAGAGCGCGGACGGGTTGGCGAGATCGAGGCGAAGGTGGCGACGCGGGTAGGGGCGGGAGATCGGCAACGGCGGCGGAGATCGACGGGCGACGGCGAGGAGGCCGGACGCGGCGGCGACCGGACGGCGAAGGAGTGCGCGGCACTGGGGAGGCTCCCTGGCGACGACGAGGGCAGCAGCAAGTCGGCGACAGCGAGGCGGGGGTGGTGACGCAGCTGGACAACGACGACCGGCGGCTAGCGGCGAGATCAACCGGCGGCAGCGAACGACGACAGTGCGGCGGCAACTCGGGCGGAGGCGAAAAGTGGGCGATGGCGCGCGGCGGCTCGGGATTTATAGGGTGGCGGCGCCGGCTAGGGCGGGCGGAGGTTGGAGACCGAGTCGGGCACGACGCGGTCTCGGCGGCGGCGGTTGCGGCGGCGGCGGTTGCGGCGGCGGCGCGGAGTCGGACTCGGCCGGCGCGGCGCGGGCGCGGGCGCGGGGAAACGGTCACTGACAGGTGGGCCCCACCTGTCAGTGGCGTGAGAGAGGAGGGAGGCGGCGCGGACTCGCGGGCGCGGGCGACGCGGCGAGCTGGGCCGAGCGGCGGCCCAGGCGGGCGCGCGCGTGCGGAGGAGGCTGGCTCGGCTGGGCCGGCCTGGAGGGAGGAACGGTGGGCCGGCTCGGCCGGGCCGGCCCGGGAAGGAAGAAAAAGAAAAAGGAAAAAGAAAAAGGAGGGAGGAAAATTGGACTTCGGCCCAATTTGAGAAGGATGGGAAAAAGAAAGGAAAAAGGAGGGAAAAAGGAAAACCCCACTTTTGCCGAGTTTTAAATTAATTTGTTTGGCCAAATTTTATACTTTTGCAATTTAAATTTAAATCCAGTTAGTCGATTTGCGAGCCTCGATTTAAATGAATTAATTTCCTTTAGAGGGATTTTTCCTGAGTTAATTAAGCCGATTGTTGTTTACGGATTTCTTTTTTTTTACGATTTTAGGCTTAGGACGAAACTCCGGGTGTGATAACCTCGGATAGGTGAGGGCATGTGATTCGGGGTTTGATCTCATAGCGACGGCAGAGAGGGACATAAATTGAGATATGAACGTGGTGAAGGGGAGTTAGTATAATATAAATTAGATGATATACCTGTTAATGCCAGATTTTGGAAAATTGCCGTTATGAATTAATGCACGATTAGAGACCGAATCAGACAAGGATTGGAGTCCGATTGGGCCCAAAAGCTTGGTGATTTGATGATTTTATGATTTAAAATAATCATCAACTGTCGAACGTTACACCACGTTGCAACAGGCCCAAACCACTATCCAGCGTTACACCGCACTGCAACAGGGTCAACCCTCTGCCCAATGTTAAACCACGTTGCGACAGACCCAAACCACTGCCAACGTTACACCACATTGAGTAGGGTCAAATCAGTTCCAAGATTAATCAGGTTATTAAAGGTTAAACTAATCCTAGTGAATCTGTCAGTTCGCCCAATAACCGCGGGCACGGCTATTCGAATAGTTTTACTCTACAGAGGTGTACAACTTTACACACAAGACATGGCTCCCAAGCATGTTACCATGCCCCAACGTATCACCACAATACCTCAGTACAGAAACCATGATAAGAGCTTTCACCTAACCCTCCCTAGACAATCGCACCATACTTTAGGTTTCGTCCCCTCCTTTACACCAAGTCAGGTAGCCCCCTCTTGTGCCTAGGTGAATCCGGAAGCAACATAGGATCATCGTTACACCACGATTCCCATCCATACTCCATCACGCCCACCCTTGCTGGGTACGTCGAATAGGGATAAGCTAGACTACAAGTCTCACCGTTGCCCATTCTGGCTTGTGGTTAGTACGTGTAAGACTTTCAGGGGTTTCCTGAGAACCGGTCCTTAATTGCCATGGGCACGACTCTCAAAACCATGCACCCACAACCCACCATAAGCAATGTTTTAGTTGTATTTAATCCACATCGGGAAATGAATAATGATCACAACCATTAAAGGTCTATCAAAGTCTAACAATTAATTAAATAACAATTGGTGAGCTAGTTGAACTAAGCATGGCTAAGCATTGCCTAAGCCTATTTCTAGTCAAATTAACCCTGGGATAACAATAATAATGAGGGGGAAACAACGGGTATAAAGGTAAATGCCCAGTAGATAAATACAATAAATAGATTTGCATAAAACAATGCATGTTTGAATGTAAAGCGGGGAATTTTATAAACATAGGTTCAACATGATCAAAGAAGGGTGCCACTTGCCTTGCTTAGACCCACGAGGAACTTCGGCGGCAACTTCGAGAACGACCGGCGCTGCAACGGGGTCAAAACCTACGACAAACAAGGCAAAACAAGCAAAAACAGACTATAAAACTGCTGAAACAGAGAAAGAAACTATTTTTAATGGATTCTTGGTATTTTTCTGGATTTAATGAAACTTGAATGGGCTAAAATGGAGATTAGATGAATTAGTTATGGATTTTTAGAAGATTAACTGTGTTTTTAAGCTAAACAGAAAAACCTTAATTAAATTATTACGCAATTAATCAGAGGTTTGACGTCAGCATGGCAGGAGAGAGGATATGCTGACAAGTGGGCCCCGCTAGACAGTGAGAGTGAGAGGGAGGGGGAGGCTGACACGCAGGGCCCGCGAGGGAGAGAGAGGGAGAGAGGGAGTAAGCTGGCGGGCGGGGTCCACAAGGCAGTGAGGGAGAGGGAAAAGGGGCCGCTGACGTGCGGGCCCAGGGTGGCAGACAGAGAAAACAGAGAGGGAGAGGGAATGGTGCGCTTGGCTTCGGCCGGAGCGGAGGAGGGAGAGGGCAGTCGGGCGGCGGCAGTCGGTGGTGACTGGCGGCGAGCGGCGGGGGTGATGACCGGCGACAGCATACAGCCGGCGATGACAACCGAACGGCGGTGGGCGGTGCTAACCAGTGGCGGCGGCGGCAAACAGAGCAGAGCGAGGAGGCGGGACTCGCCGGCAGCGGCGCGTGCGACAGGAGATGGCTGTGCAGGCCGGCACATGGCGGTGAGCGGCTAGCGGCGGCGCAAGGCGACGGGCATGTGGCAAAGCGCGGTGGCTCGATGGGAGAGGAGTGGTGGGGCGTCGGCGCACTAGCGGCTGCGGCAGCCAAGCGATGGCGACAGCCGTTGGCCCGACGACATAGCACGCGCAGGTGGGAGGCAGAGAAGGGTGAAGAGAGGGGAAAGCTGGGGCGACGGCGGCCAGGGAGTGGCGGCGGTGTTGGCTTGGGGACGACGACCAGCGGGCTCACCAGTGGCGGAAAGGAGGAGGAGGGCGAAAGGAGGGCAGGCTCACCAGCGGGGGACGACGGCGAGGAGGAGGAGCGACGAGGGCGAGCCACAGCGGCGAGGTGACATCCCAAGGCGGTGACGACCGGCGGGTTGAGGACGACGGCGCGCGGTGGGCGATGCAGAGAGGAGCGGCGCCCGATAGAGATCGGCGTCTGGCGACGGGGATGGCGCGGAGTGGCGGTGAGGGGCGAGCGCAAGAGAGGCGAAGGAGGGGAACGGCGGCGCGGCCATGAGGAGGGGGGATTTAAAGGGGAGGCAAGTGCCTAGGGCGGACAGGAGGTTAGCGGCGACGCGCGGATGCGGCTGGCGGATAGCGAGTGCAGGGCCGACGTGGCACGGAGAATCCGTGGTGACGGTTGCGGCGTGGTTGTTGCGCCGGCGCGAGCAAGGCGGCGATGTAAGCGGATGCTACGACGACGCGTGGAGCACGGCCACAAGCAGAGGCGGCATAGCGGCGGCGAGGTGGCGAGGCAGCTCGGCACCGAGGCACGGCGAACAGCGAGGCGGTGAGCACGCGAGAGAGGCGGCGTGCGACGGCGCAGAGGCAGCGAGTACGGGGCGCAGACGCGGCTCGACGGGCGCGGCGCGAAGGACGGCGGAGGACGGCGCCGCGTGGCACTGGTGCAACGCGGGCGTGAGGGCACGGCGCGGCCGGGATGGTGGGGCGGTGCGACGCGGCGGGTGCGGCCGGCGCGGCGAGCGACGACGTGCGGGCGCGCGGGCGAAGCGAGGGTGGAACGCGGCGGCACAGAATCGCGGCCCAGCGGCGAGGCACGACGGTGCGTGGTGGCCACAGCGAGGCGAAAGGCGGCCGGCGACGGCGGCGTGTAATGGAGGCGACGGGCTAGACGCGTGGCATACCGATGCGCACGCGAGCGGACGGTCGGAGGAGGGAGACGGGCCCGACAGGTTGGGTCCACATGTCGGTGTCCCGAAGAGGAGGGAGGACTCCGGGGCGCTAGTGGGCTACGGCCTGTGGGCCGGCCCCGCGAGAGGGAAGGGAGGATAGGAGGCCGAAAGGGAGGAGTGGGCCGGGGCTGTTGGGCCGGCGGCCTACTGGCCAGGAGAAGAGGGAAAAGGAGTGGGCCGAAGGAGGCGATGGTGACTTCGAGCGCGGGTTGGGCCGCGGCTCGGGAAATCGCGAACAAATGCGCCTTCGCACAACAGAACCAAAACGTGCACGAATCAGAGATTCGCACGACGAATTAGCTCCAAAACACGAAAACGAGAACTGTTAGCGGAACAACAATAGGATTAACGACACGTTAAATCGAGATTTAATGACTCGCTAAACTGGAAATTATACGACATTAATGTAAAACCAATCTACGTATGAAATTGAAGTCCGCACCATAGATCAATCCCACGCTCGCTAATTAGATTAGGAAATCTAAGCAATTACACGGTAGATTAAAAATAGATTGATTCACATGAGTAAAACGTATACGAACCTGAGATTTGGTGGAGAGATCAGCGACGGATTGCGGCTGTTCCTCACTGTTCGACTAGGAAACCTAAACAATTAAACGGTAGATGAATTTAGATTGATTCGCAAGAAAAATAACATGCGAACCTGAAGATTAGCGACGGATTAGATCGGCTTTGGCTGCTGCGAACAGGGATGCAGCAGGGCTGCAAGCGGCTTGCTGCGCAGCTGTTGGACAGGAGGCGGCGCCGGCGAAGCAGAGCGACGGCGTGGGCGCAGCGCGGCTGAAAACAAAGGCAGGGAAAAGTGGGGGCTTGGGGTCTATTTATAGGAGAAAAGCTAGAGATAAATCTAGTTATCTATCTCCTATAAAAAGAAAATAGATAAAATTTCAAAGGGATAAAAATTAAAGTCCTAATTTATTGGAATTGATTTTCTAGAGGTGGAGATAGAGATGGGGCTGCACGACTGGATGGGGAGGATGTGCGGCAGGGGAGCTGAGGGCATACGGGATAGGGGGAGAGGTGGAGGTTCGGCCAGGAGAGCGAGGGATGAGGAGATCGCACTGGGAGGGAGAGGCAGAGGGGAGGTGCGACCAAAGAGGGAAAAAAGGAAAAAAGAAAAAGAAAAGGGAGAAAGAAAGGAGGGAAAAAGAAAAGAAAAAGGAAGGAGGGGAAAAAATTGCCTCCAATTTTGCTGATTTTTATTAAGTTGATTTGAGCAAATTTTATTCTCTGAAATTCAAATTTAAATCATGTTAATAATTTAAAATGCTTTCGGGACATTTTAGAACATCCGAAGAGCTTCCAATTAATTAATTAATTTATACACTGCTTTTCTCTTGAACTTTAATTAACAATTTATTTTTAATGCATTATTTAATTATTTCTTAGCTAGGGTAAAACTCAGGGTGTGACATTATCTCAGGTAATCCATCGGTTTATTTATTAAACTTATCGATCTTCATGTTTCCTATAGTTATATCGTGCTTGACTGCATACTGTCTCAATTAGGTCCGATCTATATAAGTTTGGTTTGATTTGGCTACAAGAGCTTGTCCGACCGGCTAAGATTAGTGAATAAATTGACGGATTACGCTGGTTTGGTATTCGATTACTCATACGCTGCAGTGTTTACTGATTTCGTGCATGAGTACGTTTAGATCTGAACTGTCTTAGTTTAGTCCGATCTTCTAGGTCTAGCGCAAGCATGTATGTATTTAGTCATTATTATTCCGCATTAGTAGTCGCTATAGCAATCCAGTTTATCTCAAATTCCATGTTTAGCCTCTATCGGCTGCTGATTGTGCGTGCAATAAGCATCGGTTGGTCCGATCAGCTGATTAATCTCGAGACTATCTTAGTTAAGTCCGATCTTTTAAGATTGATTAGTTGATCGAGCTGCTTGGAAATTATCGTACTCCTGATTCAGCCGATTGGGCATATTTTCACCTATACTCATGAAATTCCTGTAAAGCCGATCATCTAATTCATCGGCTAGGGTCCTGAAACGGCATCGGTTATCCGGCTATTAGCGCTGAAAATAACAATCAACGGTCACACACGTAGGCCTGGGAATCAATCTTAGACCACTCCAGTGCAGGACCTAATACTGGGCGTGCCAGTCGGTTTGATCCTGTAACTGACAAGATATAGCATGGAAAACAGTTAACCCTAAAACTGCTATCGGCCGGGTAGCCGATATCGTCCCAGGACCCTAGCCGATAGACTAGACAATCGGCTTTACAGGAATTTCATGACAGCAAATGTAAATATGTCCAATCGGCTAAGTCAGAGGTAGGATAAACACGGAACAAATCAACCAACCAATTAATCTTAAAAGATCGGACCAAACCGAGATAGTCTTAAGATTAATCAGCCGATCGGACCACTGCAGGATTTATCGCTTATGAAATTGTTAGCCGATACGAGACTAAATATGGAATTGAATATAAACCAGGACGCCATAATTATCAGCATAAAACAATAACAACCAACGACACGCATACTCATACCATGTCTAAAAGATCGAACCTAATCGAGACAGTACAGATCTAAGTATAATCTTACGTGATATTAGCTGAACATTATAATATACGAGCAAAAGATGGCAAGCCGGCGTGATCCACCAACCGATTCACTAGCCTCGGCCGATCGGACAAACTTCTATGTAGAGATTGTACTAAGAATACATAGATCAGACCTAACCGAGACAGTATGTAATCTAGCACAATATAACCATAGAAACATGAAGATCCACGAGACTGATAAACCAATCAGTGGATTACTTCAGATAATGCTGGCTAGAACTCCAGTGATAAGCCCTCGCAAGCCACCGATCTAATCTGATGACACAAATCCAGTAGACCAGATTGATCGGACTGAACTGAGACAGAATCAAGCCAACCAGAATCGTGCTCACAGATCAAATGGGAGAACTTGCGAGGCCTTGATCGAGAACTACTACTACTTCAAATCCAAACAGATCAAAGCAATAATAGAACTCCACCCGCCGATCAACCAGGCAAGAGATCGGATTTAACCTAGACAGTCCTATTCTGGTTGATCGACAGGTGTTGACGAACTAGAACTTACATTGGGAAGCTGACAAAACTCGCGCCGAAAACTCAAGCAAGTCGAAGATTTGAGGCGATGCGCCAAGTTAGATTGATCAGGAGATATTTTACAAGGACCCCGGGTACTTATATTTATAGCCCCGGGAATTAACTAACCTATCTGTATAAGAATCCTAACTAACTTACACTGTTCGGACTCTAATTAAATACAAGAATAATAACCGAACTTCAAGATAAAACCTAATTAAGCTTACACGGACTCACGATTAATACCGAACCCATCTCCAAGCTTTAGGCCCAATCGGACTCTTACCCTTGTCCTATTCGGACCCCATCGGCTGCAATCACACCGCATCCAATTTCCCGCCTCCAGCCGATTCACACCTTCTTATCCGATTCGGTCTTTAATCGTGTTTCGATCTATAACGACTATTTGCCAAAATCTGGCGTTAACACCGGCTGATAGCGGTTTAGGTGTAATTGCTTTTCTTATGTTATATCATGTCAGTTATAGGATCAAACTGACTGGCATGCCCAGCAATCTAAGAATTTAGGTCCTGCATTGGAGTGGTCTTAGAGTAACTCCCAGGCCTTCTTGTGTGATATGTTGTTGTCATTTTCAGTGTCAACAGTACCAAAGTTCTTATAATATTGTTCAACTCAAACAATATGTAGAGAAACACATATTTTCTTTGTTGAAGTATTCTTCCTGTAAATTTATGTTGATTTTTTGGTAAACGAAAGGTCTAATTATATGGTTGGTTGCTAATTAATCAGGTTAGTGGTTCAATGGATGGCATAGAATAAGCGGATTATAAGAGGTATATAGAAAGTGTGCGTGATTTGTGGAGGTGGTAAAGGGAAGGAGCGTAAATGATTTGAGCCGTTGGATTTGTCTAACGAGTAAAATAAGTTTGTGTATTATAGGATAGAAAAACAAAAAATTTAGTATATAATTAATTAAGTGTTAGTTATTAAAAAATTTAAAATAGATTTATTTGATCTTTTGAGAAATTTATATATAGAAAGTTTTTTATAAAATACATCATTTGATAGTTTAAAAAATGTTCTAAATGATTAGTTCAGCCAAACAGGCTTAAAAGAACGCAACCTTTGAATTGATGAGAACAAAACTGAAACCAGCAATGCAGCAAACAAAAAATAATTTATGAATAAAATTTGTATATATGTATTTTTAGTGATGTACAAGACAATAATAAAAAATAAACTTCGATGAAAAACCTTAAAATCAACTCTAAATTTAAGGTTGAAAATTCAAATTTTGGCTTATAAGCAAAAAGATGAGAAAAACCTCATAATCAACTCCAAATTTAAGACTAAAAATTTAAATTTTAGCTTATAACCATCAATAGAAGCAAAAAGATGAGTAAGTATATATAGCATTAGAGATGAAAGAGCAGAAGACAAAAAAAAGCTACTACCCACTTTTATCGGCATAGCGACATGCCCATCAATTCAAGCAAAGGAAACCCTATACTATATAGATGGCCCGATGGGCCACCCGGCCCAGGCATGATCGGGCCCATGCCAAAATTTGATCGGGCCCGCACGACCTGATCAACACACCAAGCCATGTCATGCTGGCCCACGGGTGGCACCAAAGGTCTAGGCATGACCCGACGACACTCGAGTCGTGCTGGGCTGGCTTGAAGGCACGATGGCCCATCTTGCTTATTCAATAAATAAGTCTATATTTTGTCCCTCACTTCTTTGGGTTGTGTAAATAAGTCTATTTTTTCTCCCTCTTCTTTGGGTTGTGTTTTATATGGCTAGAATAAACCTAGTTTACATATTTTTCTTTTTATGCTAGACCTTATATAAATGAATTACGTCTATTTTAGATCTCTTAACATTCTCTTTCCTTCTAGTTGAATCGGGATGACCCATCGTGCCAAGACATTAGCCCAAGATGACCCAACCATTGGGTCAGACCGGTATGAACCCGACACCGGTCAAGCCGTGCTGTACTTGAGCCGGACCAATGTGGGCTAGGCTATCAGCCCTCGGGCCTTACGGCCATCTATACTATACTAGTCATGCACAGTCGGGGATCAAGGACGTAGCATCGCATAAAAATAACTAGGAGTAGGTTAGCAATGACATCGTTGTGAAAATCAAATCGACGTACAGCTTCACGTCAACACAGCAGAAGCGAAACAAATCCCCGTACTGATATACTATCGCTTTTGAAAGTACAGATTGCATTTTGAAAGTAGAGATTGAATTCATGCAAAAATAAATAAATCATTAAAGAGACATTGATAGGCCTCGTTTATTTATCAAAACAAAAATTCGTTTAGTTATCAAAACAAAAATTTTAACGCTGTCACATTTAATAGCTGTCACATTTAATATTTAGACACATGGACGAAGTATTAAATGTAGACGAAAAACCAATACAGATTATAGATAAATTGCTAGACGAATCTTTTAAGTTTAATTACGCCATGATTATGCTGCTACAGTCAATATTTACTAATGACAGATTAATTAGACTTAATAAATTCGCCTCGTAGCTTTCTAATGGAATATAAAATTTATTTTATTATTAGACTATATTTTATACTTTAACTATGTGTCCGCATATCCAATGTCATGATCAAACCCAAAAGTTTTTCCTAACTAAACAGGGCCATAATTGAACTAAGCTGGTACCACGAAGACTACTATGAGCCACACATTCATATCCGAAAGTATAACGATGTCTGATATTAGCATATGTATCACAAGCATCCATTATATATAACACTACCCAGTTCAGGCAAACAAAACAATCAGCCCCACTTCAATTACAACCACAATATACTCTTCGAAGGAAACACCACTGAGTCTCATTTGAATGAACCGATTAGGAACAAACAAACCTACAGACGAGAATGTCAAAAGGCACGCAACAACAAACACAGTAAGTCGAGGACCTAAAAGGAAATCGCAGATGGAATGAGAAAATTAGGTAACACAGATATGGAGCATAAGCACTAGAGCCTAAACATTATATTTGCAGAATGCAGACCATACTCATTGCTTATCATCATGAAATATCCTCCTGACTTTGTCCATGCAGCTGCACAAAGACAAAGTATTAGTGTGTTTTATGTGCAATGAAGAGACGGAGGGCAAGAAAATAACCTTTTTGACAAATTCGGTAAGACATTCTCAATGGCTTTGATCACAATATCAGCTTTTTGGTTCTTCTCTTCTGCAGGGTCAATGCCAAAAAGATCATATCTACATTATGCCTTGAAGGGCATTGCAAGCTAAAACAAAATAAGACCAAAACAAAAACAATAAAGGTTCAATGGTGATCCAAAATGTACCTTGAAGACCATGTGAAGTAGACCCGTCAAGAGAGAATCCAGCAAGTCCATTGACCTTGTTTTCTACAAGTACCTTATTTTCCAAAATTTTCCCAAGAAGTTTGTGGGCCAAAGTTGCAGTCTCATCACATACCTCAGAAAGGCTCACAGGGCTTCTACCTACTTCCACTTCATTGGCACCAGCAACCTCAGGCAAAGTAGGTTTGTTCATATTACTACCAGCACCACTTGGAAAATGTCCACTCACATCAACAGGGTTGGCCATACTACTTGAACAAGCTTCATCTATTCTCTGCTTCTGATGGCCAAAATTGTAGTAACCCTCGGTGAGCACAAAATCGTTATTAGCACTACAGTCATCAAAACCTAAGCTCATCAATTGTTCATCGCTTTGGCATTCACTCTGAGAGTTCATTAACTGATCATCAGTTTGGCCTCCTGTACAATGATATACTAGAGCTCTGAGGCTACTGCTTACATTCAGTACACCCTCTATCTCTACATCCTTTCTTTGTTCTGTGAGCTCAACTTTTTGACACGCAGACATCCGATTGCAGAAAGCAATGGTTCTCAGTGCCTCATCTGGCAAAGCACCTTCATCACATTCAAACAAACAATCCATCAAATACCTTCTCAAAGTGGTTTTCGACAGAGCCTCATCTTTTGAACCTTGATGCAGTATGGGACCCAACAATTTTAGATCCCCTTTCTTCAACTTTTGAATTGACCAAATAGCATTCATAACGTCATTTTGCAAGAATACAACTTTCCTTGAGAATGGATAGAACTCTACCTGTGATATGTCCATGCATTTCAACTCTTGCTTCCTAAATAGATTCATCACTGACAGTGCTTTTGCCAAATTCTTTGGCAGGTCACCACCTTCCCCAATCTTCGAAATCATCTTCTTGTACTGATTTCTAATCACAGTAACAATACTTTTCTTTCTGTTTATATGAGGTGCAAAGTCAATTTCTGGGGTGAAAGATATTCCATTAAGCTTCCTTCTCATTGCAATAAGAGCTTGTGCCGTCAGATTATCGAGTCCTTTTAATGCCTGGTTGATGGATGACAACAGTTTCGGTGAAAGAGGAGTTGTAATGTTCACAGAATCAGATCGGTAACTGAATGGATTTGTTAAAACATGCGACAGCTGAGACATGTCATTTTCATTACCCAAGTTTGTCAAGTATTGTGGTAGGTGATCTTCTATGACCTTTTTCATCACTGGCCTGCTCTTCTTGAAACTAACCTTATTGTGTGTGGCGATATTAGCCACTGCCTGAAGTGCCTCGTTGCTTAACTTGTTTATTATGCGCCGCATGTCTGCCAGACCTTGTGGACTGAGTGAACCATCCCTGCCTTGCTGCAACTTTAGAGGCTGGAGGCCATCCTGAACAATGTGGTGGTTGTACTCCTCGCATTTGAAACCAAAACATCTTTCGACATGGGCTATGGATTTCTCACAAGACACCTAGAGAGAAATGTTCAAGTAAGAAGTGTGTTAAGATCGAATTTATGCCATAGAAGTGTTAAGTAAAGCAATGCAGTAGACCTTGAAATGTAAACAAAAAAAGGGTGTCATAATAAAATATGCTAGTCATGCTATTATCAGTACACACAGCTCAATAAATGACTTGTAAGTTTCTAACAACCAATCATGCCAAAATCATAATGAACTTTGTGCATGGAAATGGTTTCTTCCTACATCAAAATCGCTGAAATTAGGGGATTGAATGAGTACTATGTTGGGAAACATATAAAGGAAAGGCACACATGCAACCTACAAGAAATGAGGCCTCTTTTGAAACTACATACTCTACAACCTCTTTCAAAACACAAGATTTCATATGAAACAGTTCAACTCCTTATGGTGAATGGTGATAAGGTAATGATTACACATGCACATACTAATGCCCGAGTGCTGGCCTATATTCTCTAGCGTAGGTTGTGCTCAAGCTCATGACAATAGATCCGAACGATGGCACTGTTAGTGAGATGCCCTAGAGGCAATCGTAGAGATGATTGTATCACACAATATGTTTACATATTTATCATGCATTGTCCATTCAGACAGATAACTTACTATCGATTAATGAATATGTGATTAGTCCATGAGACACTTTATATTGTATGTTACTATTTCTTCAAAGGATCCCTAATCACTCCTTACAGAAGATATATGGACTAAGATATATAAATAAGTACTACCTTTGTCCTATAATAACTTCATTTTTCGATTTGTGTCCAAAGTTTGACCATTCGTCTTATTTAAAAATTTTGTACAAAATCTTAAAAAAATTAGTCACGCATAAAGTACTATTCATATTTTATCATCTAGTAACAATAAAAATATTAATCGCAAAAGGATTTCAAATAAGACGAAGAGTCAAACATTATATCTAAAAACTGAAAAATGAACTTATTTTGGGACAGAGGTAGTAGCAAATAACATACCTCATCACTCCTTACAAAAGATTCAGCCAAGTACCTGCAAAGCACAGCCAAATAATCAGACTTTTCTTTTGTTATAATAATACCAATTATTAGAAATGTATAGTAAAAAAAAAAGACAATTCAAAGAAGATAGCTGCCTTCAAACAAGTGATTTGCAGTCACCAAAGAATTTTTTTATCCCACAGGGATTGTTAAAACATAGAAACAAATATAGAAATTCCACCTAATCATTCATCTATGTTCTTATTTGCTTCAGTAATTAATCATAAATTGTCCAGAGTGCAAAATTAGAATTTTTTTAATATTGTCAGATGAGCAAGTAATAGTACACAAGCTTAGAAGACATGATCATGTTACTACTAGACAGCAGAGCAGGCTTCCAATTCACGAACAACTTAAACCCCCAAGAATGGTGCACTTACACCTCATTTAGAAACTTGGGTCGTTTGAGAGGTTGGATGGTGCCGTCTTCCACTGGAATCATAGACCGCAGCCATCTGCAAAACCAGCATTAGCACAGCAATGCTGAACCTAGATGATGAATGTGAGAAGAAAAAGGCATACTTCCTTTTCCTTTTAGCAACAGACTGTTGCTTTCGCACAAGAGACCACAGATATCTGGCATCCTTGAATGAGAAATCAGTCTCTGGTTTTGTAAAAGCAAGAATAAGCCACAGGAGACGATGAAAGGGATTACACAGATAACCCAAGCACAAAAGAAAGTTTCTCCTTACTCCTTCTGGAGGCTTCACTGGATGGGCCTACCATCTCTCTTTACTCCTTGTGGATGCAGCTGCTCCCCGAGGTTACAGGCATGGCAGGTGGCGAGTAGGACGGTTCAGGTGGCGGCACATCGAGCAGCAGGGTCAGGGATGGGCGCAGGATTTAAAGATTGGGTATTCAAAATGTTAGGGCATACATTTTTTTTAACCGAAATCCTAATAATTGGCTTATATAACATCAAACAATTAGTGATCGTATGATATATATCATATATAACATAAATATCAAAATTGACCCTAAGGTTATATTTTATTGAATTGATCAGATGAAAAATGGTAAAATAATGAGAAAGAAGAATTTTCTTTCAATGAATGTAACCAAACAATCACTCAAATATTGAGAGCTGAAAGTGTATGGAGTATCGTTAATCCTAATACTATTATTAAAAATTGAAACATTTTACAATGTACAAAACGAAGACTAATAGTTCATAGTTCATACTTTAGTGTTAGTATGCACCGCCCCATCAGCTAAAATCTTGGAGCAGTACATCACATTACATCCACATAATGAATTCACGGTTAAGGACTACTATTTGGAGCAGTACATCAGCTGAAAACTGCAGAGGGAGTAAGAAGCAGTGCCGTAGCCAAGAAATTTTTAGTGGGTAGTCCTGTCCAAAGTCTAACGGCGCAAGTTGACGCGACATAAAAAAAATGAACACCACAATAAAAAAATATAGGTCAAATTTAGTAAAAATATGATAGAATATAGAAATAACATCTTACAACATCGGTAATTGACGAATTTAACAAGTTCGAAATGTTTAAATACTACAACATATACAACATAGATAGTTCAAGTATAAAAGATGTTTACACATAAATAGGAAATTGCAGCGCAACTATTTAGACTTGCTCTCCCTTAACCATGAAAAAACTATTATCGCTTCCTCACTAATTTTGGAGAAGATATCTTCTTCAATATATGTGACTAAGCAATTATTCAACAAATCATCACATAGCCCAATACAAATCCAATAATGACAAGTTAATAATGAGATGTCACATTTAGTCATTCAATTTTCATTTGAGCATGAGCAGTACCATAATTGCAATGGATTGGAAATTTTATATTTGAATTAGGAATTGAAATTGCAATATTTAACGGTGACTTCACTTACTCACAGTATAGACAGAGATAGGCAGGCAGGCCAGGGTGCTGAGCGGAGGTGGGCGGCCAGTGACGGGCAGGGCGGCAGGCGATCAGGGGACATGGCGGGCGGGGGTCAGGACCGCGCTAGCGCGGGGACGGCGCCACTGCGCGTCTGCGGCAAGACGGGCTGGGCCGCCGGGCGGGGGGTGGGCGAGGCCGCCGGGAGGGCAGGCCGCAGACGGGGCGAGGCCGCGAGGGCCGACGGGTTCACGGCCGGACGCCGGCTGCCCGGCTTGCAGCGCAGCAGCGTCGGGCGAGCGAATGTCGACGAGAAGGAGAGGGACGCCGCCGCCGCTGCTCTGCTATGCTCGGTTGCAATGTTCAGCGCCCAGATAGAACAAACCAATTCCCCAACAGCAAAACCCTACTGGGCTGGGCCGATTTCGGGTAGTCACGGCCCACCTGGATTACCCTAGCTACACCATTGATAAGAAGAGATCGATGAGTACCCCCAACAGCGATCGGATTCCTCTCTCCTCGTATTATATATATATATACACACACACACATATAAATTTTATATATGTAAAATTTATACACATAAATTTTATATATGCAAACTTTATACATGTAAACTTTATACACATAAACTTTGTACATACAAACTTTATATATATACACACATACATACATATAAAGATTACATATACAAAAAAAATAGATATAAACTTAATATATAAAAATATTTATACATATAAATTTATACATGTAAACTTTATACACATAAAGTTAAAAAAATACTTTACACATATAAAATTAAAAAAACATTGTTTCAGGTGGGGCGTCAGCCCACTGACTTGCTGGGCCTGGAATTGGGCCGTCCAGGGCGCTCGCTCCGACTTGCTAGGCCTGCAACGAGGAGAGGAGGAGGAGTGTTCGCGCGCGCTCGCGCGAATTAGACTTTTCGCTTGAGGGATTGTCGAATTTGTCCGATCGAGGTGGCGGACGGAGTGTCGGGCAACTGGCCACTGCCATGCCAGTCGGTGCCATCTGCCCTTGCGCGGGACGCCTACTCGTCGCGCCGCCGTCCCCTGCACTGGCGTCGCAGCCGCCCCGCGCCCCGCCGTCTCCAGCTCTACCTCATCGGCCCGCCACGCACCGCTTCCCACCCCCGCTAGCCGCCGGCCGCCTCCTGCGCCCTTTCCGGCTCTCCGCCTGCCGCAACCCGCCCGATGCCGCCGACTCGGACGAGACACACCACAATCCACATGGCATCCACGATTCACACGTTGGCTTGGCTAGAGTCCACGAATATGCGCCATTGGGCCAAGTTTGTTATTAAATGGGCCGAAAGAAGTAGGATAGATATTCTTTTCTTAGGCTCAAATGTCTTTTTATTTTACTGATTATAATTATACTACGAATACATTCTTCTTTTTCTAAAACTAGTTACTTGCAACGGGATTATATTTGACAAGAATATATTAGTTATTTTAAGGCATAAACATAGTATACTCTAATCAATAAAAAAATCTTTACAAATAATTACATATATAAACACAACGCAACATATTAAGGTTGAGATGAACTAATTTTCACATTCAAACAGAGAAACATATTGTCTAAACAGCTGATTGTATCCTAACAAAAGTAAAAAAAAAAGTCTATAACCATAAAAAAGCACATGTGCTATCTAAAATAGAATTCTATGTGTACGGATATCCTCTCGGAGATTTTGTTGAATTAGGAAAATTATAGCCTGCGTCATTCAGCCATTAGACAAATGCAGGGATTAGTAGAATGATAAAACGATTAACAGCACAACAGTGGCATCAGGCATCAATGGAAGAAATAGCTGCAGAGCATTATCTAAAAGGAAAAGAAAAAACTAGGAAGTGCAAGCCGGAGATAACACGTCACCAGTATCAAATTTTCAATATACCGTTTTCATTCCTAATAAAGACAACTGCTGAAAAGATGTTTTGTATAATGGATATACAATAGTCGAGCCATAAGTTGGATACAGTGATACAATTGCTGATGACAGCGTTTAGACTCAAAGACCATATGCACCAAAGCTCCAACCAACTCATCACACGCCATAATAATGACATAGTATACATTGGGAGAAAACCACTTATATACACCCATGAAGAAATCCTAATAGCTACTATGCCGTGCATCTTCCCTAAGAAACCTTATCAGGTCCACATAAACATCATCTTTCGCCTTCACGCTCATAACAAAATCAATATGGCCATAGTCACCAATGTACAGAACTTCTGGTGTAGATCTCAGCTCTCCGATAGTACGCTGAACATCTGTTACATCAGCCAATGCATCAAGACCTCCATATCCCATCCATATGGGCAGTGATTCTGGTATGCTGCTAAGGTCAAATGCAGGAGGATGCAAATGACCGTAGCGTCTTAGGTTTCCCAATAATCCATAGTCATACTTTGTGAAAGTGCCTTTCCTGATCACTGCATGAGAGAGCAAAAGAAACCCTTGTTTTCCAATAACTAAGAAGATTGCTCAACGTAATAATTACTCTATAATTATTTCTAAAAGTAATCACCCCACAGGTAGCATGGAGAAACACAATTATTCTCCCCTTTAACTTTCACTGCGTGGAGAATATGACGGGGAGCAGCTATAAGACATCAATACCAACAATATAAACCTATATGAATGTGTGCTACCTAATCCCTCCCAAAAGCACGCCATTTTGGGCATACATCGTGTTAATCTTACAAATTTTCTGGCATAAATTTTTTTAAAATATTTAGATTGGATACATGGAAATCATCTATTCATGGCAAATTTTGTTACAGGACACTTAAAATTTGTCCAATTTCCTGGTGGACATCGCAAAAATGTGTCGCGGATAGGACATCTTCAAAAACCAGTAATTTGCCAGAGGATACCAAAAACGTTATTTTACCATTTTCGATCCAATTGAAGAGAAATTCTTCAAAAAGACGAGAATGCCTTTTGAGCCACAGGCTTCTAATTTGGTGCTAGAGTGAATATAGAATCATGTTTCACCCTACTGCAGTAACTGTGCTTATCATGGGGGTTCGGTGTTTTGGAGTTCCATTGCAATTGGGAAAAAAAATTGTAAAAACAAGAGATATTTTTGGATATGATTTATACTTTGCTTATGTGTAAAAATATAGCAAAAATTATGCAAAAAATGTAATACAATAATACATTATTTTTCTAGAGATATCCACACTTTTTTCCTAAATTTCCATATATTTTAGAATTTCATGACAATTATATTTTTTACATTTTTCCTTCTCACCTTCTGTCATGGTCGGCATTGTGTACAGCCGATGCAAGAAGGAGTTGGGCTCGGCTGCAGCGTCCAGATCGGCTGGGGCAGTCCCAGTCGGACACAAGTAGATTAGTAATTAAATTAGTTAGATTAGGTTTGTTAGGATTGTTAGCTATCTCTAGTTCCCGTGTGTAAAGCCTATTTAAAGGCAACCATAGATCATAATTGAATCAAGCAGAATTAATCTACCAATCTCATCTCCAATTTCTCTATTCTCTCATCTCCTTCTGTTCTTGTCGTCAGCCACAGAACGGCGGGCTGCCAGGCCGCCGAAGCCAAGGCCGCCGATTACCCATCGCTATCCCATCCGATTATACGTTGGGGCTCGTAACAACTTTGTATCAGAGCCAATAGCGCAAGATGATGCTTCCTCACACGTGCAGCCCCTCCTCGAGCCTACTGATCCGATAGCCAAGTTGCAAGACCAGATGTCGCAAGTTCTCGCTGGCATCTCGCTGTTAGCTTCGAAGCATGACTTGGCTGATCTCAGCCGAACCGTAGCAGTGGCTACATCACGCATAACTTCTCTGGAATAGCTTCAGGCATCATCATCGGCAACACCACCCCCGAGCGCACCTCGTCTGGGCGGTGGCGGTATATTGGGGACGCCCATGGCAACGGGCCAGCAGCCGACACACGAGACGGGTAGCACAGCCGGTGTTCCTCGTTTTTATAAATTGGAGTTCCCAAAATATGACGGCAAGGAGGACCCATTGAACTGGTTCAATCACTGTGAACAATTTTTCCGCGGTCAGAAGACGTCGGTCACAGATCGTGTCTGGTTGGCGACCTACCATCTCACCGGCGATGCACAAGAGTGGTACTTTCACTATGAGATGCACAAAGGAGCGCCGACTTGGGAGGAATTCAAAGACCTCTATCATGGCTAATTCGGTCCGCCAATTCATCGTAACTCACTTGGCGAGCTCAAGCGGCTATCACAAACGTCCACAGTGACGGCATACCAAACTAAATTTTTGGCGCTAGCTAGCCGGACATCCGAGGCCCTCTCCGATCAACAGCAAATTCAGCTCTTCACGGCAGGACTCCGAGACGAATTGGCGATCGACGTAGAACTTCACCAGCCGGCTGATCTATTAGGAATGTATAGCCATAATGTATAGGATTATTTTGTTTCCTTGTATACTCCTCTAATTGAGGATCCTGTACACTGCATTGGTTATATATATATACAGTCACCTCCCTCATTGAGGCGTGTGGTGTACTCTTCCATTTCCTCTACATGGTATCAGACTCCAGGTTATCCTCCCTTCCATCTCTCTGAGACTAACTCTGCAAGCAGCAGCGTCTGCTCCTCCCCCGGCACTGTGCGCCTCCCCCGGCACTGTGCGCCTCCCCCGGCAGCGGCGGCGGCGTGCTCTCCCCTGCTCCTCCGCGCCCCACCCCCTGCGCCTGCTCTCACCACGCTCCCCCTCCTCCCCTGCTCGCCCGTGCCCCTGCAGCAGCGGCGGGGCCCCTCCCCCGGCGTCCCTCTCCCGACGCACCTGCTCGCCCGCGCCCGTCGCCAGCGGCTGTCGTCGTCATGTCGACCGAGGCCACCTCTGCCGCCACCACCACCCCCTTGGCGCCGCCGTCCTCCAACACTGTCGCCACCATCTTCATCAACCCGTACGCCACGGTCTCCGTCAAGACTCACGTCCCAATCTCCCTCGAGCTTCACCACCCCAACTTCAACAAGTGGAAGACCTTCCGCTCCATGTGCGGCAAATTCGGCCTCCTCGACCACCTTGACGCTGTACCCCCTGCCAACCCCGATGCCTCCTGGGAGCAAGCTGAGTTCTGCATCCGCAGCTGGCTCTTCGGCTCGGTCAGCGACGACGTCCTCGACCTTGCCATGGAGCCGGATCAAACCGCCCGGGCTTTATGGCTCGCCATCGACAACCTCTTCCAGGCAAACAAGCAACCGCGAGCAATGTTCCTTCACCACGAGTTCCACTCCATGATCCAAGGTGATCTCTCCATCACCGCATACTGTCAGCGCTTGAAGACGGCGGCCGACACCCTCCGCGACGTCGGGCACCCCGTCACGAAATCGCAGCTGGTTCTCAACCTTCTGCGTGGCGTCAACTCCAACTTCACTGCCACGGCGGACATCGCCAGTGCCTAGGTGCTCCCCTGCTTCGCCTCTGCTAGGAACACTCTTGCTCTCAAGGAACTCCGACTGGCCGGCACTGCCAAGGTCCAGACGGAGACAGCCCTCGTCGCGGCCGGCGGTACTGCCTCCTCCTGCCAGTCGGTGTCTTGCCCCTCTGCAGGTGGTAGCGGCCACCAACAGAAGACTGGAGGCGGCGGTGGGAACAAGAAGAAAGGCAGCCGCTACAACCGCAATGGCGGCAGCGGCGGTGGCGGCGCCGGTCAGAACTCCGGCAACGGTCAAGGCGGCGGCAGCAACCAGGCGGGTTGCCCAGGCGGCGGTGGCACCTTCCACTTCGCCGCTCCCTACCCCCAGACCGGCCCGTGGGTTCGTGTCTCTCCGTGGGCTGGACACCAGCAGCCATGGTCTGGTCTACAGCAACAGTGGCGCAACCTGGGTGCCGGCCTTCTTGGACCTTACCCCCAGGCTCACACCGCTTTTGCCGGCTCGTCTCCTTCGCCCACAGCTTCTACCACACCACCGGCCTAGGATCAAGCCAGCCTTGTGGCAGCCCTCAACCAGATGACGGTCCACAGCCCAAATTCTTGGGTCCTCAACACCAGCGCGACCTCGCATATGTCCTCTACCGATGGTATACTCGTTACTCAGTTTCCAAACTCTCGCACCTTTATAACTGTCGGCAATGGTCATACTGTCCCAGTTCTCTGTCAGGGCTCCTCTTTTCTCCTTATAGGCACAACCAAATTTGATCTCAAACATGTTCTTGTCGCCCCCTCTTTAGTTCGCAATCTCCTTTCTGTTCGCCAATTCACTCGTGACAACAAATGTACTATTGAATTTGATGAGTTTGGTTTTTCTGTCAAGGACCTCCGGACCCGGCGCGTGATTATTCGCTGCAATAGTCGCGGCGATCTCTACACCCTCCCGACGGCCGTGCCACCACCCATCGCCCGTTGCTTCCACGCCACTTCTACTACGCTATGGCACCGTCGTCTTGGTCATCCCAGTTCAGCAGCCATCCTCGCCCTCCAGCGCATTTCTGCCATACCATCATCCAAGCTAGATAGTTCTTTATGTCATGCATGTCAACTAGGCAAACATACGCGTCTTCTGTTCACTTCCTCGTCTTCTGATACATCCTCCCCTTTTGAATTAGTTCACTGTGATGTATGGACTTCTCCTGTCTTGAGCACATCTGGTTATAAATTCTATTTAGTTATTCTCGATGATTTCAGTCATTTTTGTTGGACTTTTCCCCTTCGCCATAAATCTGAAGTTCATGGTCATATCACCAATTTTGTTGCCTATGCTCATACACAGTTTGGTCGCCGTCTCAAAGCCCTTCAAGCTGACAATGGCACTGAGTTTGTCAACCACAACGCCACCACCTTTCTTGCTAGTCGTGGTTGCCATCTTCGCCTCTCCTGTCCATACACATCTCCACAAAATGGCAAGGCTAAACGCGTAATTCACACCCTTAACAATTCAGTTCGCACTCTCCTCCTTCAAGCCTCCATGCCACCCTCATATTGGGCCGAAGCTTTAGCCACTGCCACATATCTCCTCAACCGCCGGCCTTCCTCCTCTGTGCGCAACTCCATACCATTTCAACTCCTTCACAACAAGCTTCCTGACTACTCATTGCGCGTGTTTGGCTGCCTTTGCTACCCCAACATTAGTGCTACCTCCGCTCACAAGCTCGCCCCTCGCTCCGCCGCCTGTGTGTTCTTAGGATATCCCACATCTCACAAAGGCTATCACTGCTTCGACCCCTCCACTCGACGCATAATTATTTCTCGCCATGTGTTTGACGAAACACGGTTTCCTTTTGCACATCACCCGGTCGATGTTTTCTCTTTCGATTTTCTTCTCCAGGGTGTGCTCCCTTCCCCTGTGGTGGCTCCTCCCAATTCGGGTGTTGAGCAGCCGCAGCCAGCCACGATGGTTGCTCCCTCCCCCGAGGTCGAGCAACTGTTGCTCTACCAGACGATCCTTCCGGCCCACGGCACGGCCCACGACGCCGGCTTCCCCACGCCGCCATCTCTAGGGGCACCCTCGGCTGCTGGGCCACCGGCCCGGCTGGTCGACCCATTTCCGCTTGTCTACCAGCGTCGATCGGCTCCGTCGCGTCCCGCTACACCGCCCCAGGATGTCGATGCCTCGCCTCCATCTCCGCCTGCACCACGCCGCCCTATTACACGCTCTCAGACTGGCTCCCTCAAGCCCGTCGATCGGCTCATCCTATCAGCCTCCCACACCGCCATTTCACCTGTGCCAGCGAACTATCGCAGCGCGCTCGCTGATCCCAACTGGCGTGCTGCCATGGCGGATGAGTACAAGGCCTTGATGGACAATGGCACCTGGCGGCTTGTTCCTCACCCCCAGGTGCTAACATCGTCACCGGCAAATGGATATTCAAGCACAAGTTCCATTCCGACGGCTCCCTCGCTCGACACAAGGCTCGTTGAGTGGTCCGCGGCTACTCCCAACAGCACGGCATCGACTACAACGAGACCTTTAGCCCCGTCGTCAAACCGTCCACGATCCGCGTTGTCCTCAGCATCACTTCGTCACGCTCCTGGCCGATCCACCAGCTTGACGTCAAGAACGCCTTCCTCCATGGCACATTAGACGAGACGGTGTACTGCCAGCAGCCCTCCGGCTTCGTCGACCCGACTGCCCCAAACGCCGTTTGTCTTCTACAGCGGTCTCTTTAAGGCTTGAAGCAGGCCCCTCGTGCGTGGTATCAACGATTCACCACCTACATCCGCAAGCTAGGGTTCGTCGCCTCGACTTTCGACACGTCCCTCTTCGTCTACACCGATCGGGCAGGCTCACCTACCTTCTCTACGTCGACGACATCATCCTCACGGCTTCTTCCCCGGATCTTCTCCAACTCATCACGGCTCAACTCCACTCCGAGTTCGCCATGACGGATCTTGGCTACCTGCACTTCTTCCTCGGCATCTCCGTCACCCACTCAACTGATGGTCTCTTCCTGTCTCAACGACAGTATGCTGTTGATCTACTCCAACGCGCTGGAATGTCCGAGTGTCACCCGACTGCCACTCCGGTCGACGCTCGGGCCAAGCTTTCCGCCTCCGATGGCGTCCCTGTCAAGGACCCGACTGAGTATCGGAGTCTCGCCGGTCCTCTCCAGTATCTCACTCTTACTCGGCCGGAGCTCACCTACGCCGTCCAGCAAGTCTGCCTCTTCATGCACGATCCACGGGAGCCTCATCTCGCCTTGATCAAACGCATCCTGCGTTACGTCAAGGGTTCCCTCTCTGCAGGACTCCACATCAGCATAGGTCCTCTTCAGTCTCTGACTGCCTACTCCGACGCTGATTGGGCTGGCTGCCCCGACTCCCGGCGCTGACTACTGCGTCTTCCTTGGGGACAATATGATTTCTTGGTCCTCCAAACGTCAGACTACTGTCTCCCGCTCTAGTGCAGAGGCCGAGTATCGTGCTGTTGCTCACGCTGTCGCTGAATGCTGCTGGTTGCGCCAGCTTCTTCAGGAGCTTCATACTCCCATTTCCTCTGCGACTGTGGTCTACTGCGACAACGTAAGCGCAGTCTACATGACTGCCAACCCCGTCCACCATCGACGCACAAAGCACATTGAGATCGATATCCACTTCGTTCAGGAGAAGGTGGCCCTTGGTCAAGTTCGTGTGCTTCATGTCCCGTCGTCCCATCAGTTTGCTGATATCATGACCAAAGGCCTACCGGTACAGTTGTTTACTGATTTCTGGTCCCGTCTTTGCGTCCGTGATCCTCCCGTTGCGACTGCGGGTGCGTATTAGGAATGTATAGCCATAATGTATAGGATTATTTTGTTTCCTTGTATACTCCTCTAATTGAGGATCCTGTACACTGCATTGGTTATATATATATAGTCACCCCCCTCATTGAGGCGTGTGGTGTTCTCTTCCATTTCCTCTACATGATCTACAAGAAGCGATGAGCTTGGCTCGAGCCTACGAGCGCAAGGCGCTCAAGGTGGGCAGCGGTGGCCGTCAGGCCACGCGCCAACCCTTCCGCGCGACCCCGACGCCTCAGTCTCCACCAACCACGTCAACATTAGGGGGAGATGGCACGGCCGAGGCGCAAACGCGCCAATTTCGTCGATTGACGCCGGCTGAACTGGCCGAACGCCGTCGCCAGGGGCTCTGCTATAACTGCGACGAGAAGTTCGTCCGCGGCCACAAGTGTGCTCGATTGTTTTTCATCGAGTACGACGAGTCCGCCACCGACGACGAAGCACCGGACACCTTGGACGATGCAGCAATAGAACCACGTGTCTCCTTGAATGCACTCGCCGGCGTCAACGGCGCGAACACCATGCGCCTGCCGGTGACCATTGGGGGCCAACGAGTGGTCGCCTTAGTGGACTCGGGATCGACGCACAACTTCATCAGTACACAATTGGCACGCCACCTCGACTGCCCGATTGTACCAGTGCGCCAGGATCTTTGTGTCGTGGTCGCCAACGGCGACCGATTGGCGAGCCCGGGTCGTTGCTATGGCTTGGACCTCACTATCGATGGCGAACGTTTTGTTGTGGATTGCTCCGCACTCGAGGTCTACGCCGTCGACATTATCCTCGGTACAGAGTGGCTGCGCTCCTTGGGGCCCATTCTTTGGGATTTCCGCAACATGCGCATGGCGATCTGGCGTAACATCCGGGAGGTCACACTCCATGGCCTCACCGACCCCCGAGCGCTGTACTGTGCGGCGCTTGCTGGCACCGACCTCTTGCCGCAACTGCTAGATGAATTCAATGACCTCTTCGCAGAACCAACGGGGTTGCCGCCCCCCCGTGCGATTGATCATCGCATTCATCTCAAGCCTGGCACAGCACCCGTCGCGGTTCGGCCTTACCGCTACCCGCAATTGCAGAAGGACGAACTGGAACGCCAATGTGCCGCAATGATCAAACAAGGGATCATCTGGCCAAGCACATCGCTGTTCTCGTCGCCCGTCCTGTTGGTACGGAAGCACAACGGATCATGGCGCTTCTGCGTTGATTATCGTGCTCTCAACTCGGCAATAGCAAAGGACAAGTTCCCAATTCCCATTGTCGATGAGCTCCTCGACGAACTCCGTGGTGCTCGATTCTTCACCAAGCTCAACTTGCGCTCTGGATACCATCAAGTCCGAATGCACCCCGATGACATCCTCAAGACGGCATTCCGCACCACTTCGAGTTCCTCGTGGTGCCATTCGGCCTCACCAACGCGCCAGCCACGTTCCAGGCGCTAATGAATACGGTGCTGGCTCCATTCCTACGTCGGTTTGTACTCGTCTTCTTTGACGATATTTTGATTTACAGTGCCACATGGTCGGAGCATCTGCAACATGTCCGAGCCGTCCTCAACGCCATCCGCAAGAACAAGCTGGTGCTCAAACGGTCCAAGTGCCTGTGTGGCGAGCGCCAAGTGCAGTACCTAGGCCATGTCGTCTTCGGTGAGGGTGTCGCCATGGACGAACAAAAGGTTCGCGCGATCGGGGAGTGGCCGCTACCGCGGTCGGTCCGCGCAGTTGGTGGATTCCTCGGCCTAGCCGGCTACTACCGGAAGTTCATCCGGGATTACGGCACGATCGCTGCACCACTCACAGCGCTGCTCAAGGACGCATTCCGGTGGTCACCTGAAGCAGCCGCGGCATTCACGGCATTGAAGACGTCACTATCCACAGCACCCGTCCTCCAGCTGCCGGACTTCGCCAAGGCGTTTACGGTGGAGTGCGACGCCTCGGGATCAGGCATTGGCGCGGTTCTTCACCAAGGCGCAGGTCCAATTGCCTTCTTCAGTCGCCACTCGCCCTGCGTCACACAGGCCTAGCAGCTTATGAACGCAAGCTCATTGGACTGGTGCAGGTCGTCAGACATTGGCGTGCATATCTTTGGGGCCGCGAATTCGTTGTTCGCACGGATCACTATAGCCTCAAATACCTACTAGATCAACGCCTATCCACCATTCCCCAGCACCGTTGGGTGAGCAAGCTGATGGGTTTTGACTTCGCTGTCGAGTTCCGACCAAGTCGTTCCAATGTGGTCGCTGACGCTCTGTCGCGTCGGGAGGACATGAGCACACCGGAGGCACTAGCCATCACGGGACCATCTTTCACCACGTTCAACAACCTTCGCCAGGAGATCAATGATGATGCCAGCCTCACTGCGCTCCGTGACACGATCAGGGCGGGAGACAGCCAAGTTGGCTGGGCGGTCCGCGATAACCTCATCACTTGACATGATCGCGTGTTTGTGCCGGCCACGTCGCCATCGCTGGCATCTATCTTGCAGGTCGCCCACGTTGGCCACGAGGGCGTCGAGCAAACACTGCATCGGCTGCGCGCCGACTTCTACGTGCCACACGCCAAACGCGTGGTCCAGGAATTTGTCCGCGCCTGCGCTGTATGTCAAAGGAATAAGGTTGAACACCTCCACCCAGCTGGCCTCCTTCAACCTCTACCCGTGCCAGTGCAAGTATGGGAGGACATCTCGATGGACTTCGTCGAGGGACTGCCTCGTGTACATGGCAAGTCAGTCATTCTCATGGTGGTCGACCGCTTCTCCAAGTTTGCCCACTTTGTGCCACTGGGACATCCATATACAGCCACGTCGCTCGCCTAGGCGTTCTTCAATGAGGTGGTCCGGCTTCATGGGATTCCCAGCTCCATCGTGAGCGATCGGGACCCCGTGTTCACAAGCGCGTTCTGGATTGAGCTGTTCCGTCTTGCCGGGGTGGATCTCAAATTAAGCTCGGCTTTTCACCCACAGACGGATGGGCAGTCCGAAGCAGCAAACCGCGTCATCGGCATGTATCTTCGCTGCCTGACAGGTGATAGGCCACGTCATTGGCTACGCTGGTTGCCGTGGGCCGAATACTGTTTCAATACTGCCTACCAGTCGTCGCTCCGTACGACGCCTTTTCAGGTGGTGTATGGCCGCTCGCCGCTGACGTTGCACGCATATGATCAGGGGTCGGCGCGTGCTCCGACAGTGGACCAAGCTCTTCAAGATCGTGATCAATTTCTTGCGGAAGTTCGCGAACGCCTTCTCCAAGCACAGGATTATGCTAAGCTCTACTATGATGACAAGCATCGCGAGGTGGTGTTTGCTGTCGGCTCATGGGTCTGGGTTCGGTTGCTACACCACCAGGCCGCTTCGCTGCCAGGTTTTCAGAAGGGCAAGCTGGCTCCCCGTTTCTATGGACCGTACAAGGTGCTCGAGCGCATAGGTGAAGTGGCTGGAGCTGCCCAAGGGTGCACGGGTTCACGACATTTTTCATGTTGGGTGTGCTTAAAGCTTTTCATGGCACGCCTCCAGAGAGTGTTCCAGCTCTACCGGCATTGGCGTATGGCCGTGTGTTGCCAAAGCCGCAGGCAGCTCTTCGCGGCCGCATTGCTCGCGGGGTTCGTGAGATACTGATTCAGTGGGACGGCACAGCTGCGGCCGACGCAACGTGGGAGAACGAGACGGATTTTCGTCGTCGTTATCCTGAGTTTCAGCTCAAGGACGAGCTGTTTCCGAAGGAAGGGAGAGATGTCATGGTCGGCATTGTGTACAGCCGACGCAAGGAGTTGGGCTCGGCTGCAGCAGTCCCAGTCGGACACAAGTAGATTAGTAATTAAATTAGTTAGATTAGGTTTGTTAAGATTGTTAGTTATCTCTAGTTCCCGTGTGTAAAGCCTATTTAAAGGCAACCATAGATCATAATTGAATCAAGCAGAATTAATCTACCAATCTCATATCCAATTTCTCTATTCTCTCATCTTCTTTTGTTCTTGTCGTCAGCCGCGGAACGGCGGGCTGCCAGGCCGCCGAAGCCAAGGCTGCCGATTACCCATCGCTATCCCATCCGATCATACGTTGGGGCTCGTAACACCTTCAATGCATCGTGGTTACCATGGCTTACCAGGTGGTAAGCATGCACTACTACACGGAGTTCAAAAAAATGAATTCAAAATTTGGAATATGAATTTGTCATGTTTTTTATGGTTTTTTGCGGTTACCACAATTATCGCACTACCATTGTTGGGGGGGGGGAGTTAGCACCCTCCTGGCGGTAGGGTAAACCCTATATAGAATATGATGGGAAATGGCTTCGCGTACGATGAAGCTCGCGTACGATGCACGTACAATCACGGCGTACGCTGCGTGCGTGTGGACGGCGAGCGGACGGAACGAGCGGGTGCGCGGACGGAGCGAGCGAGCGAGCGTCAGATCGTACGACGGTCGTACGGGTGCCGTCGTACGTGTAGCATCACTCAATATGATGTATGGTATCAAGGTACTTGAGGTGGTGGCTCTAATTTGAAAATTTGGAGAAAAAAATAGAAAATTTGAGAAGTTGCAAGTTACCTGTGGATGCAGCCCTAGGGTTTTGGAGGGGATAGGGGGATAGATAGCCTCATTTGACTAAACAAAGCCAATTAACATGTCCTAGCACGAGGTGCAAATTCATCATTTCAGCATGGTTTCTTTCTCCAATTGCGGCAGAAATAATAAGGTAATGGTTCCAGCATCCTCCGGCAGATTGCTAGTTTTTGGAGGTGCCATCTAGCCATGGCATGTTTTGCGATGCTCACTAGAAAATTACATAAAGTTTGAGTGTTCCATAGCAAAATCTCTCTATATTCATATGTATAGATTTTTCCCAAAAAGTACTTTCATGATATTATAATTTATCGGGTTTAACATTTTAAAGAAAGGGTGGGTGATGTCCAAACAACATATTTTCGTAATTAGGGGAGAAAGTAAACAAAATATTAGTTTCCATCACTCACCATTTTTTTCCTTGTACTGAATTTAGAAAAGTTCATATTTATCACATTGCACAAACTCATCCTAATCTTAGAAGCCACACTGTAGAGTTTCCTAGGCTAATTTGCACCTTTTTATAAGCATGAATGGTTTATATGCAGGAGTCATCCTTTAAACTGAACTACTTAATATCTTTCTCTATGTTTAAAGTTCACAACAGTGGTATCAATAAGTAAAAAGTCATCAATAAGTAAAAACATACTCTGAAAAAGATGGTGCAAATTTTTTGTCGATGATGGATGAGGTTCATACTCCAAATAATAATCAATCCTTGATGTATTGAAGCAACAGTTTTCCCCTGAAAGAAATATGTAAATTTCAATCCAAAGAAAAATAGTGAACTTCAAACATGCTTAGCACATCAACCACAATTAAGATGTATTTGGATTAAACCCATTAAAATGTTCTCAAAAATCTATGTGTGCTCCTGACTCCTGAGCTGTGGTGAGAATTACCCAAATTAAGTCCCATCTTTCATTTATCATACTATGAAAATATTTGTCACTAAATATTTCTGTCCTTTATATCGATTTGAAGATTTCCTCACAACTACTTTGAGCATACTGGCAATCCGAACCCACACACAGGATGTTGCATGCCCACAGTAAATGGAAATTCTGCTGCAAAGATGCCTGATAGCTAGGTCACAAGGCAATAGAAGACATCATTGAAGACCTGAAGAGTGACTAAGTGAGGTTACGCCATGTCAACATGGTGTAATACTGAGACAACTAAGGAAGTTAAAGAATTCGTCCAAGACACCATACGTCGAAGGAGACTTAACCTGAAGTAATCTGGTGATTTGGGGGTAGTTGCACTGCTGTTTGGCTGTAACCATCCTTCACTAGTTTTGTACTTGATGTGCTTTATTTGGTTAAAGTGTTTCAGTACAGCTTTGGTTATGAGTCACAAAGGTAGCTGAAATTGTGTATTTAAACATAAAAAAACATTATACCCAGTATGTATTAGGTTGGAGTGGTCTTGGTAAGGCCTGGTAACAACATTCAACTTCCATAAAAGAACATATAATACCATTAGAAGTTTAGAACACAATCCCCGCCAAAGAGAAAACAAAAACACACAGTGGAGCAACAGGACTACATATAGGTCAACAAACCCACCAAAGATTATTTTCAAATATGCCTCAATGGTATAAATAAACAGCTTGTTCTACAGCTCGCTGTTGCCATCACCTTGTGATCACCAGATGGGTTGCCAAAAAAAAAATCCATAATTACAGAGTTATCTGAAATTATTTTATAATTTGCAGGTGAATGAGCTCCAAGATTGAGTTTGGTTCATGGGATGAGTCGGTCAACAATCTACTAAGTCAGTTATTTCTACCATTTTCCCTGATTTAAGAAACAGTGGATTCCTTTACAAGCTACCAAGTGGAAACCATCTCAGCTTCAAAATTATTATTACATGTCATAGTGCCATGAATTGTAAAACAGCAATATCTAAACTACATATGGATATTGTTGCAATGTCCCTTTTAAGCACCTAATCTTATTGTATTTTGCCAACCAACCAACCATCAAATATAAGAAACTGACTACAGTTATATTGGAATGAGTTGGGAGATCCATTTGCTCATGGGAAGGCAGCATTTGTTTCAATTAGTGGTATTTTTTGTTAAGTAATAAGCTTTTACACATGCAGCAGCATTATCACTGTTGTAGTTACTTTTCAAAATAGGGGAAAGCAATTTGTCAGCAAGGATTGTGATTCTCTTAAGCATTTTCCTAAAAAAACTATTAAATAATGAAAAGAATATCTCTCTAAAATTAGAGATCTTTATCATGAAAATTGACAGCAGAACAGGGAAACAGGGACAACCATCCATTAATATTTTAGTGTCATGGACAAAAGAAGCTTGTTATGTTAGGTGAAAATTGCCGCGAAAACTGGCCTGATAACGGCCTTCGACGGTTGCATATTTTGTTCAGTTTGCCATACCTTATAAAAGATTGCTTCAATTTTTTTTATCAATCAGTAATGCTACTGCATGTTTGGTCTGTACAACCAATCGATGAATAAGCGCGGAAAATGTTTCACAACCAAATGTGAGCTATGCAGAACAACAATGCATTTCTTTTAGGACCAATATGGAAAAGGAGCAACCAAGTAATTTATTTTGCAACCATGACCTGTAATCGCAGATAGCAAATTGTTGCAGTCCACATGTTCACCATCGCACAAAGAATCTACTATTTGAACCCCCATGTCGCTGTTCAAAGAGTTTGTTAAACACGATAAAACCGCACCCAAAAGAAAAATGATAGGTCAGGAAAATAATGCCATACCTACGGAAGTTCAGCTGGTGAACGCCCATAGTAAGAAGCATCTATGGCAAAGAGCACCATAAATCAGTTGAAAAGTTACTGCCATACGGTTAATGGATTTCTTGAAAGCATAGCATATCACCTGGTCAAGATGCATGCCAACTGCTCTGAGAACAAAACTAGCACTAACATGATCAAGGTAAGAAATAGGACAAAGCAGTGCTGCAGAGCTAATCATTTTTACTATTTCAGGCATTGTCAAAGCCGCCAAACCCATTATAGTTCCCTAAAAACAGATATTGTTAACAATGTTAGTTTTCAGGCAATTGTCTTACACAACTCATTCGAACACAAAAACAAGTGCACCTGTGAATGCCCCACATATGAAATTTTGGACTGTGTAACTTTATACACATAGCCTAGCATTGCTAGAAGGTCATATTCAGCTAACTCTTGCCAGCTCCAATCCCAGAAAAGCTGAAAAATTTTCACAGGATTCAGCAGGCATATATAGTTTTAACTTTAAATAAAAAATAAGGATCTGTTACAAAGCAACACATGCTCTGCAGTTGTTATTTAATTGCCAAAGGAAGCTACTCTACACAATTTCATCACTATTAAGTCCATTATAACAATCTGGGCCCAGAACACCTTAATTTTCTACTGTACAACTGGAAGAGTTACCAATAGTGCATATTGCATATATCTACTGTATAAATATCCAACATATAATTCAGCTCCATTTGAATAGAGTTCTATGATGTAATTTACAGTGAAGTGTATTCACCTTATCATGAACAGAAAAGGTTGAATGACCTTTACTCCAACGTGTTCCACGGACATTTCCAATCCAAACATCAAAACCATTATCAGCAAGGATATACCCAAGTGATTGTTCAGCAGAGTTTATGAACCATGTGTCTCCTCCCTGCACAAGATTTGGATAAGCCACAATAATAGGAAAGAAGGACAGAAGCAATAAGTCTATTGACCAAAGAGGCACTCAAACATATGGAACAAACCATGATGTTCATGGAGGAAAATGTGAAGATAAAAATGCACATGCAATTTGAAATTGCCCTCTTTTTTTAGCTGGAGAACTGCAAGTTCTAATGAGGACAAAAACCTGAAAAAGACCATGTTGAAGAAAAACTGGAGGGCCAGTACTTTCTGATGCTTTATTTTTCCCATGTGGAATATGCTGAAGAGATAAAAGAAATCCATCTTTTGTTTTGACCTGCAAAAGAGATAAAATAAGATCCTTATATAGAACCACAACCCCTATACTTGGTAAGATTAGTGATACAAGAGTTTCCATTACAATTCAATAAGTTCATAGTTACCGGCATACTTGATGAACTTTAATGGTGGTTTTCCTTTAAGATGAGTTGAGCTAAATCAACACAACAATATGCTATATCTGGACAGAGACAGACTTACATCAGTTACATGTCATGCAAGATTCAAATGTAATAAACAAACTACCATGTAAGAAATTATAGAAAGCCCATGGGACAGTTACAATCCTATGGACCAGTGCTATGGCTGTGTCTATCAAAGGCACAATAAGTTATCTACATCTGGCTAGGGATAAGCCTTATCTAACAGTTAGTCCGCTGAGTGCCTTCTATTGTACCTCTAGTTCATATTTAGCTGGCCCTTATATATAAAGGTAGCCTAATAAGCCAAGCAGGGCCTCTGTCAAGAGGGACAAGACATCTAAGACATGACTCCTTCTAGGTCAGTGCCCACACAGGAAGCTCCACAGGTGGTGCACTTTCTGCCGGTGCTGTCACATCAGCTGGCCTTCCCACTGCAGCTGGGGCAGCTAGAATTAGTATACCACCACAGAAGCCCAATCACTTTTTCATCATCTGTTGCAACAAGAGATGGTGGGATTGTGCTCCAATTGCCCAGGGATATTTTCAAGTGATGCCTCTGGCATTGGCAATGCTCCACAAAGGGCATTTATTTTCAAGTGATGCGTCTTGATGTACCCGTTGGAAGTGAGAAATTGACTGCCCTGGTTGACCCAGATTCTATCTATTCACACCTTTGTGGCTGATAGTGCAGCTCAGTGTGTTGGCATGGTTCCAACTTTTCTGCCGGGGAATGTAAGTTATGATGGCCAATGGCGATCAAGTGACCAGATCTGGTATTTGCCACAACATACACCTGTAGATTAGATCTGTGTTCCTGGTCGATTTCCATGTCATTCCCCTTAATGTCTTAGGTGTGGTTTTGGGTGTCCACTGTCTCCATATTTTGGAGCCTATTCTGTGAGACGCCAACCTTGCCATGTCTTTATGGCGAGACAATTATCAAGTCATATGACACATTTCTCCTAGCCACACTATTCCACCAGAATCCCGCATGTTGGCTGGATGAGAGCTGTTGGCAGAGCTCCTCTCTGAGTTCGTGGATATCTCTGTCTGAGGAACCCGTCAAGATATCACTGAAATGCCACCATGGGATACTAGCAACTTAGCAAGTAGCAACACATAGTCTGACCTTATCTATATTACTATTAAAAGATAGTAGTGGTTGACGTGAGTCTGCCTCCACCACCATCAGACCATTAATCAGCATAACATATGTGAATGTTCTACTTACTCTTTTTTTACTTGTGTTTGTGTAGCTCTACAAATCCTTATTTTCTAAGCATGATATTTTTATTTTTGATTTTTTAGATCATTTTTTGTACTATTTAAACATAGTATAAACATCTGCAATCTTGTTTCAATCAATTAAAAATATTTTTAAACAAGACTTAATTTTACTATTTTCAATAACTTGTTACAACGCGCCGGTATTAAGCTAGTATTCCTAATAAGTTTAAAAACTGCCAACTGGAAATTGATGACAAGAACAGTATTCAACACAACCAGCATCAGTATTAACTATGGACAGATTGGTCCCATTCAAGTGCCGTTACTTTACCGGGTCACATTTTATACAAGCAAGTCAACTTGATAAGTGATAAAAAGCTCACTCATGCAGACATCAGACCAAGAAGAATACTTGAGGAATAATGGAATATCCCAGGGCAGCCCTACATTGTTTCATCCAAACTAACTGACAAACCATGGACAATGGTCAACTCTAATACAAGCTTCATTTAACAGAACTAATCCTTTTGCTGTGACATACATGCATATGATACCAACATAGAGTTGAACCACATACTAGAACCATATAAAGGGTGTGCGAAGTAACCTAGAATTCAAAAAAACTGCACATCATTAGAAATAGGCGATAGGTAACAAACAGTCAAGCACTGAGTTCATGTTGCATTATTATGCACATGTACAGACAGTGAGACAGATGTCGCGTGGTATTGTGCAAAGACTATTGTGACTGAATCCCTTAAAATATTCTTGAAAGGGAAGCGCCAACCGGAAGGCGAGTCTATAATTTAGGACATAAGTTTATATTGGATTCATCTAAAAAAGTATTAGGCATAAAAATTATGCCCTCCTCCAACAGAAATCTAAAAATGAATAACTTGTATTAGGAACAAGTATTCTTGCCGCAAATTTAGGACACAAGTGAGTTAATTTTAGGCATGTGTAAATATTAGGAATGTTTTTAGAAACCTGTTGGAGATATATTTTCTTGCTCAATTCTCAAATTTTAGTTTTAGGGATCAATTTTAGACATCTCTTGGAGATGCTGAAGTTGAAACAAATGACAAGCTGCTTTGCCTGAGAGTAAAGAATATCCACGACAAGAATAGGTGTTGCTCCCTATGACTTGAGACACACTCCTACATTCTTTTCTTCATTATCAACACTGTTTGCCCTCGCTTGAGCTCAATGTTCAGCGTTAATGAAAGCACAAAAGAAATCATTCAACTGCTAACTCTGCAAGTAAGCAAACCTAGGAATGTATCAGCAGCTCCAGGTTCGAGCTCGAATTCTATCCGAACGCGAGGGCTTAGTAGCTCCAAAAATAAATTAATTCAACAAGCAATAGCCCCAGATTGTTCTTCCCTTCCCCATCGACGAGGAGGAACCCAAACCACCCAAGGGAGGCGTGATCCGACTGAAAAAGGCAGAGATGAATAATACTAGAGGAGTATTAGTATACACACGGTGTGCTCGGTGCAGGGGTAGCCGAGCGGCAGGAGCAGCTGGTCGCAGAGGCCGCCGGCGCCGGCCCCGGCCCGCGGCGCTACGCGGCGGAGGGCGGCGGTGGCTGGGAAGGCTCCGGAGACGCCGCGGCAGCAAGAGACGATGAGGAGGATCAGGGCGAGCACTCCCCCGGACCCCGCCATCGCCGGCGCGCTTTGGCGGTGGCGGAGGATGTGGCCCCGGACGGTCTCGGTGAGGAGAGCGATCTGGTTCGTTGAGCCCTTGTTCGATATCGATATTGGACCGAGGAGGGATTTCATATTTTCACTTTACTCCCTCCATCGTAGAAAAATAACATTTTTAGGCGAACTTGAATAGTAGTTGTCATACTTATTCTCAAAAGTTAAAATTTTAATCTAACCTTCCACATATATATATATATATATATATATATATATATATATATATATATATATATATATATATACCCGTATTATTCCCCACTCAGTTTATTCCTATTTTTAGCCAAACCAACCTTAGCGGTGAGATAAGGACGGTGATGATTGGAGAGACACCGATAACAGCGAATCGAGAAATAGCAACTATAGTACTTTGACGCTAAAAGGTTCGGGATTTTAGCGGCGGCCGACAATGAGTACAAATGTTCTAGTTTTGAGTAAAGAAGCTACATTAGGCACCTGATGTCACACTCCGAACGGCGAAGTGCCATGTACAACGATGCCCCTCTCGGTTTGGCGGTGCAACAATAGCCAACATGCATATCAGTGATAACACATTAGATCATAGTTGGTGACAAATGGACGAGACTATGGAGCGCTCATGTCTATGTTAGGGCATCTATAATGTGCTATAGAAATAGTCATTACAATAAATACCCTCATATAATACGAGTGTGGTCTATATAACATTAATCGTTAAAGTAATCTATAGTCATATAAGATGCCCATAAGAGTATACAATATACTCTGATAGTCATGGGGAGGTCAAGGGAGGGAGATTGTTTTTCTCATTTGGGGTCCATTTTGTTGTCTACTAATTATGGAGTTTAGCACAACTAATGACACATGTGGTGGATCCCACCCATATCGACTACATGATCTTTATATATTGGCCATGTCTTTAGACAATGACGTCATTGTAGCAGCCTGTTAAATGTTACAACATACATGGTGGTGGTTCTAGATCTAGCGACTTCATCGGTGGCAGAGGTGGGTGATGTTGTCGTTAAACGAGCTTATGCTTTTGACGTGAATTTTTTTATATTTTGGTTTTTTGTGTTTTTAGTTTTGATGTCCACATATAAAATAGATATATTTTTTATTTTCTCGTTACTCAGAAACTTTATACGTGTAAACTTTATACAACAATATTATACGTACAAATTTTATACACAAAATAGTATATGGGTAAATATTACATGTATAAACTTCATACTCATAGTGTTATATGTATATACGCTATAAAATGTTTATTATATCTTGGACCCATATAAGTAGTTAAAATATATAAAAGAAAAAACATGCATGTACGGAAAGAAAAGAAGAAAACGGAGAGAGTGAGACCGATTGACGGGGAGGCATACCGTGCGCACGGAAGAACTTTCGAGCGGGATCTGGTGGAGCATGCGTGTTCCATGCATGTATGGTTTACTACGATGTACGTGTTGGTTCAACGTACTCTATACCTGCAGTAAAAAGGTTTCGAGTCGATGCAACATGGCTGCTATTTTTTGTTCTTGCAAAAGATAAAAAAAATCACTTAATTTGACCAATGGTACAATTTACCAGGCATAAAGTAAACTAACCGAGTGGAGTAAATAGATTACTAAATTCTACTTTTATAACCGGGCAATCAGGGCTGGTAATTTAGCAGTGTGATTTTCTTTATCAGACAACCTTTTTTTTTTACTTTGAATGTGAGGTGTTGGCAATTTACCGGTATGATTTGAGTAAGTTGTTTAATCTAAAAGCGAGGTGCTGACAATTTAGCATTTTGATTTTCTCTACGGAAGAGTAACAACTTGTTTACTCATAATGCGACAAAGGGATCATAAGAGCGTTTTTTTACTCAGTGAATGCGACGAAGGGATCATGGGAGGTCGAGTATTTTTATTTTTTTTACTGGTTGACAGAGGGAACTTGTTGCAGCAGAAAAAAAACGAGAAAATGGTGGCACCCAGAGGCGCGCTACGTAGCTATTCTACATGTAATATCTAGTACTTAATTAGCACGCCTCCGAGTGCCTCTCTTCGGTTTTACCATTTTTCTCACATAACAAGTTCACATAAAAATATTACTCGACCCATTATGCGGTGTTCCATTTGGTAAGTAAAAATACCACTCATCTGATTAATTCCTTCGTCCCATCTAGAGTAATGAAATTACTCTATGATAGATAGTACACGACTAAATTGCCAACAACTCTCATTCAGTGTAAACAAATTACTCTTCGGTATTACTACTTGGAGTAATGTTATTATTGAGATTATGTGGTGCTCTCCAAAGTAATTATTTTATAATATATGGGTGTGCGTGTTACATGCCGTGTTATTGGTTTTTTTCTATGTGTAATTTATTCACAATATATGATGTTTCTGCAAACCAATTTATTTACTATATGCTTCTATGAGTAATTTATTGCTATATATTTTCGATCACTAGGATGGATTAAAACAAAGATGACGGTTATAATAAGGTAATCGAATATAAATTGTGAGTATATTTGCAGTAAACATATTATGATGGCAAAAGGATAGGGGCACCGGTTGCAGTGGGGTTGTGGAGGAGACCGGTGAGGCGCATGTTTTAGCTATACCATATCATAATTGTTTCTGCTTCCATCCAATAGAAAGTACAAACATTGTTAAATCTCATATGAATGATACAACTATATGTATAGAGTTTGTATTTTCTGTTGGAAGAGAGCAGAAATAATGTATGGAGGTGTTTCTGCACCTTAGACCCTTAGACGTAAAGGGAGTAGCTATACTAGTAGTAGGATAGAGACTTTCTATATACTCTTCTCCATTTTTCTTGTTTTTTCTCACCCAACTAGTTTAAGGTGAAAATATTACTCGACCTCTCATGCACGTTGACAAAGCAATATTGTTTCATTTAGTTAGTAAAATACCACTCGTCTAATTCTTCCGTTGTATCCAGAACAATCAAATTACTCTCCGACAGAGAAAGTTACATGGCTAAATTGCCAACAGTTCTCTTTCGAAGTAAACAAATTACTCGTTGGCAGTAATGCATGGTGTAATTTTATTATTGAGATTACATGGTGCCCCGCAAAGTAATTTTCACAATACGTAGGAGCGTGGTGCGTGTGTCAGAGCCCACGTCATTGTGTTTTCCCTATGAGTATTTTAGTTACAATATGACGTTTCTATAAAACAATTTATTTACTATATGTAATTATTTACCATCTATTTTCGATCATTTGGATGAATTAAAATAGCGACGACGGTTATACGGGGGTTATCAAAAATAAATAGGTGGTAATATTTGTAGTAAACATATTACTATGGCAAAAGGACGAAGACACCGTTGCAATGGGATCGTGGGGGAAATCTACGAGGCGCTTGTTTTAGCTATAATATACCATGCTATATGTACCACACCTAAAGCAAAGTTTAACCGTGCGTCTCACAGCGCACTTGATAATGCCCAGCACATCCTCACCCGTTGTGCCTCTACCGTTCGAATAAGGACCGTTTTGTTTCCAAATTCTTTTCCCAAAACCATCATATCAAATATTTAGACATCTAAATAGAACATTAAACATAGATTAAAAAACTAATTACACATTTAGGGAGGAATCATGAGATAATTTTTTTAAGCCTAATTAGTCCATGATTATTCATAAGTACTACCGTACCCACATGTACTAATAAAAGGTTAATTAGGCTAAAAAGATTTATCTCATGATTTGTATGTAAGCTATGAAATTAATTTTTTATTCGTGTCCAAAAACCTCTTTCGACATCTAGTCAAACATTTGACGTGACACGTAAACTAAACAAGGCCAAAACTTTTTTTACTACCGCACAACCACCATCAGTCTCTTACCATGAGTTGTTTCTTTAATGGCATATCTAGGGGTGATTTTTTCTTCGACAATAAAGATTTTACTAAAAGTTTCTAAATAAAAGGTACGGAAAGTATTTGGAGATGCTTTATGTAACATTAATTTTTTTACTGGCACTACGTAAAAAAGGTGTGGGCGTAGGATAGTTAGGTATGATTTGTCTTTAATAAAAGCTTTAGTACAGCACGTCGAACATAGAAAAATAGATTTCTCGCTGCCTGTGAGGCGTGTGTCGCATCAATTGTACACGCTGCACATAGCATAGCGCATCCATGTATATAAATATATTGCTTACAATATATTATTTCTTTTTAATAGTTAAAAATTGCTCTTATCGTTAATATTATTAATAAATTAAATAATCTATTGTACATTCAGCCCTTCCAAACGGCGCCTTGATCCACCAAATTTTGAAGGGAAGATAGCTAGATTAGGCTAAACCCACTAGGCTAAACTTGCCAAACAGGCCATAGATAAATTACTCCAACCGTCTAACTTCCCAACACGATACTCTAGTACCTAAGTCTTTTGATAATTTAGTTTGCTAGTTTAGCCGTCAACATCACTTGGCATGTTGAAAATCATAAGACGACAAAACTTTAAAATATTTACCACCTCTGTCAAAAAAAAACTTTATTTTTTTATTTTTTGTCCAATGTTTGAGCCTAGCCTTGTGGTTGTGACCAACAAGCCTCGCCCACAATTCCCAGAGAAATTTAACTATTTGCCATTTTTATATGGTAAGTACCAAATCTTTTGCCACTTCTCCTCACTCTAGCTGTGAGAGGGATTAAGGGGTTATGGTAAATAGTAGTAAAAAATTAAAAGTCCCCCATTCCCGTGGTTTAGTTATTATGACAAGACTATGAACAAACAGTGTCCATATCACCCGAGCTCTAACCACTCGGCCAAGAACTGTTACATCCTCAAATGGTTCACTGTAAAGTTGAGCAGGAACCAGCTAGGGGCTACCAAATCGGGCAAGGGGAAGGACAAAACTATAGCCGAGTCTCCCAAGAATAATGATTACTACGACCCCAGACTGAACTCAACCACATCTTTAGTGGGCCACAAGAGTACGAGTCTAAGCATAAGCAGAAGCTAGCGTCGAGGATGATCAATATGACAACTGTCGATGTACCTACGTTGGTTTGACCACTTGGATCATATTGACTATGTGGTCCATCCGAGATGGTACACCTTGGTACTAGCGTTGGTCGTCAAGAATGTTAGGCTCAAGGGTCGTCAAGAATGTTAGGCTCAAGCGAGTGTTGGTAAATGGAGGCAAGGCTCTCAACATTCCCTTTGCCAAGATGTTGGACAACATGAACATCCTGAGGTCTGAGTTCAGGCAGAGTGGTGCTCCATTTAATGGGGTTATCCTTGGGTGGTCAGCGATACCACTCGGCTAGATCATGTTGCTAGTAACCTTTGGCCAAAAGGAGAACTACCGCATAGAAAATGTCTGCCTCAGGGTGATCGACTTTGAGATGACCTACCACGCCATCCACGGAAGACATGTGTTGGCAAAATTCATGGTCATTCCGCATTACACTTATCATACGATAAAGATGTTGGTGCACCATGGTGTTATTGTCTTATGTAGTGACGTCAAGCAGGCTTTTGCCTATGATAGAGAGAGTTGTAAGATCGCGTAGAATCAAGAGGCACAAGCCAACCAAGAACAAGTCAGGGCCATTTCATTATTCCTGTCGGATGTTGGTATTTGGTACAATCGTATATATATCCTCAAGCACACGAAATATCATAGTAGCATTTCACTTTTTGGAACAAAACACATTCGAAAGATGTTCATGATAATATGTGAAGATATTCTCACTGATCAAGAATCTACAAGAGAGATTTGCATGACTAGGACTCCGAGGGCTATTGTGGGACATACAGATTAGGGATATACATATGCGATATATGTATTCGTATAGGACAAATGTTTTTGAGAGATTAAGATAGATTTAAAGATAGCAAGTTGTGTATTATTTGACTAGGTATATGGCAAAGCTTAGTATTCTATATATGTTTGGGTTTCCATAACCAGTTGGACCCTATTATATTTATAATGGTAGTGATGGATTGTATTCTATTCGGTATCTACCTCTAGTAACCCAACCCTCAGTATATAAGGGGAGGTAGAGGCGTCACTCGAGGACCATGGTTTATTGTCACACCCGGAGTTTTATTCTAAGCCTAATTCGTAAAAGAAATACGTAAATAATAATTGGCTTAATTAACTCAGGAAAAATCCCTCTAAAGAAATTAATTTAATTAAATCGAGGTTCCAAATCGATTAACTGGATTTAAACTTAAATTGCAGAAGTATAAGATATTGCCCAAAAATTAATTTAAAATTCGGCAAAAGTGGGGCTTTCCTTTTTTCCCTCCTTTTTCTTTTCCCCTTCCTTCTCAAATTGGGCCGAAGTCCAATTTTCCTCCTTTCCTTTTCCCTTCTTCTTTTTCGTTTTTCTTTTTTCTCTCCGCCTTCTTGGGCCGGCCCAGCCGAGCCGGCCCAGCTCTTCCCCTCTAGGCCGGCCCAGCCGAGCCAGCCTCCCCTCCGCGTCGCGCCCCCCTCTCCTCCTCCCGGGCCGCCTCGGCCCAACTTTGCCCGCGCCGCGCCGAAGTCCGCCTCTCCTCCCGCGCCGGAGCCGAGCTGCCGCCGCAACGGCCAGACCGCGTCGTGGCCGACCTGGTCTCTAATGACCATCCCCGCCCTAGCCGGAGTCGTTCCCCTATAAATCCCCCTCTCCCCGCGCGCCGCCGCCCGTTTTCCCGAGCCGCCGCCGCACCCGAACTCGCCGCCGCCGCACCCGATCTCCTCCGCGGTCGCCGATCGAACCCGCCGCCGGCCGTCAGCTTGCGTTCCACCTTGTCGCCGACTCACCGCAACCGCTCTCGCCGCTGGTAAGCCGCCGTCGTCCCCCTTCCCCTCCCTTTTTCCTCTCCGCGCGCTGTCGCCAAGCCCGCCGCCGCACGCATGTGCGCGCTGGTCACCGCCGTCGCCTCTCCGCTCGCCATCACCTCCGCCTCGCCGTCGCCAATGCGGTCTCACCGCTGCCGGCGCGTTACCGCGCCCGTAGCACGCCGTCGCCATCGCCTTCTCCGAGCCGGCGCCGCCCTCCTCCCGGCGCGGCCGCTGTCTTCGTCACCCACCGATCTGCCGTCGCCCGTCGGTTCGCGCCGTCAGTCCGTCGTCGCCCGTCGGATTTCATGCCAGTCACCGCCCTCCGTGCTGGACGCCGCCGCCCTCCCCTGCTCGGTCGGCGCCGTCTTCCCCTCCACTCTCTGCCCCGGGTCACTGACCAGTGGTCCCCACCGGCCGGGTCTCCTCTCTCTCTCCCCTCTCTCACCGCCGGGTGGGCCCGGCCTGTTAGCCGCCCGCCGGCCACCTCCCCTCTCCTCTCTCTCCGGGCCCATCTGTCAGCCGTTGCCTCCCCTCTCTCCCACCGACAGGTGGCCCCCACCTGTCGGCGCCACCTCACCCCTTTGCTGACATCAGCGCCCCATTTAATTACGCAATAATTGATTTAGGACTTTTCTGTTTAGCTAAAAAACCCAGAAAACTTCTAAAATTCATAACTAATTCATCCGGTCTCCGCTTAAGTCCATTCAAATTTCATTAAATTCATAAAATTGTCAAGAATCCATTAAAAATACTTTCTTTCACTGTTTCATTAGAGTTTGTGCGTATTTTATTTATTTTTGTGCTTTGTCGCTTAGATTCGGACCCCGCCGAAGCGCCGGTTTATTTCGAGATCATCGCTGAAGTTCCCCAGGGACCAGAGCAAGGCACCCATGGCAATTAAGGACCGGTTCGCTGGAAACCCTGGAAGTTATTTCCGTACTAACCACAAGCCAGAATGGGCAACGGTGGGATTTGGAGCGTAATTGCGAACTATTCGCCGTACCGAGGCAAGGGCGAGCTGCCAGCTTCACTGTGATTAGTTGAACCTTTAATGACCTGAGTAAACTGGCATTCACTTGGGACTACTGCAACCTGGTGTAACGTTGAGTAGTGGTTGGGCCTGTCGTAACGTGGTGTAACGTTGGATAGTGTTGTGGTACTTTACAATTATTTATGTATTTATTCTTTAATGTACTTAATTACTTTTATTCATTTTATCTCTGTTTTTATTTAAATGCTGCTTTATTGCAACTAACCCTAACCTGTCCTTGATGATCCTTATGCATCATTTACTGCTCTCTTTTCGGACTCAACTTCCAGCTCTGGTGGGGAAAAAGTCGGGCAAGGCTGAGTACAAACCACCGTACTCAACAAGTGACACGGACAAGAGAGCAATAAATGATGCATAGAGATTAACAAGGGCAGGCTAGGGTTAGTTGCAATAAGGCAGCAGTTAAACCAATAACAGAGATTGAAATAAATAAAGGTAATTGAGTACAGTAAAGGATTAGTAAATAACAGTTGTAAAATACCACAACACTGTCCAACGTTACACCACGTTGCAACAGGCCCAACCACTACTCAACGTTACACCACGTTGCAGTAGTCCCGAGTGAGACACCAGTTTACTCAAGTTATTAGAGGTTCACTAATCACAGTGAAGCTGAGAGCTCGCCCGTAACCGTGGGCACGACTATTCGAATAGTTTATACTCTGATCAGAGGTGTACTACTGTACCCACAAGACACGACTTCACTACACTTGAACGTGCGCCGACATACCACCATGGTATACCGGAAAGGAGACCATGATAGGACCCGTCACATAACCCTCCCTATTTAATCGCACCACACTTTAGGTTTCACCCCCTCCTTTACACCAAGTCGGGCAGTCCCCTCTTGTGCCTTGGTAGATCCGGAAGCAGCAGAGGCTTTCGTTACACCACGATTGCCCGTCCATACTCCATCACGCCTACCCTTGCCTCGGTACATCAAATAGTTCAAAGTCATGCTCCAAATCCCACCTTACCCATTTTGGCATGTGGTTAGCACTTAATTACTTCCAGGGTTTTCCGTGAACCGGTCCTTAATCGCCGTGGGTGCGACTCTTAAAACCATGCACCCACAGCCCACCATTATCAATATTTTAGTTGACATTAGCCCGAACCGGGTAATGAATCATTATCTCAGCTTATTCAGAACTAAGCATGATTAAATGTGATCCCATGAGCTATTTGTTCTAAGCACAGCTAAGCATTAACCTAAGCCTAACTCTAATCAAGTTATGCCTGGTCCAGCATGGATAAAGTTGGATAATCAACGGCATAATAATAAGGTTTACCCGAAAAAATAAATACAGTAAATACTTTAATTAAAACAATGCATATTTGAATAAATAAAGCGGGGAATTTGCAATAATGGGTTCAATATGATCAAAGATGAGTGTCACTTGCCTTGCTCTGGTCCCTGGGGAACTTCGGCGACGATCTCGAAGTAAACTGGCTCTTCGGCGGGGTCCGAATCTAAGCGACAGAGCACAAAAATAAATAAAACAGGCACAAAGTCTACTGAAACAGCAAAAGAAAGTATTTTAATGGATTCTTGACAATTTTATGAATTTAGTGAAATTTGAATGGACCTAAACGGAGACCAGATGAATTACTTATGAATTTTAGAAGTTTTCTTGGGTTTTTTTAACTAAACAGAAAAGTCCTAAATCAATTATTGCGCAATTAATGGGGCTGCTGACGTCAGCGAGGAGAGAGGAAGTGCTGACGGCTGGGGGCCAGTTGTCGGTGGGAGAGAGGGGAGAGGAGAGGCTGACAAGCGGGTCCCACGGGAGGAGAGAGGGAGCAGAGCGCGGCGGCGGCTGACGGGTGGGACCCATCGGTCGGTGAGAGGGGAAACAGAGAGGGGAGCAGGGAGCGGCTCGGGCGAACGGCAGTAGCCGGCGGCGGCGACAGTGGTGGCGCACGGCGACGGTGACGACGGTGCGACGGTGACGACGACGACCAACGTCCGGCGACGGCGCGCGGCGCACGACCGAGGCGGCGGCGCACGCGGCGCAGCTGGGCAAAGCGGCGGCGACGAACTGGCGCGGCGGTGGAGAGGACGAAGGGGCGGCGAAGGGCGCGGGGCGTCCACCGGCAGCGACGGGAGCCAGAGGAGGGTTGGCGACACCGAGGCGGAGGCGATGGCGCGGCTGGACGGCGACGACGGGCGGCCGGCAGCGAGATCGAACGGCGGCGGCGAACGGCGACGGCGACTTGTGCTGAGAGGAAAAGTGGGCGACGGCGCAGCGGCGGTGGGGCTTTATAGGGTGGCGGCGCCGGCTAGGGCGGGGCGGAGGTTGGAGACCGAGTCGGGTGCGGCGAGGTCTCGGCGGCGGCGGTTGCGGCGGCGGCGGCGACAGTTGCGGCGGCGGCGCGGACTCGGACTCGGCGCGGCGCGGCGCTGCGCGGGCGCGCGAGCTGGCGGGGGCTCGGTCGCTGACAGGTGGGCCCCACCTGTCAGTGGCGCGAGGGAGGAGGGAGCGGCAACGGACTTCGCGGGCGCGGCGCGGGCGAGCTGGGCCGAGGCGGCGGCCCAGGTGGAGGGATGAGTGCGCGCGGGAGGAGGCCGGTCGGCTCGACTGGGCCGGCCTGGAGGAGGAGGTGGTGGTGGTGGGCCGGCTCGGCTGGGCCGGCCCGGGAAGGAGGAGAGGAAAAAGAAAAGGAAAAAAGAAAAGGAAAGGAGGAAAATTGGACTTCGGCCCAATTTGAGAAGGAAGGGAAAAAGAAAGGAAAAAGGAGGGAAAAAGGAAAGCACCACTTTTGTCGAGTTTTAAATTAATTTGTTTGGCCAAATTTTATACTTCTGCAATTTGAATTTAAATCCAGTTAGTCGATTTGCGAGCCTCGATTTAATTGAATTAATTTCTTTTAGAGAGATTTTTCCTGAGTTAATTAAGCCGTTTGTTATTTACGAATTTCTTCTTACGATTTTAGGCTTAGGACAAAACTCCGGGCGTGACATGGAGAGAAGAGTGAGAGGGTGGCTCGGCTGGGAGATGGTGGCGGCGGCTGGGCCAGGAGGAGAGGAAACAGGGGGGAGTGAGGGGGGGGGGGTTTGTATGGTCTTTTATATCATTGGAGTACAATTTGAGCCGTTGGATTCGGATGGACGGCTAGAAATTGTTGGGCCAATTGGGCTAATACGGGCCTTATTTTATTTCATCTTTGAGTAACATTTTTTTCTTTTTTCGTTTTATTGCACCACTATGAAGTGATACGCAAAAATAATTATCTTCTATACACCGATCAATTTTTTGTATGTAATATACTACTTATAAATTGTCTAGTACAAGTTTCAAGAATTTTCGAACTGATTTACAATTTTCTATATGTTTAATGAATTTCTACATGATTACCCAATTAATTCAAAATTGAACCACGTGTGCATTTTATAAGATAAAAAAAAATTATAAAAAATATATTTGGGCTCATCTGTTGCATTCTAGCCTATATCTTAGAGATAGATGAAATAATAAACTATCTTCAAGAGACAATTCAAACTTTTGTCTCTAAATTATCACATAATAATTATAATAATATCTATATTTCGTTGGAAAATTCTATATATTGACACAACACTATATTTTCGGGTCATAAGCTTGCCATAAAGAAATTACATGGTTTTAATAAAGTGTGAATATACATTGGTCACGAATGGATACATTTGTGTTCAGTTATAAGAAACTATGTCAGAGATGTATCCATTGGTGAACAATGTATGGTCCCACTTTATTAAAACCATTTGTGTTTTTTACGGAAAGCTTATGGGCCAAAAATATGTTGTCACGCCAGTTTGTAGAATTTTTTGACCAATTTATATATTATTGTAATTATTATGTGGTAATTTAGGGATAGAAAATTGAATTGTCCCTAGAATATAATTTAATTTTTCATCCTTGTTCTGGACATGAGATATAATGAAGCATATGAGACTAAATATTATTTTTCTGAAATTTTTGGCGTCTTACTCGATGCACGTATAGTTTAATTTTGAATTAATTTCGATAACCACGTAGAAATTCAATTAACATGTAAAAAATAGTAAATTAGCTCCAAAATTCTTGAAACTTCTACAAGACAACCTATACATAGTTCATTACACATGAAAAATATATTGATGTTTGTAAGATAAATATTTTTGTGTGTTACTTCACAATGGTACAATAAAATAAAAAAGAAAACAAGATACATGTTAAAGATCATATGTTTAAACTTCTATGCACTTTAAATTTAGACATAATCTTTATGTTTAACATAAGAATAGAGAATATGAACTGAAATTAGCAATTATTATGTAACATGTATATTTCTATTCTATACTTAGGTGGAAGAAAACAAGCTATATAATAAAGATCCAACGAATAGAAATTAACATAAAATAATTCAATTAAATGAAAGATCATGATTTTAGAAAAAATCAGAAAAAAGAACCATCAAATTTGGAGTTATTACGAGTGAGAAATACCAATTACAAATTTTAATTCCAAATTAAAAAGAGAAAATTGAACCATGCATGTGTTCTTCATCTCAATCCACATGGCAATGCAACAGTAACATGCTTTGTCGGTGACGAATTTTCTCATGTTCTATGAAGTTGTTTAAAACTTTCGTCAAAGATGTTGGTACGAACTACCGTCACAGGTGATCCATGACGAAATAGAAAATTTCGTCATATATATTACTTATTCAATGACAAAAATATGTATCGTCATGAGAAAAACGTCATAGATGGGCTATTTTCTACTAGAGAAGAAATTTGTGGGATTGCATGGGTTAAGAAAGGAAGAACTTAAGAACCCAATGCAGGTTAGTCCCCCAGGAAATAGCATGACCTCGGTCAGCTATAGTCCAAATGTGCCCATAGAAATTGAAAGAGCACATTTCTAGCCAATTTTATCCTTCTTGAGTCTAAAGACCTAGATGTCATTTTGGGAATGGACTGGCTTACCAAGCACCAGGGAGTGATTGATTGTGCCAAGCGCACCATCACCTTGGTCAGTGTGGAAGGTGAAGTCATGACTTATCAGTCACCAGAGTTTGTGAAGATCGGCACAAGTCTGAACCAGATGGAAGCAGAAGAGCAACCAGCAGAAGCAGTCAAAGATCCGAAGAAGTTGGAAGACATACCAGTGTTTTGTGAGTATCCAGAGGTTTTTCTAGATGATCTCACAACGATGTCGCCAGAAAGAGAGATTGAGTTCCGTATCGACTTGGTACCCGGAACTGCACCGATCTATTAGAGACCCTACAGAATGGCAGCCAATGAGATGGCAGAAGTGAAGAAGCAAGTGGACGAACAGCTTCAGAAAGGTTACATCCGACCGAGTACCTCGCCTTGGGGTGCCCCGCTTATCTTTGTTGAGAAGAAGGACAAAACCAAGAGAATGTGTGTGGACTATCGTGCTTTGAACGATGTCACCATCAAGAATAAGTATCCTCTGCCAAGGATTGATGATTGGTTTGATCAGTTGAAGGGAGCCAAAGTTTTCTCCAAGATTGATTTGAGATCAGGGTATCACCAGTTGAGAATTTGGGAAGAAGATATTCCCAAGACAGCGTTTTACTACTCGCTAAAGCTTGTATGAATGTACAGCAATGTAGTTTGGACTTACTAATGCCCCAGCATTTTTCATGAATGTCACGAATAAGGTGTTCATGGAACACTTGGATAAGTTTGTGGTTGTCTTTATTGATGACATCCTTATCTACTCCAAGTCAGAAGAGGAGCACGGGCAACATCTGCGGATAGTGCTTGAGAAGCTAAGAGAGCATCAGTTGTATGCCAAGTTCAGTAAGTGTGATTTCTAGCTTCGTGGAGTGAAGTTCCTAGGTCATGTGATCAATGCTCACGGAGTAGCAGTGGACCCCAGCAATGTGGAGTCAGTAACAAAGTGGACCCCACCTAAAACAGTCTCATAAATCTAAAGTTTCTTAGGACTTGCGGGTTATTACCGCCGGTTCATTAAGAATTTCTCGAAGATTGCTAAACCAATGACACAACTGTTGAAGAAGGAAGATAAGTTCAAGTGGTATGCCGAGTGCACCAAGAGTTTTAAAGAACTCAAGCAGAGATTGGTGTCAGCTCCAGTGCTGATTTTGCCAGATCAGGCCAAAGACTTCCAGGTTTACTGTGATACCTCCAGATCCGGGCTTGGATGTGTGCTGATGCAAGAAGGAAAGGTGGTTGCTTATGCCTCTCGTCAGTTGAAACCGCATGAGGGTACCTACCCGACTCATGATTTGGAATTAGCAGCCGCAGTGCATGCCTTAAAAATCTAGCAACACTACCTAGTTGGTAACAAGTGTGAAGTGTATACGGACCATAAGAGTTTAAAGTATATCTTTACAGAGCCAGATTTAAATCTCCGCCAGCGAAGATGGTTGGAATTGATCAAAGATTATGATCTAAGTATTCATTATCATCCAGGCAAAGCAAATGTAGTTGTAGATGCTTTAAGCCGGAAGAATTACTGCAATGCTGTTGTATTAACGGAAGTTTGTGAGTAGTTACAGCAGGAGTTTGAACGACTAAATTTGGGTTTAGTCGAAAAAGGTTTTGTGGCAGCCCTAGAAGCGCAACCCACATTGGTGGATCAAGTTCGCCAATCCCAAGCAAATGATCCAGAGATAGCCGAACTAAAGAAAAATATGCGAGTCGGTAAAGCTCGAGACATTTCAGAAGATGAACATGGGACAATCTGGATGGGAAACATGTTGTGTGTACCTGATAACAAGGAGCTAAAGGAGTTGATACTTCAAGAAGCTCATCAAACCTAGTATTCTATTCACCCCGGGAGTACAAAGATGTACCAAGATCTAAAGGAAAAATTTTGATGGGTCAGTATGAAGAAGGAAATTGCAGAATATGTCACCTTGTGCGATGTCTGTCAACGAGTCAAAGCAGAACACCAAAGGTCAGCAGGACTGTTGCAGCCTCTTCAGATTCCAGAATAGAAATGGGAAGAAATCGGGATGGATTTCATCACCGGTTTACCAAGGACCGCTGCCGGTCATGACTCGATTTGGGTAATCGTGGATCGGTTGATACGAAGGTCCCTCATTTCATACTAGTTCACACCACCTACTCAAGGAAGAGACTAGCCGAGATTTACTTGGCCAGGATCATGTGTTTACATGGGGTACCTAAGAAGATTGTTTCTGATCGAGGAAATCAGTTTACCTCGAAGTTTTGGCAAAAGCTACAGGAAGAATTAGGAACCTGATTGAATTTTAGCACAGCTTATCGTCCGCAGACAAATGGTCAAACAAAAAGAGTAAACCAAATTCTTGAAGACATGCTCAGAGCATGCACTCTCGACTTTGGTGGAGCATGGAATAAGAATTTACCGTATGCAGAATTCTCCTACAACAACAATTATCAAGCCAGTTTACAGATGGCACCGTTTGAAGCTTTGCATGGTCGCAAGTGTCGTACGCTCCTCTTCTGGGATCAAATAGGAGAACGTCTAGTTTTTGGGACTGTAGTTTTGAGTCAGGCGGAAGAGAAAGTCAGAATAATCCGCGAAAGGTTGAAAACAGCTCAAACCAGGCAGAAGAGTTATGCAGATAATCGTCGAAGGGACTTAGCCTTTGAAGCAGGAAACTACGTGTACCTTCGTGTCACACCTTTGCGAGGAGTGCACCGGTTTCAGACCAAGGGAAAGTTGGCACCATGGTTCGTGGGACCATACCGAATAATGGAACGCAAGAGAGAAGTTGTGCATTAGTTAGAACTCCCCGCTAACATGGTCGGAATCCATGACGTGTTCCATGTGTCGCAACTCAAAAAGTGTCTACGTGTGCCTGAAGAGCAAACCAACTCTGAGCACATCAACCTATCGGAAGACCTGACCTATGTGGAGAAGCCAGCACGGATTCTGGAAACCAGTGAAAGGAAGAAACCTAACCTATGCCCAAAAATTAATTTAAAGGAGGGGGCAAAACCTGGAGTGTGGTACGATTGAATAAGGAGGGTTATGCGACGGGTCCTATCATAGTTCCCTTTCCGGTATGTCATGGTGGTATGTTGACGCACGTTCAAGTGTAGTGGGACTATGTCTTGTGGGTACAGTAGTACACCTCTGGTCAGAAAAAATCTATTCAAATAGCCGTGCCCCACGGTTAAGGGCGAGCTGCCAGCTTCACTGTGATTAGTTGAACCTTTAATGACCTGAGTAAACTGGTTTTCACTTAGAACTACTGCAACGTGGTGTAACGTTGAGTAGTGGTTGGGTCTGTCGCAACTGGTTTTATCTCTGTTTTTATTTAAACGTTGCTTTATTGCAACTAACCCTAGCCTGTCCTTGATGATCCTTATGCATCATTTATTGCTCTCTTTTGCATGCTGCTTGTTGAGTACGGTGGTTTGTACTCAGTCGTGCCTAATTTCCCCTCCAAAGTTAGAAGTCGAATCCAATGGAGGTGACTCTCAGGAGTGATGTCACGCCCTGAGTTTATCCCAAGCCTAAATTCGTAAAAGAAATCCGTAAATAATAATTGGCTTAATTAACTTAGAAAAAAATCCCTCTAAAGAAAATTTATTTAATTAAATCGTGGTTCCAAATCGATTAACAGGATTTAAACTTAAATTACAGAGTATAAAATTTTGCCAAACAAATTAGTCTAAAATTCAGCAAAAGTGGGGCTTTCCTTTTTCTCTTCTTTTCCTTTCTTTTTCCCTTCCTCCTCAAATTAGGCCGAAGTCCAATTTTCCTCCTCACTCCTTTTCCTTTTTCCTTTTTCTTTTTCCCCTCTTCCTTCCCGGGCCGGCCCAGCCCTCCGCCCCTCCAGGCCGGCCCAGCCGAGCCGGCCTTCTTTGCCGCGCGCGTGCTCCCCCCGCATGGGCCGCTGTCACGCCCAGAAATTCCTCACACGAATTTCTGAACTTAATTGTGTATTAAATCCCTGTCCAGGACCAGCCAGGGTACACAAAAAGACAATGTTGATTACATAACCATCGTTCTTAGAAACAACTGAAAATTACACTTATTCTAGCGGAAAAGCAGCGGAAAGAAAAGGTAGACAAGCTCCAGCGGGTACGGCTCCAGTCCACAGGCAAAGCTTCGACGGCGAATCAGCTCACTCCTGAGAGACACCTCCATCGGACTCAACTTCAAGCTCTGGGGTGGGAAAGTTAAGCAAGGCTGAGTACAAACCACCGTACTCAACAAGTAACACGGACAAGGGGAGATAAATGATGCATAGGGATTAACAAGGACAGGCTAGGGTTAGTTGCAATAAAGCAGCAGTTAAACAAATAACGGAGATTAAAAGAACGAAGATAATTAAATACAGTAGAGCACAAGTAAAATAACAGTTGTAAAATACCACAACACTGTCCAACGTTACACCACGTTGCAACAGGCCCAACCACTACTCAACGTTACACCACGTTGCAGTAGTCCCGAGTGAGACACCAGTTTACTCAAGTTATTAGAGGTTCACTAATCACAGTGAAGCTGGGAGCTCGCCCGTAACCGTGGGCACGGCTATTCGAATAGTTTATACTCTGATCAAAGGTGTACTACTGTACCCACAAGACACGACTCCACTACACTTGAACGTGCGCCGACATACCACCATGGTATACCGGAAAGGAGACCATGATAGGACCCGTTATACAACCCTCCCTATTTAATCGTACCACACTTCAGGTTTCACCCCCTCCTTTACACCAAGTTGGGCAGTCCCCTCTTGTGCCTTGGTAGATCCGGAAGCAGCAGAGGCTTTCGTTACACCACGATTGCCCGTCCATACTCCATCACGCCTACCCTTGCCTGGGTACGTCAAATAGTTCGAAGTCATGCTTCAAATCCCACCTTACCCATTTTGGCATGTGGTTAGCACTTAATTACTTCCAGGGTTTCCCATGAACCGGTCCTTAATCGCCATGGGTGCGACTCTCAAAACCATGCACCCACAGCCCACCTTTATCAATATTTTAGTTGACATTAGCCCTAACCGGGTAATGAATCAGTATCTCAGCTATTCAGAACTAAGCATGATTAAATGTGATCCCATGAGCTATTTGTTCTAAGCACGGCTAAGCATTAACCTAAGCCTAACTCCAATCAAGATACCCCTGGTCCAGCAATGAATAAAGTTGGATAAACAAAGGCATAATAATTAGGTTTACCCGAAAATAACATAAAGTAAAAACTTATGAATTTAATGGATTCTTGACAGTTTTATGAATTTAATGGAATTTGAATGGACCTAAACGGAGACTAGATGAATTACTTATGAATTTTAGAAGTTTTCTGGTTTTTTAGCTAAACAGAAAAGTCCTAAATCAATTATTGCGCAATTAATGGGGCTGCTGACGTCAGCAAGGAGAGAGGATGCTGACGGCTGACAGGTGGGGACCACCTGTCGGTGAGAGAGAAGGGGAGGGAGAGACTGACACGCGGGAGGAGAGAGAGGAAGGGAGTGGCGCGGGGTGACTGACGGGTGGGGCCCGCCCGTCAGCGAGAGGGGAACAAAGAGTGCGGCCGGCGGCAGGAGCTGCGGGCGGCGCGGCGGCGGCGCACGGCACGGCGACGGCGGCGCGACGGCGACGACGCGCGGCGGACAGCCGAGACGGCGGCGCACTCGGCGCAACCGAGCAAGGCGGCGGCAGCGGGCTGGCGCGACGACGGCGAGCGAGCGGCGGGCGCGGGCACGCACGAGCGCGGGCGGCGGCGGCTTGACGACGGCGTCGCGAAGGCGACGACGAACGCAGCGGGCGGCGGCGAGGACGAGCTCCGCACCCGTCCGGCGACGGCGTGCGGCTCGGCGACGGTCGGCCGGGAAGGGGGAGAGAGAGGGGAGGAGGATGGGGACGCTCACTGGCGGCGGCGAGAGCGCGGGCGGGTCGGCGAGACCGAGGCGAAGGTGGCGACGCGGGTAGGAGCGGGAGATCGGCAACGGCGGCGGAGATCGGCTGGCGACGGCGAGGAGGCCGGACGCGGCGGCAACCGGACGGCGAAGGAATGCGCGGTGCTGGGGAGGCTCCCTGGCGACGACGAGGGCGGCAGCAAGTCGGCGACAGCGAGGCGGAGGTGGTGACGCAGCTGGACGACAACGGCCGGCGGCTGGCGGCGAGATCAACCGGCGGCGGCGAACGGCGACAGCACGGCGGTGACTCGGGAGGAGGCGGAAAGTGGGCGACGGCGAGCGGCGGCTCGGGATTTAAAGGGCGGCGGCACCGGCTAGGGCGGGCGGAGGTTGGAGACCGAGTCGGGCACGACGCGGTCTCGGCGGCGGCCGTTGCGGCGGCGTGGAGTCGGACTCAGCCGGCGCGGCGCGGCGAAACGGTCACTGACAGGTGGGCCCCACCTGTCAGTGGCGCGAGAGAGGAGGGAGGCGGCGCGGACTCGCGGGCGCGGGCGACGCGGCGAGCTGGGCCGAGCGGCGGCCCAGGCGGGGCGCGCGCGGGCGGAGGAGGCTGGCTCGGCTGGGCCGGCCTGGAGGGAGGAATGGTGGGCCGGCTCGGCTGGGCCGGCCCGGGAAGGAAGAAAAAGAAAAAGAAAAAGGAAAAAGGAAAAGGAGGGAGGAGAATTGGACTTCGGCCCAATTTGAGAAGGAGGGGAAAAAGAGAGGAAAAAGGAGGGAAAAAGGAAAACCCCACTTTTGCCGAGTTTTAAATTAATTTGTTTGGTCGAATTTTATATTTCTGCAATTTGAATTTAAATCCAGTTAGTCGATATGCGAGCCTCGATTTAATTGAATTAATTTCTTTTAGAGGGATTTTCTTCCTGAGTTAATTAAGCCAATTGTTAATTACAGATTTCTTTTTACGATTTTAGGCTTAGGACGAAACTCCGGGTGTGACAGCCGCCAGCCGCCTCGGCCCAACTCGCCTACTCGCCCGCGCGCTGCGCCGCCCGTGGAGTCCATCCTCCCTCCTCCGTCACGCCACTGATAGGCGGGGCCTGCCTGTCAGCGACCGCACCCCGCTGCGCCGGCCGCGCCCGAGTCCGCCTCCGCCCCGACTTCGCCGCGCCGCCGCATCATGGCCGAACCCGTCGCCGCCTTTGCCGCGCCATGGCCGGTACGGACTCCGCAACCGCCACCCCGTCCTAGCCGGCGCCTTCCCCCTATAAATCCCGTGCTGCGCCGCGCCGCCGCCACCCTTTCCCCCGCCCGTACGTCGCCGCTTCCTCGCCGCCGTCGATCGATCTCGCTGCCGGATGCCTGTCGTCGCCCCGCGTCACCACCTCCGCCTTGACCTCGCCGACGTAACCTCACCTACGCCGCCGCCGGTGAGCCCATCCATCTCCCTATCTCCCCCTCTTTTCCCCTCCACCCACGCTCACTGGAGCAGACGTCGTCGCCGCGCCCTTGCGCGCTTTGGCCGTCGTCGTCGTCCCTCCGCCCGCCGTCTCCTTCGCCTCACCGTCGCAGACACGACCTCGTCTGTGGCACCGCTGCCCTCCCGTCGCGTCGCTGTCGTCGTCCTCCCCGAGCCCGCCGGCCGACGTCGACTCCCCCACGCCGCCGCCGAGCGTCGTGCGCCGTCCCCCGCCGGCGTCGCCCCTTCAGCCTCCGTCATCGTCACCTCGCCGACCTCTCCCCGTCACCGCCGACACAGGCGCGTGCCGAGCTCGCCGTGTCACCGCCACCCCAGACCATGCGTCGCGGCACGCCTTCGCCTCTCCGTCGCCGCTCCCGCCTTGCCACTGTTCGCCATCGTGCGCCCTTGCAATCGCCGTGCCGCCGCTGCAGGTGCCCGTCGCCGCCTCCCACCGCCGCACATCATCGCCACCTCCCGCTGCCGTGCGCGGGCGTCGCCGTCATCCCGCGCCACCCCTACGCGAGCACGCCGCCGTCCCATTCGCCTTGCCGTGTGTTCCGCCACCTCGCCGACTTGCCGCCGTCGTCCCCGTCGCCGCCCTCCTCCCGGCGTGGCCGCCATCTCCGTCGCCCACCGGTTCACCGTCGTCCGTCGGTTCGTGCCGCCGGTCGTCGCCGTTGCCTGCCAGACTTCGCGCCACTCGCCGCCCTCCGTGCCGAACGTCGCCGCCTTCCCCTGGTCGGCGGTGCCGTCGTCCCCCTCCCCTCTTTGCCCCGGGTCACCGACCGGTGGACCCCACCCGTCGAGCCCCCTCCTCTCTCCCTCCCATCACACCGCCAAGTGGAGCCCGCCTGTCAGCCGCCACCTTCCCCTCCGCTGACGTCAGCAGCCCTATTAATTGCGCAATAATTGATTTAGGACTTTTCTGTTTAGTTTAAAAACCCAGAAAACTTATAAAATTCATAAGTAATTCATCTAGTCTCCGTTTTGGTCCATTCAAGTTTCATTAAATCCAGAAAAATACCAAGAATCCATTAAAAATAGTTTTTCTCTGTTTCAGTAGTTTTATAGTCTGTTTTTGCTTGTTTTGTCTTGTTTGTCGTAGGTTTTGACCCCGTTGAAGCGTCGTTCGTTCTCAAAGTCATCGTCGAAGTTCCTCGTGGGTCTGAGCAAGGCAAGTGGCACCCTTCTTTGATCATATTGAACCTATGTTTATAAAATTCCCCGCTTTACGTTCAAACATGCATTGTTTTGACCTTATTATTTATTTATCTACTAGGCATTTACCTTTATACCCGTTGATTCCCACTCATTGTTATTGTCATCCCAGGGTCAATTTAACTAGAATTAGGATTAGGCGATGCTTAGCCATGCTTCATTCAACTAGCTCACCAATTATTATTTCATTAATTATTAGACCTGATAGACCTTTAATGGTTGTTGATCATGATGAATTTCCCGATGGGGATTAATATAACTAAAATATTGCTTATGGTGGGCTGTGGGTGCATGGTTTTGAGAGTCGTGCTCATGGCAATTAAGGACCAGTTCTCGGGAAAGCCTGGAAGTCTTCCACGTACTAACCACAAGCCAGAGTGGGCAACGGTGAGACTCGTAATCTAGCTTGTCCCTATTCGACGTACCAAGGCAAGGGTGAGCGTGATGGAGTATGGACGGGCAATCGTGGTGTAACGAAAGCCTCTGCTGCTTCTGGATTCACCAAGGCACAAGAGGGGACTGCCCAACTTGGTGTAAAGGAGGGGTGAAACCTGAAATGTGGTGCGATTGTCTAGGGAGGGTTAGGTGAAAGGTCTTATCATGGTTTCCGTACTAAGGTATTGTGGTGATACGTTGGGGTATGGTAACATGCTTGGGAGCCATATCTTGTGGGTAAAGTTGTACACCTCTACAGAGTAAAACTATTCGAATAGTCGTGCCCGCGGTTATTGGGCGAACTGACAGATTCACTGGGATTAGCGAACCTTTTAAATAACTTGATTAATCTTGGAACTGGTTTGACCCTGCGCAATGTGGCGTAACATTGGCAGTGGTTCGGCTCTGTCGCAACGTGGTGTAACGTTGGATAGAGGGTTTGGGCCTGTTGCAACGTGGTGTAACGTTGGATAGTGGATGATTATTTTAATTGCTTACATTACTTTTATTTCAATCTATTTTATCTACTGTTTTGCTAAATTACTGCAGCTTTGTGTAATTTAACCTTAGCCTATCCTGGATACCCTATTGCATTCATTATTCTTCATCTCTTGGGTGTTACTTGTTGAGTACGGTGGTTTGTACTCAGCCTTGCTTAATTTTTCCCCACCAGAGCAAGTGTCAGAGTTCCAATCAAAAGGTTGTTCCGAAGGTTGAAGTGAGGTTCAGTCCGCCGTCGAGAATGCCTGTGGTGTGAAGCCGTCATCACCAGTTGAAGCTGAAGATTAGATGGTTTAGTTTGTTTTCTTTTTCTGCTGCATTTCGATAGATAATTGTTTTTGTTTGTTTTTAAGTCAGTCGTGAAACTGTGTATTAATTTGTCATAGTGTGTACTCGGGCTGATTTCTGGACCGTGATTTAATACATGTTATTGTTCAGAAATTTGGTGTAAATTTCTAGGCATGACAAGTGAGCTGGTCTGCAAAGAATTTCTTTGCCTGTGGACTGGAGCCGTACCTGCTGGAGCTAGTCTACCTATCTTTCCGCTGCATTTTCGTTAGAATAAGTGTTATTTTCAGTTGTTTCTAAGAACGATGGTTATATAATCACTATTGTCTTTTTGTGTACCTGGCTGGTCCTGGACAGGGATTTTAATACACAATTAAGTTCAGAAATTCGTGTGAGGAATTTCTGGGCATGACATTTATAGATTCACGTATCGCTTTCATTGTGGAGCCTTATCAAGGTTTTAACCAATTAATCTACAGTGAAGCGGGAGTAAGATATTATCTCATCTTTGATAGCCTCAACCTGGGTAATCTCTGTTCCTAGCGTACTATTGATCTTTCAGTCTCGCTTACCACCTGTTAATGTCAAAATTTGGTAGGATTCCTTAGGGGATTTGGTTAAGAAAAGTGCGCAGTCAACCGATGGAAAGCTTATCCCGAAGAGTCCGAGTTCAAGAAGAAATTGTGAAGTTCATGAGATGGTAGATTAATTATATCTATTTATTAGGCAATATTTAGTAATTTTGCTTTATCTTTAGTGAGTTTTGTCTCATATCCAATTAGGACATTATTTCCTTTTGTGTTTAGGAAATACATGTTGGGTCTGATTAGGCCTATGTTTCCTTTTATCTTTAGGAAACATGTGCTGCAACCAAGAGGGACTAAATTTAGAGTCCGATTAGGATTTGTGTGTTTCCTTTTATCTTTTAGGAAATATGTACATCCGGAGTCTCTGTAAAATCATCTACATCTACACAGATTAATAAAACTAGTCTTGGTGCAGAAAGTTAGCACCTAACACGAGGCTGCATCGCTTTGATCTCCGACCCCAGTAGTCGTATCCGATAGATCAGAACTGTCTCAATTTTGTCCGATCTTTTGATCTAGTTTTACAGTTGCTAATTATCATATTAATTTTAGCTCAATGTTGATTTGGTCGACCACTTTGGGTGATTTACATTGGCTTGATATTTTCAATCTAATACTGTCTTGATTCGGTGATCTATATTAGATTGTGTTTATCAAATTGTTTTATATCAGGTCGATGTATCTTGTTCACTGTTTTATCGGAGTTCTAGCCGATAAGTTATCAGCCATCGGCTCATCAGTTTGATAGCGATCTTGATCTGTTTAATATCTTGCCTGACATTGCTAGGTGTAATCTTGAAATATCTTGGTTCGATCCGATCTTCTAATATTACTCCCAGTGGGTTAGGCTAAATATTTTATTGATCTTGATCGATCATCGATTGATTATAATAGATGATCCTTGCCAGTCCACGCATTCATTGTATTTATATTAATAGAATAACTTATTGACTTACTCTTCTACACCAATCGACTTTATTTAAGTCAGTAGTTATTTAAGTGTTGCATCGGCTTATAAGGATTATATGCAAGTGGTACGGACCTATCATAACAAAGGATTCATTGTTATTTTAACTATTTGAGTTTATCTCTATTGGACTCCTAGCCAATCCAAGCTTTCAACGACCAATTGTTCAACCTGTCGGCTAAACATTGCTACATCAACATCCTATTAGCTGAATTCTATATCCATTGGCTCGATAGTCGACCGACTTGTTTTATTTTTTATCTTATTATTTGTAGGATGAAATTGACTGACATGCTCGCACCTCTTCTAATAATTTAGATCCAGCACTGGAGTGACGTAGAGACTCGCATGCCTTCGCGTGTGTTCAACATGTCAGATCAGACAGGTTTGACGTCAATACCACCCTACATATTTACGGCTGAACAATGATAAATGATAGGAAACAACAATAATATTTATGGGACTAGGCGTTGGACTCGAGAGAAACCCGGATGACCTACAACACGGGTGGTATACATGCCACAACGGTGGTATGTTCATTATACACCAATGTTGGACATAGAGTATTTTTGGATCATATTATATGTGCATCACCTCATTATGTGGGAGAAATTATAGGAGCTAAAATAATTGATGACTCCGTGGCCCAATGGATAAGGCGCTGGTCTACGGAACCAGAGATTCTGGTTCGATCCCCAGCGGAGTCGGTTTTTTTTTTGTTCCGCTCGCGCCCAATTTCCTTTTAGCTTTTCGTTTCCCGCCCTCCCCCACAGTCGCGCGTAGACGCAGCACAAGAAAATAACCCCTATTTGGAAGTTCCCCAACCCAAACCCAAGAGCAATAGCATCTGTTTTGGGCGGCGATGGCGGAGGAGGACGGCGAGCGCTTCATCGAGATCGTGTCGGCGGGATCGCTGTACCTCTCCGGCGGCGAATGGGAGCGCAAGTACTGGAGCTGCTCCAGGGTATGTACGCTCTCTCCTTCTCTCTTTTCTAGGGTTGGAATTGGATGGAGCTAGCTAGCGAAAACCATCTAATTCGTGCTCATCACTGCAAGGGCAAGGATCGATACCCCTATCCGGTGGGCTACCGCGCCGTCCGCCACTTCTCCGGGATATCATACACCATGGAAATTCAGCAAGGACCCAGAGGGCCTATGTTCCAGGTAGGTACTACAATACAAGATCCCCTATGGATTTTCCATCGATATAGAATAGAATGGTGGTGGTCTCTCTCACGGCCTCACTCTGCTCTGCTCTGCTGCAGGTCACATCCACCCTAGGAGATTCAGCCCCTGGGCCTACCCCGGATTTAGCCTGGAAAAACTTCCAGAAGAAGACGGCGCCTAAGGTCAGAGACTGGCAGAGGAAAAGGAGCTTCCCTCACAAGATTGATGGCGTTGAGGCAATGCCCTTACCTGGGATTTCATATCTATTTTAATTTTTAGCTAACAAATGAATTTATCATGTTTAAACCGTGGTTCTTTCTTGCCAAAGACGATCATAAATTGCAACACCACTATGCTCCTAGTTCTAATACTGAGCTATTATATCTTCATACATGTACTGATTTCTATTAGTGTCTACCAAACTGCTGGCTTTGGAGCTGGAGATAATGTTCTGCGATAAATGATGCTGTTTGGATACCTTGTCATTGAAGGACAATTATGTTAATGGTCAATAAAATACCAGAGGAAAAAGGAGGGAGAGACATACATGGCCGAGCAGTTTGGTTCTAGCAAATGAGAGCGTGAACCACATTGCCCTGGCATGTACTATCGCACATCAGTTTTTGCAGTTGGAATTAAAATACTTGTTCCAACAAGGAAGTATAGTAAAAACCATTTGGACGAGGACCTTCTATTGGAACATTAGGATGTAGTGCTTAATCATACTTCCTTAGAATTTTCAGTAGATAGCAGGAATATGCCTTCAACATTGATAGCCATATTTCATCTTAATTTCAGTTCTGCTATGGTCTTGTGCAGCTTTTCGGGTTCAAAAATGCATCTGTTCAGAGGCTGCTTCGTGAGCTTATAGTTCGTTCGACTGGAGCAATTGAGCTAAACTTGCATCATCCAGTCACTTCTGATACTGATTCACCTTTAACCCGTAAGGTTGAAGCTGATGTTTCTGATGGATATGAAGATTTATCTGTTCGCTTGGACAAGATGGGTGGACCTTCTAAACGAAGTATGAGGCCAAGTCAGGAGGAAGGGACTGCTAAAAGGGTCCACTACCAGGATATTTCCACTTCAGCTGATAACTGTGACAATGAACTGGATATAGCTGCTGATGAAGGCTCAAGCAAAGTAAGCACAACTCTTTTTTTCATGGTATTTGTCCCTGAAGAACACTTGGTGTCTGATTACTTCTGTATCACAAATTAATGATTGGTTTCATTCAATCATCAGATTTTGTGTATAATAACATGTTGGTTGTGATTTCTCTGTTGTGATCAAGCATTGGTGGTTGTTTTGTAAAATTAAAAGTAGCCTACGTGTATATTTACCTTTTCTGTTCATGAAAGAAAGTGCCATTTAATTTTATGAACACTGTAACGTGAAAAGTCTTATTTCCCAAGTATGAGGTTGAATAATTACTATGATTTGACTCTTTGATACCTTTTTGTATCTTCCCCTCCCATATGTTACTTATTTGTATTCAGTTATCATAATCATGCTCTAGGAATCCATAGTTCTTTCTGGGCTGATTCTGATAGTGTTACTTTGCTTGATTTCCAAATGGGTTATGGAGCTCTGTCCAGTGAATTACTCACTTATCTTCCATCAATAAATATATGAATGCTTTCCTATTGTAATGCTATAACCTTGAGTGAGGAAATATGCTTTATAGTTGCTTACACGTTTCTCTTTACTACTAGGATGGTTTTTATGGCTTTACATATTAACCCATGCCAAAATTAAGATTTGAAGAAATCTGGTCATGTTTTCGCTGCTGGTCAAGTGATCCTTTACTACCTCCGGCCCAAAATATAAGGGATTTTGATTATGTATCTAGACAAGTGCATGTGCACTTTTGTCCCTGTGAAAAAATTGTCATGGTTGTGCATTTTTTGGAAGGAGGTATTATCTGCTTGTGCATTTTTTTAGCAAACCTGTGAATTATCATGCTATTTCATTAGTTAAATTTTTGAGGCACCAAGGTTCATAGTTGATAAGTTCAAAGCTCAGTATCTGATATCAATGGTTGCTGTGCGATGTTCAAGTTGCAGGATGTCATTGGTTCAAGATGCACGCCTTCGTTGTTGAAAGAAATACCTCACAACTCAAGACATACTTTGGTTAATGATAATATGGGAGAATCAGTTGCAGATTCACCTGAACAAGTTGGTTTATCTTCTAGTTCTTATTTAAGCTCTCAAATGTCTGATCTGGAATCAGCTGAGAGAGAAGTAGCTAAGTCTATGATGGCTATTTTGCTTCCCCAAGCTATCCCCCTTTTAAAGAAAACTCACAGAAAGAAGAAGAAGAAGGTTAAGCATAAAAATAAAGAGGAATATACTACTTCAACTAGAACCGTTTCAACTGAAAATCCATCTGCTGGTTGCCGAGGTATGTAAGTTTCATACCTGTAATAAAATATATATTCATGGAAATTTTGTTTCATCATAATTAAGAACTGTTATCACTCTCTTAGAAATGGAAACTTCTTACAAAGTAGCCTACTCAAACAAGAGTTAGGGGCGCTAAGGAGTCTATGTCATTTTGCCCCTCTTTATTAGAATTGTGGTAATGATTTCTTGTATTGAGCAGGTGGAGCTGTGTGTACAAGTATTTGTGAAGGAATAAATGTAAAAACTTCTCCGACATATTCCAATGAGAAATCTCTCTGTGAAATGGTTAAAGGCTTCTGTGATAATGATGATGGCATGATTGATGAGCTAGCCTTCAGAACAGATGACCTGAATACTGTTATTGCAGATAGTTTTGAGGGTGATGAACAGGTTTGGCATGACAATACATCCAAATCCATGGGTGCTCATCATCATGAGTGTGATGATGCATGCTCGAAGGAAAGTAATGTGCACTCACAATTGCCATATGATAACAGGGAAGATCATGACAGACGTTCTGAATGTCAGATTGGGATAGATGATGGCACAGACACACCTGATGTGATATATGATCATGAAAAGGGTCAATATGTTTTATCTGAAGCGCTCCTTGCTTGTCTGGAGGAAGAGTTCGGTGAGAAGGACAATTCCTACCCTGCCAACTACAATGAAAGCAATGCTGGACGAATACAAGATGGAAAGCAATTTGAGGACCCTAGAGGTGGGATTAATAATGACTCATCAATTTTGATTGATGTGTCAGATAAGAATAACCTCAGGAATGGGTTGTATGCACAAGCTTCTGCTAAGAGCAGGGCAGGAATCTCAAGGGATGGGGAGTCTTTAACAAATTTGTTGGAGAAGCCAGTTCATTCTAATGCACATAACTATGAGAAAATGGGCGGTCAATTTGATGATACTAAGTTTGTTGACAGATTTGTTGCTTTTGAGTCATTCGGTACAGGGAATCATTCTAAGTATGGGCTAGAAAGAATAAACTCTGTTACAGCGGGGTCTGTTGATGTTCAAATGAAAACAGGTAAAAATCACTCGCTAGAGGAACAGAAAGAATGTCAAACTGGATGCAGAAATGGCAATGAGAACACAATGATTTCTGTTGGTTTTGGGAGTAACGTTTGTGGATGTGTACCTCCTAAGAATGAAGACAATGCTTGTCGTGAGCGTGCCCTTACTGACATTAACCATTTAAATGGTCCATTATGTAAACAAAAAGAAACATCCCCAAGAGTGTCAAATCTTCACCTAGATCTTATGGGATCCTACCTGCACCCAATGCCTGTCTTGTCTATCACTCTGAACACCAAAAATAACAGCAGCTTACTGATCTATGTGCTCTGTGGCTTTTTAGACAGTTGTCAAAGATTCCTTTATGTATATAATATTATCCCTAAGGATCAACAAGAGACAAAACCTTATTTTGTCAGTTACACTCCTCTTCTACTGTCCTCCATGGAGCGGTCATGCACAGGAAATGTAAGCATACCGTGGGTACATTTTATATGTTTTGGTCAGCAACCTGTAAGTACTCATTACTTTCATATCTTTTGTTTTCTTCAGCTACCATTTGAAAGATCTGGGTTGCAGTTCACACCTGATGGCCAGTTTCTAGTCTTCTTTGGCACTATTAGAATGCCTTTTTGCAGGTTGTAATATCATCCCTTAGATCCAGCCAAGAAAGTGTTGGATGTCCTGATTATATTGGTGCTAACCACATATATTTATGACAGGAGGCAAAGCATTGATTGTTCTTGCTCCTTATGCAAACTGAATCAGTATGAGGTTAATTGTTTGAAAATTGTATCTGTGAATTTGGGTTATGTTTCACTCTTGACCAAACTGATTGCTTGTGGGACACTGTCTTGCATTTTGATCTGTGAACCAAATTACATTGTAACTGTTGAAGATGGCGGAAAACTCCATATCTGGATGATGGCTGCTGGGTGGAGGTATGTACTTCTGCCGTACTAACGTTTAATGCTCCCTTTCCATCCTGAGCTTTACTTTGGTTTATTATTGCTGTGAAGCCTCCTTCGGCACTGTGGTGGTTTTTTTTCTTTAAAGAACTTATAGGATTTGAACCAACATCATTTTAATCCAGACAGAAAAATCTTACAGGATGTAATAACTATTTATCTTAACCTCAAACTATTTTGTTTGTTAATTTGTAAACTTATCTTGTACTTGATTGCTCTGAAGATATGGTTGTTTGTGACTGCATGTTAAGCTGATGCTATTGAGAAAATCAATCAAGAATACTTGAGAGTGAAGTCTCTCCCACCCTGCATCCAAGGCAAGGGACCAGGACTTTGACCACTGCGCACTTTTTTAAGTTGCCATATTCTATCACAAAGCACAAACTGGGCCTAAATGTGTAAAGAGCAAGATATTAGCCTATCTTGTGAAAAATATATATTTTTTATCAAACATGCAGGAGGGCCGCGTATCAATTCATTTTGATGAAAATACTAACATTCTTCAATGTAGCACTTTAATGGCTATGGCCTCAATCCTTCATGCTGCTGCTTTCTACTCTGTGTTCTTTCCATATAGCTTTCTCCGTGCAAACTTCCACTCTCTGCTTTGTAACCCAGAAATGATGTGGATTACTCTTTCTTTGTTATTTGCAAATTTTCCTTTTGTTTTCAAAAACTTGTTCAATGGAAATTCATATTGGTTTCTATGCTGTCAGAAGATAGGATCAGGAGAGTATCTGATATTGTTTCTGGCTTGTGCTCTGAACTAACATCTCTAAACTGGAGTCATCTCTCTTTCTGCGTCACCTTCCCTTTGTTATGCATGTTTGCTTCCTTGCTTGCGTGCTGCCAGGGAGGGGTGGGGGTAACTTTCAAATAGTTGATAAAATTTTCCTGTTTAATGATGTTCGCTGATCGTTGATCCTCTGAGATTTTTCTAAGTTGTCTATAACATCATTAATTGTGACGTTTAATTATCTGTTTGGTTCTTGTGTTCCACCCTACATTTGCTGAAGGATAGTCCTTTATCTTTGCCATTGAATTGAACTTCCTCTTCAAAATGTTTATATTCTCCAATATTTAAAAATTTTAACTTTACCATTTTCCGCATGGTGCATACTAATAAAAGAATCATTTTAATTGAAGAGAGAACACCTATGCTAACTTTTCTTACAAGGGTATTGTGCGAGGCTGCATACATACCAAAACCAACTATACTAGATTGATGTTTGTCCACAAGGCTATTTGTCTCTTCATTCTAGATACTCTAGTCTTGCAAATGAACTCATCTTGCACAAGGCATAAGTTTTATATATAATGTTTTGTACTAGGCTTATGGATACCCGTATAACCTTTCTACTGGGTGTTCTTTATTCTCATGTTCTTTTGTTACAGAATGATCTCAGAGGAGTATGTGATTCCTAGTTTTAGTAATGTGGGTCATTCAATACTAGAGCTCAGAAGAATGCCAAAAAACAGCAATCTCATCATTGGTCATGATGGCGCAGGAAGCTTTTGTTTGTGGTACGTCAGGGCCCCTCTTTGCTGATACATTTATTTTAATTGTCTCTCGGATTCTGCGTTTATCTTGATCTTAGTAATATGCTACTACCTGATACTTTTGCATGAATTGTAGCTAAGAGACAAGTTCCAGGTTAATATCCAAATTTGGTTCACATTGTTCTAAATACATATCCTATTATAAGGTATCCTGTGTTCAAGAGTTCTATTGAGTATTGACAGTATTGCTCTTCCAGGTTCCATAGTCCAAAGATGGATGTTGTGTTGGAGACTGATAAGTATGTGCTTCAGGAATATTAGGTGCTAGTGATGTACTACACAAATAGATTAGGACAGACTCCAAGCAGAAAAGAGGAGGAACGAGGTGGATTGGGTCAAACTTATAAAATTTTTTTTTTTCCTGCCAAGTGAATCAAAACCAACATATGCTTTGTAGTTTGATTTATTCACTGCAAATACTTGTGTTAAAGTGAAGTTAATATTCTGGAAAGACTAATGTAAAATTAATATAATAAAACTCACTGAAAAAAATCAAGTTTATAAGTATATAATAAATAGTATTCATTGTTGCGTTGAGTAAGCTGAACTTCTGAAGACTTCTGTAACATATAGAATGTGCTTAACTTCACAAAAAGGTGTAAATATATTCACACGTTTACATTGTATTATTAGTAATGCAACCTCTCCATGCATGTCAACAAGTTTGCTATTGATGTAAGCTCTCTTAATTTAATTTATTTACACCAGTCGTTGCTGGTCTGTTCTGATTTGATATAAACAATTTTCTAGGGACATCGCCAAGCGAACAATTCTGGCAACCTTTACAGCTCCAGGAATCATTATTTTTCAGATTCTGCCAGTAGTATCCTGTAGTTTGCAGGAGGATATCATTCTTGCTTCATTTAGTGACAGTGAGAAAAGGTTACGAGAGATCACAATTAGTGGTGTGTCCAGAAAAGTTGACAATGAGTCCATTCTGTCATCTGGAAAAGATACAGCGATTTGGATTCTGATTTCTTCTGCTTCGGTAGCTGAGTATCAAAGTGATCTTCGAGCAAATGAACACAATGCACGATGGAGGCTAGCTCTGCTGGCAAATAAGACTGTTTTTATGGGAAGTATTTTGGATCCAAGGTACCTTCACCTCTCCATGTACAGTTGTGGCATGTGTTGATTATTGCCTCATTCTTGATATGTCTGAATGTTTATAATTCTAGTGATTCTCACTGATTGTTTTGAAATTATTACATTGAACTTTGAGGTCCTACCTTCAAATGCATTGTTCTTTATATGTTTATTACAATGCTTGCACTCACAAGTTTAAAAGTTTAATCAGAATATTACTCTGTGATCCAGAAATACAGGTTTTTGGACCCATTTTAGATGGATGCATGTTCCATTTTTTCTATTATGTACTTGCATGGAAAAATTTTGTATTCCATGGCTAGACTATGAAGAAAAATGTTAGTATTTTTTTAAATGGCTTTCCTAAAACTTATTTGCAGAGGCAAACTACATTTATGCTGTTTTCACTAATGTCTATAACAATGTGTGTTTTATACAATCTAGTCATTCTGATGGAATTGGGGATGTGTTGGGACAGCTGCTATAATATGTTGCTTACCTATCACCGGTGAACGAAATGATTGATTTCATCTAATATAGAAACGTTTGGGATCATGCTAGCAGGGTTCATAAAATCACCCAAGTTTGAGTTCTCCTTGAGGCACATTTGGGTGCTTATTTTCTTAAAACGAAGTCACCTAACTGCTCCTAAGTTGATACCATTTTTTTAATAGATCATTTCTGCTTGTCCAGATGCACCAGCATGTAATCATGATAATCTCCATGCATAAATTGATATATAGCTTTCTTTTGATGTTTCCAGTAATAATCTTAAGAGTGGAAAAGCCTTGTCTTCTTGATGGAGAGAGAGGATAGTAATTACTTACCAAAAAATGATGCATCTTTGTAAAGTTGTACAGGTTTGGTGCAAATATAAATAAATTAGTCAGTAAGTTGCAAGACTTACAAGCAGTGCAAGGACCAGGCTATCAGCAGCCTATGATTTCAATGTATCAAATGTGGTTGCAGATGGCAAATGGTTAGACTGGAAAGAACATAGTTCAAGACATGGTCTTAAAAAAAGTTCAAGACTGATCAGTGGGGCTAAGATTTACTTGTTAGGATATTGCTTTGTTAAATACAGTTAGACTAAGTTTTCTTGTATGGGGGAGTTGGGGACCTTTTCTGGATTAATGATAAGAAGAAAACAAGCCTTTGAAGGTAAACCTTAGAGTTCAGAACCTTGTTGTGGCTGTGGATTACCTCAACACACGAGCGAGGTCAAGCCCCGTTTACTCAGAATCTTCTTTGCTTCCTTGGTCCTCCATTTACATTCAGCAAACAAATTAATAAACATTCAGTGTGGTAAATTAAACAAACATAAAAAAAGTGTTATGTGCAGTACCAAGGATAATGTAGCAGTGTGATTTCTATTTGTGCTGCTACTATTCCTTCATGCATGGGTAGATTTCTTATTTCTGGTTTATAATTTCATATTGATTTGGTTATAAACTTAGGAGGCTTGTCTTATGTCACTCGGATGTTTCTGGTTTATATTGATTTGGTTTAATGGATTCCTACCTGTATTGGATGCAAGGCAGATGAGTTAAAACTAAAGTATACCTACTTTAGGTTCTTGGAAATGTGCATCCCATCATCACCAATTGGTGTTCATGGAAAAAACACACATTTTCCTTCATTAAAATTTCGAATTTTAATTTTTCAAGATTTAATATTTCAATAAAATCAAAGGTAGAAACATGGTTCTGCTAAACAATAAGGATTAATGGGTACCATTTAGGGGCCTAAACTGACCATTTGAATGTAAGCATATCAGGCACAAAGTTATGTATGCAGCATTGACTAACACAATTGCCAGTCATCTTGAGCTTTCTTGCATACATATCTGAGGGTACCGTGCACATGATGATGTATTGTGATAAGTACTACTGGAATTATGTTATATTTGGTTTTTTCTGGAATATATGCATTTATATCTCACTGTTGAGCTGAACATGGTCACATGGATCTGTTGCTATTGGTCAAAGCATGGACAACACAAAATTCTTCCAAATGCATTAGATAAAGTTCCACATTGATGCAGATGAAGTTGCTGGCTGGTTTACTTGCTTAAATTTCATCAGAAAGTGAAAGATTAACATGCAAACAAAGCAACATGCTTTTGAATTATACCGAATTAAATCTTAGATCTGATGATTCACTTCGTTACATTAACTCTCCTTTGAGGAAGTCCTTTGTAGTCGCGAACTATCTCTGATCTCAACAATTTGCATTCCTCTCAGGGCTACTGCTGTAGAAGCTTGTGGTAACCATGGATTCACTGGAACACATGGAGGCCTCTTGTATGCATGGGAATTGTCTTCTGGGAGAAAACTTGCCGGTACACAATGTTTTAACCGTAAGTGATCTGAGTTGACGCCTTCTTAAATAAAATAGTTAACACAAACCAGATAACAAGTTGGTATGCAAAAACAAAGAAGACTGGCTATTGAAGATGTTTGTTTGCATCTTTATATTGAGTTAGAACTTTTTTTTGTTTGCTTTCTACATATTCTAGAACTAAACTTTTGGGTTTTACATACATAACAAAACTTCTAATACATTGTCTAAAAAGGAACTTGTAATACCATACCATTGTTAGAATAGCTAGTATTGATTCCTCACTGTTATTTCTTCAATAGGATGCTAAGATGGAATTGTTCCGGTCAGTATCTGTTTTGCTACATGGTGGAGTGATTTGTCTGTTCCATAGCACTGTCACCTTTCCAGCCGATTATAACTGGAAAATGTAATCCACTAACCTCTTTAATACATGGAATTTAGGTGGACGTGTCTCGTGCGTTGCTGTCGATGCTAAATCAGGTGTAGTGGCAGTGGCCGACGATGAATGCCAGCTGTTACTTTACAGTCAAAATAAGGTGGTGAGCAATGCAAGGGCAGGCGGGAACATGTTCAGGGTAAAGACGTAAAGTAGTCGTCTGGGGGTATATAGTGGAGTAGTTTGAAAGTTGGTGACTGTATGGCTTGCAATTTACACTTGTATATATATATACTGCTGTAGGTTTTAGTTGGTCCTGTACCATCATAGTTATCAAATGTACATAGCTGATGTTAGGAATCACTCCTCTCTAATTGCTTGTGCTAATCACTAGCACTAACAAAGAACACTTGTTTGAGTCGGTGGACAAACACACGTGCACTGAACAAACACTCAAGTTTTGGTTGATGCGGCCACACTGTGCACACATCGTTTTCTTCCATTTATATAGACTGAAAAATACATGCAGCAGCCAACTCACTTGGCCGGAACTCACGCCACACTCCAACATGCAGATAAAATGCAACTAACCACTAATTACACTACACGAGGCCACCACTGCAAGTATGCAACGTGTAGATGACATGCAAACCTATCAGTCCTATATTTTCTCCTGCCACGAACTCTCTGCATGGCCTGAACAGGACTGCATGCAACCAGTAATCACTACTGCCGCCAAATTAATCTATACACGAACTAGCAATTCAGCAGCACTTGCACGTCGCAGATATTGGCACCTTCCTTGACCGCATCGCACGGCTCACAACACGTATGTATCACACGTACTGCCATGTATTCTCGCCGGTACCGCTCTCACTACTACCATAAGCAAAGCCTACACAGATAGTTCGCTACATGCACCTAAATAAAAATATGCACTAATGACAAGATTATTGCTAACAGCTGATGCAATCGTGCATTGCATTTCAACCGTGACAGTTAAAATTTCTCAAGTATTCGCACGTTATGTGGCCGTGTACATCCGTTTAGGATGTGGAGGATAGATTTTAATTTAATCCATTGTCTAAAAAAGTTATTCGCAAGTCATACCACTAGAACAGGCTAAATTCCTCTGCCTTCTTAAAAAAGGCGAACATCTCCTTCACTCTTTGCAACTTGCTATGCTCTAGGGACCAAAACAGTGGATTGCCCAGTTATTCTTTTTATCTCATCTCTCCGCATGTAAACAACATGGTTCGTCTCAAGTTCTCAACCCTCTGTACGCTGTACAAGCTTGTCAGTAGTGTTGGTTGATTTATCGGTTAGCCGATATTTAGAAAAGGATATAACCACCGTAATCCTATCCGTAATCTATCTCTAACTCTGAAATTCGTAACCCTTATGGGCCGTAACTGCGATCGGTGGTTACGGGTCAGAATCGGATTAGGAAAAGCCCCCGAGGCCCACCAGTGCTATATAAAAGAAGAGGAGCCCACGGGGACGCTCGTGTCGCTTATTCTCTCAACCAGAAATTCGAAATCAAGCTCTCCCGATCAGAGACGCGCTGGAAGGGTTTCGTGCGGCGATTCCAGGGCAGTGCCATTGGAGACTCGAAGGTCGGAGATTCAAATTAGATCACTGGCGACCTAATCTTGCCGGAGACGAAGGAAAGAAGACGGAATTGAAGAAAAGAAAAGAAGGGAATTAGATGGCTTCATCTGCAGGTTTATTTAGTTTTTCCGCATTTGAATTAATCGGTGATCATGTACTGATTAGGGTTTAAATTCGTAATCTATTGTATATGATTGAATTGAATTATCTAACATTGTGGTATCAGAGCAACATCTCTCCTTCCATTATAGGGGGATTGCTGACTCTGACAATGTTAAGACGTACCTGGCAAACATTGAATCGAACTACAAGACGTGTACCAAAACCTATGCCAGTGCTCTTATCATGAAAATGGGCTCTTCTGTCTATGATGGAAAGAAAGGCATCCGACAACACATCATGGAAATGTTACACATGGCTCATCAACTAAAAACGATGGACATGGAAATTTCGGAAGCCTATCTTGTCCATTTCATCCTGAACTCACTAAACTCTGATTATGATCCGTTCAAAATTCACTACAATACTCAAAGAGAAAAGTAGACCATTTCAGAGCTTATCTCCCACGCAGTGGAAGAGGAAGAGCGTCAAAAGGCCAAAAGGCAGAAACACATTGACCAGCTCAACCTCGTCAACTCTAAGGGCAAGAGGAAGTTCCATCAAGGAGAAGCCTATGGATCAAAGAAAAAGGGCAAGCCACCTCACCCTCCGAAACAAGTAGGGAGTAAGGCTGCTCAATCAACTGCTCAACCTTCAGCTGGGCCAAAATTCAAGAATCCTCACTGCACTTTCTGTGACAGTGATGGACATTGGCACAAAGACTGCCCCCGCTTCAAGGAGTGGTTGGCCCGTAAAGGTATAAATGAAATTAATGAAATTTCCAATGTTAATGAATCCCTATATGTTGAGTTTTCCCGGAATTCTTGGTGGGTTGACTCAGGTGCCACCGTGCACGTCACTAATTCATTACAGGGATTGAATGGCGTCCAGACGCTAAGAAAGGGGGAGCACATCCTAAGAGTAGCTGATGGAGCGGAGATTGAAGTGGAGGCTGTTGGAGACCTCGCACTCAAGCTTCCCAGTGGCTACAATTTAATACTTAATAATGTCTTAGTTGCTCCTTCCGTTAAAAGAAATCTTATTTCAGTTAGAGTCCTAGTAGAGTCAGGATATGACTGTTATTTTTCCAAGAGAACTTGTTACATTAAGCATCTAAATAAAGTAATTGGTCTTGCCTTCGTGCGAGACAAACTCTACTTGCTCTCTTTGGATCATACTGTGATGAATGTCATAAATGCCTGCAATGATAAAAATGAGACTTCATCGAAATTGTGGCACTGTCGCTTAGGCCACATTTCTAGGGGGAGAATCGAACGTCTCATTAAAGAAAAATTATTACTCCCCTTAGATTTTTCTGACGCTGATCATTGCATAGATTGCGTTAAAGGAAAATTTACTAAATCAATTAAGAAAGGAGCCACTAGGAGCACGAGTCCACTAGAAATAATTCACACTGATATTTGTGGACCGTTCCCAGTGACATCTGTAGATGGTTTTGATTCATTCATTACATTTACGGATGATTACTCCCGTTATGGATATATTTACCCCATAAGCGATCGTTCTGAATCTCTCGAAAAATTCAAAATATTCAAAGCAGAAGTTGAAAACCAGCACAACGCGAAAATTAAAATAGTGAGATCAGACCGTGGTGGTGAGTACTATGGGAAACATGCTCCATTTGGGCAAAGTCCTGGTCCATTTGCTCAATATCTTCAGATTCATGGGATTATTGCACAATATTCCATGCCTGGGGAGCCTCAACAAAATGGAGTGGCAGAAAGACGCAATCGCACACTCATGGAGATGGTGCGGAGCATGCTTAGTCACTCCAACTTATCAAAAAAATTATGGATTGAGGCATTAAAAACGGCTGCACACATACTAAACAGAGTTCCAAGCAAGTCTGTGCCGAAAACTCCGTATGAACTGTGGACCGGAAGAAAACCAACATTAAATTATTTGAAAGTGTGGGGCTGCCGTGCAGAAGCGAAATTATTCGATCCCCAATTAAAGAAACTAGACCCCAAGACTGTGAGCTGTCATTTTATCGGTTACCCGTCACATTCTAAGGCATATCGATTTTACTGCCCAGACCGTGTCACTAAATTTGTAGAAACCAGACACGCTGTCTTCTTGGAAAATTATGAAATGGGGAGCTCACAGGAAAGGGAAATTAATCTTGAGGAAATTCGGGTGAGTGTTTCTTCTCCTCCGGAAATCCAAGAGAATAATGTCCCTATTTTTCATAATGTACCACAAACTGTAGTTCCCACAGTTGGCGCTTCTCATGCCCGGAGTTTCATCCCAAGCCTAAAATCGTAAAAGAAAACCGTAAATAACAATTGGCTTAATTAACTCAGGAAGAATCCCTCTAAAAGGAATTAATTTAACTAAATCAGGGTTCCAAATCAATTAACTGGATTTAAACTCAAATTGCAGAAGTATAAAATTTGGCCAAACAAATTAATTTAAAACTCGGCAAAAGTGGGGTTTTCCTTTTTTTCCTCCTTTTTCCTTTCTTTTTCCCTTCCTTCTCAAATTGGGCCGAAGTCCAATTTTCCTCCCTCCCTTTTCTCTTTCCTTTTTCTTTCTCTTTTTCCCCTTCCCGGGCCGGCCCAGCCGAGCCGGCCCACTTCCTCTCGGCCGGCCCAGCCGATCGGCTCCGGCCTCCTCCACCCGTGCGCGCCTCCGCCTGGGCCGCCGCCCGGCCCAGCTCGCCAGCTCGCTCGCCCGCGCTCGCGGTGAAGTCCGTCTCGCCTCCCTCCTCCCTTGCGCCACTGATAGGTGGGTCCCACCTGTCAGCGACCAAGCTTCGCCAGCGCCCGCGCCCTCGCCGCGCCGCGCCGGCCGAGTCCGCCTCCGCCCGACTCCTTCGGACGCCGCGCCGCCGCTGCAACCACCGCCGCAACCGCCGCCGCCGAGTTCGCCGCGTCGTCGACTCGGTCTCCACCGGCCGCTCCGCCCTAGCCGGCGCCGCCACCTATAAAATCCTCGCGCCGCCGCCCCGTCGCCACTTTCCCCCTCTCTGCCGAAGCTTCCCTCCGTCGCTGTCAGCCGCCGATCTCCCCGTTGGCCGTCGGACGTCACCGCCCACCCGCGTCACCACCTCCGCCTCGGCTTCGCCGACCTTCCGCCGGCCTTCGTCGCCACCGGTGGTCGCCGAGCTTCCTCTCCGCCTCCTCGTCCTCTTCGCCGTCGTGCCGACTTCGTCGTCCGCGCGTCGCCGTCCGCGCTCGCGACGTCGCCGCCCCGCTCCGTTCGCCACCGTCCGTTCCTCCTCCTCGCCGAGGTGTTGCCGTCGCCGCTGGTGAGCTATCCTCTTCCCCCCTCCCTCCTTTTTCTTCCCCTTCGGTAGCCGCCGCCGGCCCGTGTGCCACCGCCAGGCGCGTGCGCCACTGTTCGCCGCCGACGTGCCACCCTGGCGTCGTCTCCCTCGCCGTCACCACCGGTCCTCTCTCCTCGCCGACTTGCCGCCGTCGTCCTCGTCGCCGGTAAGCCGTTGCTGTCCTCTCTATCCCTCTCTTTTCCTCTCCGCCCGTGCCCGCCAGAGCCGCCGCCGCCGCATTCTTGTGCGCTTCGGCCGTCTCCGTCGCCCGTCCGCCGGCCGCCACCCTCGCCTTGCTGTCACCGACGCGACCTCGCCACCGTCGAAGCACCGCCGCGCTCGTCGCGTCACTGCCGTCGTCCTCCCCGAGCCGCCACCGCCCTGTTGCCGAGCCGTCGCCGGCCGTCGCTGCCCCCGCGCCGCCGTCGAGGCCGTCTCTCCTCTCCTCTGTCGCTGCCACTTGGCCGCTCCGCTCGACTCCGCCGCCGCTCAGCCGCCCTCTCCCTCCTCCACTCTGCTCCGCCGCCACCCGATCCTGCGCGCCGTCGCTGGGTGTCGTGCGCTGCCGACGCTCGTCATCGCACCTCTGCCCTTCGTCACTATCGTCGCACGGTCGCCAAGCCCCGCTGCCGGCGTCCGTCACCGTCTTCCCTCCCGCCGCTCATCGCCGCTCTGAGCCGCGCCACCCCGTCGCTGCCTCCGCCTCCTTCGCGCCGACTCGTCGTCGCCGTTCTCGTCACCACCTTCGCCATCGCCACCTCCCCTTTCTCCTCGGCCCTCACCGTCTCCGCCGCTCCCGCCGCCGCTGCTCGCACCGCCGACGTTCCCGCTTCCCGGCTGCCGTCGCCATCCGCCGCCGCCCGCCAGTTCGCGCCGCTCGTCGCCGGGCGCCGTCCTCCGCCGGTCGCCGTCCACCGCCGCCCGGGCATTGTCGCCCCTCTCCCTCTCCCGGCCGGACCCCACTCCCCTCCTCTCTGTTCCAGCCTCGCTGACGAGCGGGTCCCACCCGTCAGCCGCCGCCGCGCCCTCCCTTCCTCTCTCTCCTCCCCGGGCCCGCGTGTCAGCCGCCCACTTCCCCTCTCTCCCACTGACAGGTGGTCCCCACCTGTCAGCCGTCAGCCTCCTCTCTCCTCGCTGACGTCAGCAGCCCCATTAATTGTGCAATAATTGATTTAGGACTTTTCTGTTTAGCTAAAAAACCCAGAAAACTTCTAAAATTCATAAGTAATTCATCTAGTCTCCGTTTAGGTCCATTCAAGTTTCATTAAATCCAGAAAAATACCAAGAATCCATTAAAAATAGTTTCTTTATCTGTTTCAGTAGTTTTATAGCCTGTTTTTCTTGTTTTGCCTTGTTTGTCGTAGGTTTTGACCCCGTCGCAGCGCTGTTCGTTCTCGAAGTCGTCGCCGAAGTTCCTCGTGGGTCTAAGCAAGGCAAGTGGCACCCTTCTTTGATCATATTGAACCTATGATTATAAAATCCCCCGCTTTTACATTCAAACATGCATTGTTTTATGCAAATCTATTTACTTTATTTATCTATTGGGCATTTACCTTTATACCCGTTGATCCCTATTTATTATTTTTGTCATCCCAGGGTTAATTTGACTAGACTTAGGGTTAGGCAATGCTTAGCCATGCTTAGTTCAACTAGCTCACCAATTATTATTTAATTATTGTTACACTTTAATAGACCTTTAATGGTTGGAATCATTATTAATTCCCCGATGTGGATTAATGACAACTAAAATATTGCTTATGGTGGGCTGTGGGTGCATGGTTTTGAGAGTCGTGCCCATGACAATTAAGGACCGGTTCTCAGGAAACCCTGAAGGTCTTACACGTACTAACCACAAGCCAGAATGGGCAATGGTGAGACTCGTAATCTAGCTTGTCCCTATTCGACGTACCCAGGCAAGGGTAGGCGTGATGGAGTATGGACGGGCAATCGTGGTGTAACGAAAGCCTCTGCTGCTTCCGGATCTACCAAGGCACAAGAGGGGACTGCCCGACTTGGTGTAAAGGAGGGGGTGAAACCTGAAGTGTGGTGCGATTGTCTAGGGAGGGCTAGGTGAAAGGTCTTATCATGGTTTCCGTACTGAGGTATCGTGGTGATACGTTGGGGCATGGTAACATGCTTGGCGGCCATGTCTTGTGGGTAAAGTTGTACACCTCTGCAGAGTAAAACTATTTGAATAGCCGTGCCCGCGGTTATTGGGCGAACTGACAGACTCACTGGGATTAGTTGAACCATTAATAACCTGATTAATCTGGGAACTGGTTTGACCCTGCGCAATGTGGTGTGACGTTGGCAGTGGTTTGGGTCTGTCGCAACGTGGTTTAACGTTGGACAGAGGGTTGACCCTGTCGCTACGTGGTGTAACGTTCGACAGCGGTTTGGGCCTGTTGCAACGTGGTGTAACGTTGGACAGTGGATGATTATTCTAAATGTTTACTTTACTTTTATTTCAGTCTATTTTATCTACTGTTTTGCTAAATTACTGCAGCTTTGTGCAATTTAACCTCAGCCTATCCTTGTTACCCTATTGCATTCATTATTCTCCCTCTCTTGGGTGTTACTTGTTGAGTACGGTGGTTTGTACTCAGCCTTGCTTAATTTTCCCCCATCAGAGCAAGTGCTAGAGCCCGAGTCAGAAGGTTGTTCCGAAGGTTGAAGTGAGGTTCAGTCCGCCGTCGAGAATGCCTGTGGTGCGGAGCCGTCATCGCCAGCTGAAGCTGAAGATTAGATGGTCTAGTCTTGTTTCCCTTTTCCGTTGCATTTCGATAGATAATTGTTTTTATTTGTTTTTAAGTCGTGGAACTGTGTATTAATTTGTCATAGTGTATACTCGGGCTGATTCCTGGACCGAGATTTAATGCATGCCATTGTTCAGAAATTTGGTTCAAATTTCTGGGCGTGACAGCGCTACGGCTACTGCTGAGGAAAATATTGAAACCTATGAAAATAATGAGCCTCAACAGAGTCCTGTGATACATAATGAAGAAGAAATTCCGCAACCTGATCATGAACCGTCTGTGGTCAATAATGAAAATCAAGAATTAAGACGATCACAACGGAACAGGAGATCTGCCATCCCTGATTATTATGAAATTTACATGGGTGAAGATATTGGGAAGGTAGACGACCCCACCTCATTTAAAGAAGCCATAAGCAGTAAAAATTCATCCAAGTGGGTTCAAGCCATGGAAGATGAACTCAAATCAATGAGCCAAAATAAAGTGTGGGATCTAGTAGAAATTCCTAAAGGAGTAAAAACAGTAGGCTGCAAATGGGTCTACAAAACTAAATTGGACTCCAAAGGAAATATCGAACGATTCAAAGCAACGCTTGTGGCGAAGGGTTTTTCGCAGAGAGAAGGAATTGATTACAATGAAACATTCTCTTCTGTCTCTAAGAAAGACTCATTCAGAATTGTCATGGCGCTAGTGGCACATTATGATTTAGAACTCCATCAAATGGATGTGAAAACAGTATTTCTAAATGGCGACTTAAATGAAAATGTTTACATGGCTCAACCGGAAGGTTTTGTTGTAGAAGGAAAGAGCCATATGGGATGCAAACTTAAGAAATCCATCTATGGACTTAAACAGGCATCAAGGCAGTGGAACCTTAAGTTCGATGAAATTATCAAGAAATACGGATTTAAGGAAAATAAGGTGGACAACTGCATTTATACCAAAATTAAAGGTGGGAACTTCATTATACTAGTGCTCTATGTAGATGACATTTTATTAGCAACCAGTGACAAGAATCTGCTGCGAGAAACCAAAGAATTTTTGTCATCGAAATTTGATATGAAAGATCTCGGTGATGCATCATACGTTTTGGGTATTGAGATTCACCGAGACAGGTCCAAAGGGGTGCTAGGTTTATCATAGAAATCATATATTTCCAGAGTATTGGAAAGATATAATATGAGCAAATGCTCGACATCACCTGCTCCAATTATGAAAGGGGACAAGTTTGGTTCATTCCAAAGTCCGAGAAATGAATTGGAAGAAAGAGAAATGACTAAGGTACCATATGCTTCAGCTGTCGGAAGCTTAATGTATGCTCAAGTTTGTACGCGACCAGACTTGGCGTTTGTAACCGGGATGCTTGGCAGATATCTGTCTAAACCAGGTATGGACCACTGGAAGGCAGTAAAGAAAGTATTGCGTTATTTGCAAGGAACTAAACATTACATGCTCACATACAGAAAATCTGATAAGCTTGAAGTTATAGGCTATTCGGATGCTGACTTCGTAGGGTGTTTAGATACCAAGAAATCTACTTTCGGGTATATATTCACTCTTGCGGGGGGAGCCATTTCATGGAAAAGTACTAAACAAACACTGACTGCATCGTCGACAATGCAGGCAGAATTTGTGGCATGTTATCACGCAACGGGGCAGGCTGTATGGCTTAAAAATTTTATCCCGGGATTACAAGTGGTTGACAGCATTGAAAGACCACTGACTATATACTGCGACAATGAGGCCGCAGTTTTCTATACGAGTAACAACAAGTCAAGTGAAGCTGCCAAACATATTGACATTAAATACCGTGTTGTGAAAGATAGAGTACAAGATCAAATAATCAAAATTGAATACATAAACACTAAATCAATGCTTGCGGATCCGTTAACTAAAGGCTTACCTCCCAACTTGTTCAAAGAACATGTGGCCCCATGGGATTGTGTAATGACCTTGAATAAAGATCCTAGAAACCGGGGCAATTAAGTTCAATCAACACCCGCTGAATTAATCAAGGGTTTATTCGTATGATATTGTGAACTATAAGTCTTGTCGTCTCAATGATGCGAAATGTTGTAGTGACACATTGCTTTAGGGAGCTGTATTGTATGATGGACTCGTAATTAACCTCTAAATCAAGGGGAGAATGTTGGTTGATTTATCGGTTAGCCAATATTTAGGAAAGGATATAACCACCGTAATCCTATCCGTAATCTATCTCTAACTCTGAATTTTGTAACCCTCATGGGCCGTAACTGCGATCGGTGGTTACGGGTCAGAATCGGATTAGGAAAAGCCCCCGAGGCCCACCAGTGCTATATAAAAGAAGAGGAGCCCACGGGGACGCTCGTGTCGCTTATTCTCTCAACCAGAAATTCAAAATCAAGCTCTCCCGATCAGAGACGCGCTGGAAGGGTTTCGTGCGGCGATTCCAGGGCAGTGCCGTTGGAGACCCGAAGGTCGGAGATTCAAATTAGATCACCGGCGACCTAATCTTGCCGGAGACGAAGGAAAGAAGACGGAATTGAAGAAAAGAAAAGAAGGGAATCAGATGGCTTCATCTGCAGGTTTATTTAGTTTTTCCGCATTTGAATTAATCGGTGATCATGTACTGATTAGGGTTTAAATTCGTAATCTATTGTTTATGATTGAATTGAATTATCTAACAAGTAGTAGGTAGAGTATGTTGGGTTATCTAATCCAACTCAATGTCTGATCGGGGCCTAACATTTGACCAAACCTCTACCAATGCGGACTTGGTTAAGAAGCCATCGGAGTTGAATTGATCTTCTATTCTTTCCTCTTCTGTCTTTTCTTCTTTTCTTTCTTTTGAGACCACTCCATGATCTCTTTCCAGTGCTTTTGATTATCAGGCAATTAGGGTTTTGGGCTAGGTGCGGAGGAATTGGGCGGCCCCTCTTTCTTTGTTTCCCTCTTTATATACAACTGGTGGGGCTCGGGATGTATCTCGTATTTAGTTAGGGAGTTATGATTATACTGATCATTAAACACACTCTTCCTTTATCTCTTATCTATTTCCTTTTCTTGTTGATATGGGGCACGGTAGTATACATCATGGTGGATTTAATTTCTTTATCCCGGCCTCTTCATCTATATTTATGCTATCCGGCGTTTAATCGAAAAATCAACCAAAAGAGTAAATATTTGGCCGGTTGTTAAAATACAAGCTTATAAAATGTCTATCTAGGTTCATAATCTTGGTTTAGGCTTCACGTGCAGATGGCATGGGTCAGGCTCTGATCTACTGCATCTATAGCCTTGAGAAACAGGTGCATGGCACGGAGGTGACTCGCACTGACAATAAGCGGCCCTTGCCGTCAAGCTAATAAATACTCCATCCATACGTTTTATATTGTAAGGTGTTTTACCTTAGCCTAGATTCATCTGTAGACTAATATATATTACTTGTATATATGTTTAGATTCATTAACATTCACATAAATCTAACAAATGCTACAAAGTCTTATATTGTAAAATGAATGTGGCAGTGAATAGTGGGTTAATATCGGGTTAGTGTCTAAGCAACGAATTATAGATAGCGGGCTCTAAGTTCCAATAACTATCTTAACCGTGAAACTAATCACAACGGAGCTCAATCGATCGTCGGCTGTTTAAAAATTTTTACTATGATAAGAGATGTACAACTTTACCAACAAGACACAGCCCCACATAAATATCCACTCACCGACATGTCACCGCGACATCCCGCGAAAAGGCTATGAGAGGACCCTTCACATAACCCATTTCTAATCATTCACACCACATTGAGGTTGCATCTCCCACATCCTCACTCGGGTTGGGCAGACTACCCCCTGTGCCATGACAAATCCGACAGTTGATCAACCCATGCCTGGACCGACCCAACTCCTTCACTTCCACCCTTGTCTAGGTGCCTAGGAGAGGAGAAAGCTATACGTCAAGCCCAACCATTACCATGCTGGCTTGCGATAAGTACGGATAATCTCTTGAGGGTTTCCTATGAACCAGTCCTTAATTGCCATGAACACTTTAAGCAAAACCATACACCCACAGACCACCATTAGTCATGTTTTAATAGTTTAGTAAAAATGCTAAACACAACTAGTATCATTGCGAGACAAAGTCATGACTTATTAATGAGAATGAATATAGTCTCTCAAACTCAAATTAAGGGAAGTTAACAACTAAGTAGGGGTAAGCATATCAGCTTAAACAAAATAAAGACCCCAGGTTACAAGGTAATAAGGTAGATACAACATAATGGCTTAATACTAAAGCATAGGTAAACCCAAAAGCATGTAATTGCGAAAATAATGCATATTTATACAGTAGTAATGTGAAAATAATTTTAAAAACTAAGATTAACAAGGTCAAGGATTTAACAAATAATTGCTAAGAAGGTGACTTGCCTTGCGACTCTGGAATGGCTTGGGCTACCACTTCATAGTAGATCGGACCCTGGGTTTCGAATGAAATCTAGCACAAACAATTAAAAACACTCAAAACAGTACAAAGGATCACTGAAATAGTAAAAGAAACTATTTCCAATGGATTCTTGATAAAACTATTGATCCACCATAATTTGAATGGACTTAAACGGACTTCGGATTAATTAGTTATGATTTTTTTAAATGTTCTGTTGTATTCTCGCTAAACTTGAAAAACGAATGAAAACCTTTTTAACGGCAGCATGAATGAAACATGAAAACAACCGGGGAAAACAGAACTTACTCTGAATTAATGACTTGCTAACGACTCACGTATGAATCCCAGATTCGTAGGACGAAACCGTTAACGACTGTCCTAGAAAACATTGGACGAAACATGACTTTGCACGATAAGGCAGATCGTGCATGGATCAGGGATTCACACAATGAAACATAACTCATGGGTCGTGAAACACACAACCAAAACAACAACAAAGTTAGCAATAGAAAAAACTCTCAAAGCATGGATTACTCCTCCCTAATCTTAATTTGGGTCACATTAGAGGTCCAACTGGGTCTAAACCCGCTACCCGAGCTGATGTGGCATGTCCAACGTGTAAAGGCCATGCATGGATTTGTATTAACGGGCAGTTGAGGCGTAATTAATTTGCAGTTAGACCCTTGTGCTTCTGATTGGCGTTTTTGCATGTACGATCTCTGCCAATGGTGTTGCCTGTACTTAGTTAGTACTTGACAACAAATTGATCAGCTAGTCTTGATAAATTAGATGTAGTATTTATATTTATTTATGTAATTCCATTTTCATCCTAAATCAATGTGATATATAATTTCAGACATCATGATTAATAAATTTAGAATTATTAGTTCATCAAATTGGTAAATCGGTGTTCCTTGATTAATGCAGATGTAAAGATGAGGCATCAAATAATCAATTGACAAGTTTAAACAGTAAGTAATTGTAGCTTAGCAACGTGATACTTTCATGAGTACAAAATCAACTATCTTAGTATTTTCACTTGCACAAACTTTCAGTAATTCACCGAAGCCTCTTCAGTTTGCATAGAACTCCAACTTCAATATTGTGGTCAGCTGGTTCCAGGTGCAAGTCCAGTCTTCTTGGTTCTTTGTGGTCCAGTTTTCTTCTTGGTTTCTACTGCACCATTATTCTGAGCCACTTTTCTCTTCTTCGTAGCAGCAGCTTTGACTTCCTTGGAGCATGTTGTAAGTGGAGCAAGCTTTGCTGGGGGTCTGTTGTCAAGGATGAATTGGGAGTCTGGCAATAGCCCTTGAGGTTGAGATAGCACACTGGACTGAGAAGCCTACATCATTGTGCAGAGCTCCATTATAATTTTTGCATATCAGTTAAATTTAGAGACAAGCAAATATAAAGTACCTCTCCCACCATCTGTGTAAACATAGTGCTACTAAGTTGTGACATCAACTGAGAGCCAACAAAATCCTGATGTATGACATCCTATAAAAATGAATTTATATTTTTAGACAAATACAATGAACATGAATTAGAGAGTTTGCACATAGGAAGTTTAGTACCTGAGACATGACATCACTTGGTGGTTCAGATAGCTGTTGTTCTGCTGCAACCATTTTTTTTTGCATCTTCAGAGCTGATGCCATCCTTTTTCAGCTTGCAACCTTTTGAGTTATGCCCAGATCCTTTACAATGGCTACAAGTAATGACCACACCATGCTTTGTCAACTTTGGTCCATTTTTCCCTTGCACTTCATATGGTTGCTTTCTTCTCGACTTTGGTGGCCGGCCAACCTTCTTCATATACATTGGAGGTTGAATCTCAGGTCCATTCACATTCTCCCACTGGCTTTGATCACTGCAGGGCCATATATTAAAACCATATGCTCTGCTAAATGCCTCAGTGGAGTAGCATTCAGGCAATACACTCTCAGCTGGGATTCTTTCATGTCTTAGACAAGATATAGCATGATTACAAGGGATACCTGTCAGGTTCCATCGCCTGCAATCACAACTCTTAGCAATGATGTCAACTCTAAACTGAAAGTCCCTTTCTTGAACTAGGAAGATTCCTTGTCCTGCTGGCAGGGCATAGCACAGATTTGCTGCATCAGCATTCTTTAGCACCTTCTTCCTAATTTTTGGACAAACAGTTCCTTGCATTTTTTCTACTAGCTCCTTTTGCTTGTTGTAGTGTCGAGTCATGATTTGTCCTTTTATTTTCTCAAACATACTTAGTATGGGCAATTCTCTAGCATCTAATATGTACTTGTTGAATACCTCACAGTTGTTGTTCAACAAGATATCACACTTTGTGTATTCAGAGAAAAATGCCCTTACCCATGTACTTGGTGGCATCTTTTCAAGCCACTCATGAGCCTCCTGGTTAATTGCCTTCATCTTCTCCATGTTGGTTGTCACGCCCAGAAATTCCTCCCACGAATTTCTGAACTTAATTGTGTATTAAATCCCTGTCCAGGACCAGCCAGGGTACACAAAAAGACAATGTTGATTACATAACCATCGTTCTTAGAAACAACTGAAAATTACACTTATTCTAGCGGAAATGCAGCGGAAAAAAAACAAAGGGGTAGACTAGCTCCAGCGGGTACGGCTCCAGTCCACAGGCAACACTTCGACGGCGGAACAGCTCACTCCTGAGAGGCACCTCCATCGGACTCTGCTTCTAGCTCTGGGTTGGGAAAGTTAAGCAAGGCTGAGTACAAACCACCGTACTCAACAAGTAACACGGACAAGGGGGAAACAAATGATGCATAGGGATTAACAAGGACATGCTCGGGTTAGTTGCGACAAAGCAGCAATTTAAATAAATAACAGAGATTGAAAGAATAAAGGTAATTTAAATACAGTGAAGCATAAATAAATAAACAGTTGTAAAATACCACAACACTGTCCAACGTTACACCACGTTGCAACAGGCCCAACCACTACTCAACGTTACACCACGTTGCAGTAGCCCTGAGTGATAACAGATTTTACTCAAGTTATTAGGGTTCACTAATCACAGTGAAGCTGGGAGTTCGCCCGTAACCGTGGGCACGGCTATTCGAATAGTTTATACTCTGATCAGAGGTGTACTACTGTACCCACAAGACACGACTCCACTACACTTGAACGTGCGCCGACATACCACCACGGCATACTGGAAAGGAGACCGTGATAGGACCCGTTACACAACCCTCCCTATTTAATCGTACCACACTTCAGGTTTCACCCCCTACTTTACACCAAGTCGGGCAGTCCCCTCTTGTGCCTCGGTAGATCCGGAAGCAGGAGAAGCTTTCGTTACACCACGATTGCCCGTCCATACTCCATCACGCCTACCCTTGCCTGGGTACGTCAAATAGTTTGAAGTCATGCTCCAAATCCCACCTTACCCATTTCGGCATGTGGTTAGCACTTAACGACTTCCAGGGTTTCCCGTGAACCGGTCCTTAATCGCCATGGGTGCGACTCTCAAAACCATGCACCCATAGCCCACCATTATCAATATTTTAGTTGACATTAACCCGAACCGGGTAGTGAATCATTATCTCGGCTATTCAGAACTAAGCATAATTATATGTGATCCCATGAGCTATTTGTTCTAAGCATGGCTAAGCATTAACCTAGGCCTGACCCTAATCAAGTTACCCCTGGTCCAGCAACGAATAAAGTTGGATAAACAACGGCATACTAATAAGGTTTACCCGAAAATAGCATAAAGTAAACACTTTAATTAAAACAATGCACCTTTGAAATAATAAAGCGGTGAATTTGCAATAATGGGTTCAATATGTTCAAGGATGAGTGTCACTTGCCTTGCTCTGGCCCTTGGGGAACTTCGGCGACGATCTCGAAGTAAACCGGCTCTTCGGCGGGGTCCGAATCTAAGCGACAAAGCACAAAAATAAATAAAACAGGCACAAACTCTACTGAAACAGCAAAAGAAACTATTTTTAATGCATTCTTGATAATTTTATGAATTTAATGAAATTTGAATGGACCTAAACGGAGACTAGATGAATTACTTATGAATTTTAGAAGTTTTCTGGGTTTTTAACTAAACAGAAAAGTCCTAAATCAATTATTGCGCAATTAATGGGGCTGCTGACGTCAGCGAGGAGAGAGGGTACTGACGGCTGACAGGTGGGGACCACCTGTCGGTGAGAGAAGGGGAGAGGGAGAGACTGACACGTGGGCCCGGGGAGGAGAGAGGAAGGAGGGGCGCGGGGTGATTGACGGGTGGGTCCCACTCGTCAGCGAGAGAGGACAGAGAGGAGCGCGGCTCGGGCGGACGGCGGCGACCGGCGGGAGCGGCGGACGACGCGGCGGCGGCGCACGGCGACGGTGGCGCGACGGCGACGGCGACGCGACGGCAACGGCGCGACGGCGACGGCGACGCGACGGCGACGGCGCGACGGCGACGACCGGCGAGCGGCGACGGCGCGACGGCGACGACGGGGGGGGCGGCGACGCACGGGCGCAACCCGGCAGAACAGCGGCGACGGCGACTGGCGAGCAGCGGCAGCGCGGCACGCGCGGGCGCAAGAGACGGCGGCCAGACGTCGGCGACGCGGAGGCGACGACGACCACGGTGGCCGACGGGAGCGGCAGGCTTCGGTCTCGTCCGGCGACGGCGCGCGACTCGGCGGCGGTCGGCCGGAGAGGGGGAGAGAGAGGGGAGGAGGGTGGCGGTGCTCACCGGCGGCGGCGAGAGCGCGGGCGGGTCAGCGAGAGCGAGGCGAAGGTGGCGATGCGGGCGGGTGCGGGAGATCGGCGGTGGCGGCGGAGATCGCTCGGCGGCGGCGAGGCGACCGAGCGCGACGGCGACGACGCGACGGAGGAAAGCGCGGCGCGGGGACGCTCACTGGCGGCGACGAGGGTGGCAACAAGTCGGCGACAGAGGGACGGAGGTGGTGACGCAACAGAGCGGCGACGACCGGCGACGGGTGACGAGATTGTGCGGCGGCGGCGAACGGCGGCAGCGCGGCGGCGACTCGAGCTACGATGGAAAACGAGCGACGGCGCGCGGCGACTCGGGATTTATAGGGTGGCGGCGACCGGCTAGGGCGGGCGGAGGTTGGAGACCGAGTCGGCGACGACGCGGTCTCGGCGGCGGCGGATGCGGCGGCGGCGGTTGCGGCGACGGCGCGGAGTCCGGCTCGGACGCGGCGCGGCGCGGGCGAGCGGGCGAAGCAGTCACTGACAGGTGGGCCCCACCTGTCAGTGGCGCGGGAGAGAGGAGGGAGGCGGCGCGGACTCGCGGCGCGGGCGAGCGGCGAGCGCGGGAGCTGGGCCGAGGCCGCGGCCCAGGCGGGGGCGCGCGCGAAGGGAGGGAAGCGGCCGGCGCGGCTGGGCCGGCCGAGCGGGAAGACGGGCCGGCTCGGCTGGGCCGGCCCGGGAAGGAAAAGAAAAAGAAAAAGAAAAAGGAAAAAGAGAGAGGGAGGAAAATTGGACTTCGGCCCAATTTGAGAAGGAAGGGAAAAAGAAAGGAAAAAGGAGGGAAAAAGGAAAACCCCACTTTTGCTGAGTTTTAAATTAATTTGTTTGGCCAAATTTTATACTTCTGCAATTTAAATTTAAATCCTGTTAGTCGATTTGCGAGCCTCGATTTAAGTGAATTAATTCCTTTTAGAGGGATTTTTCCTGAGTTAATTAAGCCAATTGTTATTTACGGATTTCTTTTTACGATTTAGGCTTAGGACGAAACTCCGGGTGTGACATTGGTGTTCCACTCTTGAACCGAAGAAGACCGAGCACAAGCCCGCAATTGATTCTTCAAGACCTCTCCCTTAAACCGACGTTGAAAATTGGAATATAGATGCCTCACACAAAACCTATGCTCAGAGTCTGGAAAAACATGTTGTACTGCTGGAATTAATCCCTGTGAGAATCAATGAAAACCATACGGTTAGTGCATATAGAATCAGAGAAAATAATAAAGTGACACAGCATGTTCAGTTAAAAAAATATTGATTAAGAATCACACCTTCTGTTTATCTGTCATTATGGTCCAAGGAGAAGTATTGTCAATACCAAGATCTTGGACAAGTGTTTCTAAAAACCATTTCCATGTAACTAGAGACTCCACTTCGACTACAGCCATTGCAATAGGATATATGCAGTCATTTGGATCCATCCCAATAGCATTTAACAATTGCCCCACAAATTTAGTCTTAATATGGCACCCATCCAAACATATTATAGGCCTGCATCCACTAAGAAGCCCTCTTTTGCAGGCATCAAGTGACATGTAGCACTGACTGAACAAACTACCCTTAAGCTTTAAGTAGAATGTTGAGCCAGGGTTGCTTTTTCTAATTTCATTTCCATAATCCCATAGTTTATTGTACCGCTGCACCTCATCTCCATAAATTGCTTTCATGGCAATCTTTCTAGCTCTAGCTAGTTTACTCCTTGAAGGTGTCAAGTTCCATTCTTTTTGTACTGTCCTTGAGAAATTTGTGAGACTCATCTTGTCATCTGCCCTAAATGACTCAATATATTTTTGAGCAAGCCATTTAGCTGTACATTGCTTGATAACCCACTCTCTTGGACAGTTGTGTTCACCAAAATAAGTCTTCACTACAAAGGCTTTGGCTCTGCTATCTTCTGATGCAAACAGGTTCCATGAACACCCCTCAGAATAGTGGGCTCTAATTCTTTGCTTGTCATTCCTTGGCATTTTGATTTGCACCCTGTTCCTAACTGCATACTCAGCAATAGCTACTCTTAATGCTTGAACTGAAGGAAATACAAGACCAACTCTGAAAGTTGGATTGTTAATGTCTTCTTCCCTCCATGACCTAAATTTGAGCCTTGCTCCACCGTCTCCACCATCCTCAGGAATTTCCAAGTCTTCATCTTCACTTGAATCATCACACCTTTTTGCCTGAACTGCTTGACCTTTCAATCTGCTTCCTTTTGCTTTCTTTCCCTTTGATATCTTGTCACCTTTGACCACCTCCTCACCATCAACAGTTTCATCAACATAATCTGCAAACAGGTCATCATCACCATCTTCTAATTCATAGTCACTATCAAGAAAATCCTCATAATCACTGTCACTTTCACTATCTGTATTGCTTTTATCATTGTCTTCAGATGCTTCTACCTGCTCATCATGCTCCATGTTAGTTTCCAAGTTTCTATAGAATCCAGGCAATTTCTCTCCATCTTTCTTTGGCACATGATTATCCTCCTTAGGGTTGATAACCTTGGACAAGTATGTAGCTGGATTGCCTATAATGCCATCCCAATCAAAGCCAATACAACTATCATCATGATCAAAGTAGACAACAAGGTTCTTGTGCTTGCCAACTGTCGAAGCCATCACATTAGTATCTGTATCATTATTAGACAACTATCACTAATAATTTCAATCATGCAATTATTGAAATTCGATTTCTTGGTTTAGGAAAAACTCAAGATGTGACAATCATGCAATTATTGTGTTCTGCATAAGACGAACATAGAGATGGCAATTTGTAGGGAAAGGTAGTGAAATGAGAATGCTAAAAAATGAATTCTATGGAATAATTCTATACAAACAAACAAAGAAGTTGTTTTTGACTTCTTGCATATGCATTTTTGGCGAGCCAACATTTGCATGCACTACGGTTGGCAACAGGGAGGGTCGGGACAAGGTTGGATAGAAACGAACCTGGCCCCGAATCTTATCTTTGGCTTCGACCTCGAAATGGATATTAGGGCAAAGGTGATCCCTAGCCCTGGCCTAAAATGCACGTCTAGAAGTAAGTTTCTTTTTTATTGGAAAATATCGAGGCTGAGCAAAGCTGACTTTGTTGAAATTATGCACACATAGACTTTCTTCTAGACGTGCATGATGAATTTTTTTGTTGGATGCGCAATTAATATACTTATTATTATACTCACGTTGAATTTTGGGATGATAATACGGAAATGGAACAATTTTATAATATGCAAGGAAATGAATAGTTTTGACTTCTTGCATATGCATTTTTGGCACATTTGCATGCACCCCCCAACAGGGAGGGTCGGGACAAGGTTGGACAGAAACGACCCTGGCCCTGAATCTCATTCTTGGCTTCGACCTCGAAATGGATATCGGGGCAAATGTGATCCCTGGCCCTGGCCTAAAATGGGCCCCTGGTGCCCCCGAACAGTGCGTGCAAGGTCACCAAGACGCCAGGTTGTGCAAGACCGCAAGGGCGGGAGGGGCGAGGTGCACAGGGGAATCGATGGACGGCATCGTAGTTGTTGACAGATGGGGGCTTGGGTGGCTGCGCCGCCTTGGCCGCTGGGTAGGAGGCGGGGGCGGGAAAGCGGCGGCAGCGGGCCGCCTAGGTGGGGGCCATGGCGAGGGCACCTCGGTAGGGCGACAACAACGGGTGTCTGCGTCTCTTGGCTGGCTGTTACTAGTGACTAGAGTTTATATGTTAACATGTAAATGGGCCAAATGCCCAAAAACTTTTGTGTCACCGCTTTACATATTTAAATGAAAACAGGGTCTCATGGGTAGTTTTTGTCCCCCAGCCTAGCCCACCTCCGAAAGTTCCGGGGCCTTGACCCAGGTGGGGATTTTGCCAACCCTAGCATGCACCAATAGTAGTTCTTTTGTTATTGCAAAAGATATTGAGTATCTGCGTTTTTAGCAGATGATGTCATTGACTTTTAGGCATGTGTTCGAAAATTCATATTATTCAAAGATTTACGTGATTATCATTTATTTTATGGTGACTTGATTTATTAGTTTAAGTATAACTTATATTTTTGCATATTAGCATAGATTTTAAAAATAAGGAATGATCAAACGGGTGACGAATAAATCAACTGTGTTATGTATTAAAATCCAGAGGCAGTAGAGTAGGTACTAATGTGTTTCTGAAGTGCCTGGAGTAAAGAAAAAAAAATCACATGCCTCTTGCCTGGGGAATGCATCTTGTATCCTTGAGCCATTCAACTTTGTATCTGTATATATTGCTTATACCAGAGTTTTTATCTAGCTATGACTTGAACCTAGACGATTCGCTTCACAGTTGGAATCATATACTCCATGAAACACCACCTTGTAGAATTGAGTTGTGAGAAACAAATTTTATATGACGGCCAACAAAGTTTAATATGAAATATGATTTGCGGCCAATTTTTCAGATAAGGTAGTGGATGAGAACATTTATCTATTTATTTTCACGTAGCAGTAAAATGTTCTCTTATTAAACATGTCCCTCTCCAGAAGACAGGCAACTCCATTTTGCTATCTTGATATGGAAGATAATGCCATAATTTGTCTAATCTGTTGTCAAATATGGTCCTCTTGTGTCATGAGACAATAAGAGCCTCCAGTATCCCTTTAACTAGATATCATAGCATTATAAAAACAAAATATAAACATTTTTAATACCACCTTGTCCCATCAATCACTTATCAATTAAAATTCTTTCCATTTTATCCTCACATACCTTCTAATAACCATCTATTCCTTATTTGTTAAGGGACACCATAATCTTTTCTTATCAATATTAAACTCTACTGAGCAACTTAGAAATACTTAATTTCTAGGACGGATGTATTAACATATTGAAAGCCTCCTTTTTTTTTTGGCTGAGTTGGTCCAAGCAGGGCAACTAGATTGTATTAAGATGAAAAAGGGAAGTTTTACAAATACAAAGTTACAACGACAGCAGGGTGTCGACTGTCGCAATTAGCCGTGGTGGTCGAAAACTCTGAAGAAATTAAACCGACCTGTTGGTTGATTTATCGGTTAGCCGATATTTAGGAAAGAATATAACCACCGTAATCCTATCCGTAATCCATCTCTAACTCTGAAATTCGTAACCCTTGTGGGCCGTAACTGCGATCGGTGGTTACGGGTCAGAATCGGATTAGGAAAAGCCCTCGAGGCCCACCAGTGCTATATAAAAGAAGAGGAGCCCACGGGGACGCTCGTGTCGCTTATTCTCTAAACCAGAAATTCGAAATCAAGCTCTCCCGATCAGAGAAGCGCTGGAAGGGTTTCGTGCGGCGATTCCAGGGCAGTGCCGTTGGAGACCCGAAGGTCGGAGATTCAAATCAGATCACCGGCGAACTAATCTTGCCGGAGACGAAGGAAAGAAGCCGGAATTGAAGAAAAGAAAAGAAGGGAATCAGATGGCTTCATCTGCAGGTTATTTAGTTTTCCGCATTTGAATTAATCGGTGATCATGTACTGATTAGGGTTTAAATTCGTAATCTATTGTTTATGATTGAATTGAATTATCTAACATTGTGAATCCACAGCGGGTGAGCAGGTGGTTGACATCCTCAGAATGCATGAACGGAGCAGAGGGCACAGGTTGTCCACATGAAGAAACGGACACATGAAGAAAGCCTCTTTGGCTTAAAGTAGGACAATAGAACAGATAGAAAAGTATATTTCTCGAAAACATTTTACAGTGATTACAGCCTTACATCAGTTATTTACCAGCAGCCTTGTGGACGAGTTACACAGAGAGATAAAGTGCAGTAAGTTGCATGTCGTTCACATGACTAATCACCATTTTCTCGTGGGCATGTAGAACCAAAATTGACATTCTCTTGTACTGCTGATAAAAAAAAAAAAGGATTGCAGACGCAGCTAGAGCTGAAGAAACTATATTTTGGTTAAGTTGATGGAATTAAACAAAGGACGTAACATTAACATATATACATATATTTTTCAGCTAACGCATGCATACCAACTAAATTAGTCCAGGGATTACGTATGCATCGAGATAATAAGCAGCACGCTAGCTACTAAAGCACTGAAATTAGGTAGCATATATATATAGCAGCATGATGCAGGAGCAGAACAACCAAAGTAGCATATATAGCAGAAGCTGGTAGTAATCTTCTTTCCTTGCAAAATGTTAGCGTGCCAGCTAGTTATATATAGATTCTGATTAGTGATTAGGAAGACGCCGGCGCGGAGGACGAGGACGAGGACGAGGATGAGGACGAGGTGTGCACAGCTTCAACCTGTGGCTGTAACTCGGCCAGACCTGTCGGCAGAGGTCGAAGAGCGTGGCGTCCTGTGGAAGGCGGCGGGCGGCGGGTGGCCTGTAGAGCTCGTCCAAGTACCTGTCCTTGAGGTTGTTCACCTTCTTGTACAGGTCCCTCGCGGGGAAACTCTCCCGGCTGAGTCGATGCTGCAGTTCACCAAAGAGCGCGCGCCCCGACGGTAGCCCCTCGCCGGCCTGGCGGTGAGCGGCGAGTGCGGTGAGGATCCGGACCTGGTCACAGAAGGGCCAGTTCTCTCTGCGCCTCTTCTTCCTCGCCGGCTCTTCTTCCTCCTCGCCATCGTCGGAGGAGAGGACAATGGGGCCAGGAGCGGAGCCGCCGGATGAGTCGCCGTCGGAGGAGATGACGATGGGGCCGGATGAGTCGTCGTCGTCAGGGGATGATGGTGCGCTGGAGCGGATGGTGGGAGCCATCGCCGTCGCCGGTGGGTGAGGTGACTTTGGAGGTAGGTAGAAGAGAATGCGAAGAGACTCTGGCTATCGTCGGTACAATATCAATATGGCGGCTTTGTTTATGTTCTTAATTAATCCTGGAGTCTTATTTTTATTAATTGTGAAATAAAGAGTGGTTTGGATTAATTGTGATGGAAAATTGGCAAGTGTGAGAGAAGCGTGTGTTTACTAATGAGGTTCAGGTCGCGAAATCTGTGCCCGCAAGACGATGGTTCGGATTGTTTGTGTGTAGGTGTTTGGGGTCAACCTTGGTCAACGACAGATCGGGATCAAACTTAAGAGGAGTTGTGGTCTCTCATGATCGAGAACGTCGGGTGATAGGGTGGGATACAGGCGCGTACGTAAAAACGGACATCGTGCGGAAGTGCCGGAATTTGCGAAGGAAAATCGAAGAAGAGAATGAGCAGTACAAGTGCATGGCTGAATGCATACTCATGTTCATGGCAGCATGCATACGTATGTACGTTCATCTAGTTAACTGGTTGGTGCAAGAGAGCAACGTGGATCGGCTGGGTCAACATGTATGAGTGCACGAACTGGTGCTAGCTAGCTTGGGAGCAGGCCGACCGGCCCATGCGGCCTGGTCGGGAGGAGGCAAGCGCGCGCGCTAAATCGCGTACTCGCGGGAGCGGCGTCGCTGGCATGCGGGCCCGGCGAGAAAGGAGGACGTGCGCGCATGTGTTGTACCGAGCTGGAGCACGGGATCCACCAGGACACATGGCGGATGGCGATTGGACCTCCTTGGAGTGGTGGCCAAGGAAGCCAGATCTTCTATGGAGAAGACTGATGTGTGTGATTCTATATGACCTCTCGATGTGGTCTAATCTAGAGCGTTTGATCTATAGATCGAACGGCCGTGAGGACTTGGAGTAGCCGCTAAGTTTTAGGAGTATTTTGGTCATTTTGCAATGGAGGATTAGCCCTATAAATAGGGGAGGAATGGTTGCTTGAGTTGCTAACTTTGTGATGGAATGAAAAATGTTTTCGAGAGTGGTTTGTTACTCTAGCTTGTGTTGGCTAGATGTGACGATAACTCTCATGAAAAATTGTTAAGCTTGTGAACCAAGCTTTGTAAACTTCGTTTCAAGAAATGGAATTTGAAGTTTACTTGTGAAATAAAATTTTATTTATCGCATTTAAATTTTACGCTTCCGCATTTAAATTCCTGTCGATTTTTTCCGCTGTTTTATTTTTGATATCTCCATTCCTATCCTCCTATTTTCACGGAGATATCTTTTTCGGAATTTTTGAACAAATTGGAATTTGTTCTTTTCAGGGGTAGTTAAACTATTGCTATGTTCACCCCCCTCTATAGCCTAATTCGATCTCACAATTGGTATCAGAGCCCGGTTATAGTTCGTTGTTACTTAACCGTGGCAACGAACTGAATATAGGCTATGGAGAAGTACTCGACTAAACCGTTCATTTTTTATTGTGGCTCAGATTTTATGTTGTGGAAGGCTCGAATGGAATCTTACCTCCAGGGGTTAGGGTTCAAGGAATGGCAGAGTGTTACCACTGCCTACCAAATACCCAAGGATACCTCAAATCTCACGGCAGATGCCGTTGCAAAATGGGAGGCAAATTACCGAGCTCGAAATGCGCTTCTTGCTGGGTTAGGGTCTAGGGAGTTCAGCAGATTGAACCACCTCAAGACTGCTAACGAAATCTAGAAAAATCTATGCTCCTTCCATGAAGGAAGCAAGGAGATTAAATTGGTTCATCAAAACCAATTCCAGAGGGAATACCAGCGATTTGAGATGAATCCTAGATAATCTATTGATGAGTACTTTAAGAGATTTGAGAAGATTATTTCAAACATGAGGTCTGTCGGTCTTGAGCTTGATGCAAATAAAAAGGCTCGACAGCTCCTCAACAATCTTGATCTTAGACTTTGGGCTATGAAAGTTACATCCATCACAGAAAGTGCACGTTTGAGCTCCCTCACTGTGGAAGCGCTTTACTCTAAGTTGAAAACCCACGAGATGGAAATTTTCCATCGCAAAGGGCAAAAACACTTGATGGAACTTGTAGCTGAGCCTTACTCTAGCACTCGTGCTAATGAAACTACTTTGGTGTGTGGTAGCATCTCACTTGCTGCATTACACTCCATCTCTGACAAGCAGATAGAGAAGATCTCTGAAGATGATCTTGCTCTAATAGCTCGCAAATTCTCTAGGGCTTACAACAATGTGAGGCACAAAAAGAAAGGAAGGAGTGGCAATGCTCTCAACTGTTTTGAGTGTGGAGAGCCAAACCACATATGTGCCAATTGTCCAAATTTGAAAAGTAAGAATGAGAAGATGTCCAAACAGCCTAAGGGCCAAAGGCGTGGGAGCCGGAAGGAGGGATTGCAAACGGCGATCAACAAAGTACTTGCCGCGCTCGAGGAGGTGCAGCTCAGTGACGTCGACTCGGACTCTGACGACGATCGTGACAAGGCCAAGAAGGACAAGGAGTTCGCCGACATGTGCTGCTATGCCGACGATCACTTCATCAACATGTGTCTCATGGCACTTGAGGACAAGGATGACTCAATAGAGCATCCTAAGGTACGACCCTATGATTCCCTCTCCCTTGATTATTCTGAAAATGACATCAATGAACTGTCTTGTGATGATGATTATTCGAGTGATGACTTGAATGATGATGACATTAGTAGAGAAAGAATGGCTAGGTTGATGACTACTCTCACTAAAAAATACAAGCTATGTGGTGCTAAAATTGAGAAACTAAAATCTGAAAAAGATGATATGTTAGTAGAAATTGCTGGGTTTCATTCTATGATTCCTGAGGATGATGAGTGTTCTTCTTGCAAAAACTATCTTGCTGAAATTGCTCTTCTCAAGTCTAGAAATGATTCTTGTGCCTTAGGAGCTAGGACGACTGCTAGTGTTAAAAATGCTTGCTCAAAATGCTATGAATTGAAACTTGATATTGGTTTGCTTGAAATAGAGCTAAAAGAAATGAAAGAAAAGCTTGATCATGATAAGTCTAGGAATTGTGGAATTTGTCAAAATCTTGCTAGTGAGAATGATGAACTTGAAAAGAAATTTGGTTTGCTTAAGATTAGGAACAATTTGCTAGAGCTCATGACAACTAAAACTTTTGTTGAAACTTGTTTCTCAAATTGTGCTAATTTAGAAGCTGAGCTAAAACATATTAAAAGTGTTGTTGAGTCTCATGCTTCTTGTGCTTCTTGCATCTCTCTTAGACAAGATCTTGGTTCTGTTAAGAAAGAATGTGCTAAAAAGAAGGAGCAGCTAGCCATTCTAGAGCATGATCTTGCAGCTGCTAAGAGTGTGTCAAGAAAGATGAGTCCCTAGGTGTCCTAGAGAGAGAGAAAATCTACTTACAGCAATCTTTAGAAAAATTTGCCCAGGGAAAGAAAAAGCTCAATATGATCCTAGACCAATCCAAGGTGAGCAAGTTCAACCAGGGTTTAGGCTATGATTTTGCTGAGTCTTTGAGGATAGGAGGGCATGAGATTCTTGGCTTTCAGGGTGGTGTTATAGAGTTAGCTGAAAAACCTACTGTTTTCAAGTTAGCTGGATTCTTAGATAGCTCTAGCTCTAGTAAACCGAAGCCTGTAGAAGCTGAGAAAGAACCCAAGCCTGTAGAAGCTGAGAAAGCATCCAAACCTGTAGAAACTCGTAAAGAACCTGAGCCTACAAAAGCTAAGAAAGAACCCAAGTCTATAGAGAAAACCAAGTATGAATGCACCTTCTGTGGTAAGTCTGGTCACTTGGTTGAGTTCTGCTTTAGAAGGCCAAGAAAGAGCGACAAGAGCGTCTTAGGACTTTGATTTCCATGCGTGGAGATCCTAGAGTTCCTGAGAGGTTTGAGTGCGCTTGTCACTGTCGTTCAAGTGGTGTATCTCGCTTTCCTCGCCGAGATGTGCACTCTCGACGTGACTTGGCAGGGTTGGAGCAGAACAGGTGGGACCAACATGTGCATCATACTATTGGTTATTCTAACTTTGGTTGTACACCTTGATTGAGACAGTACTGGATTCCTAGGTCTTTTCTCATTAACCCCAGTGCTAGATCAACGAGGGTTATTGCTTCTCACTTCTAAGATCTTGTAGGGAGGTAGATGGACACTTGGCTTTGATCTTTTTGTTGCAGGTCATGCCATGTGATCCTTTACCTCTTGATGGCACTTAGACCGGGCTTGTACGACTCCGTGAGCCTGGTTGCAGCATCTAGGCTGGACTTTTGCATGTCTGCGTATCTTTTGCCAGGTCAGTTGATGCTTACTGCTTTTGCACTTACTTTCTTCAATTCCATGCTTTGTGTTTAATCTGATCGACAAGTTTTGAGGGAGAGTGTGTGTTCTTTGATGATTTGACTTCTCAGTTGCCTTTTTGAGCTTCTTGTTAGCTTGATCTTCTTGGCCGAGTCTCTTGATTTCTTCCTGTATCTGCTGTTGAATTGTCTTGATGCCCTATGAGCTATATGCAGTGACATGGGTTGACATTAAGAGATTCACTGAAACTGGTTTGGTTTATTCCATATGGCTTCAGTTCAGGGGGAGTTCTGTGCTTTGCTCTGCAGTTACACCTAGTGCATCATGTTTAAATACTCATCTTGCATTCTATCATGTTTTCTTGCATGTGAGCTTTGCATTTTATCTCTTTCACATCACTATGTTTTGCATGCTTTACATATGCGCTGGTTTGATCCTTTGTCTAGCTCTGATGTGCTCTAGTAGCTTGTATGAACACGACATGTTTAATCAAGTGCGTTGAAACTTGCCTAACTTGAACTTTCACATAAACATAAATCTTGTGCAAGTGCTTTTTCTAAGAGTTTGCTTAAATTGAAGTTTCTTTCTCATACTTATGCCATGCTTTACCCCTTCTCTGCAATAGTTGTACATGTTGTCGGAAAGCTTTGCTATGGTCCATGTTTTGAATCTTTCATGCTATCTATGTCATCTTTGGCTCTTGCCCGGACCACTGAGTGCGTTCTACGTGCGAGTAGTACCGAAGATAGCACGGAGACTACCTATAATGGGAACTCCAGCTGGATGTTCTGATTGACCAAATCAGAAGTACCATCGCAATTGTGCTATTTTAAAAAAATGTGTCTGTGATGCCGCATAAAAAAATGATGATTGGGAAAAAAAATGATGATGACGTGCTTTTCTTGAAAAACATGGTTGATTCTTCATGGACTTTGACCTAGCACGTCAAGCATGGGCATTTTGTGGAGTTGGAGTCTTCATTGCATTCTTATGTGGTCGATTGCTTCTTCTTAAGTCTCCTTTAGAATTTGCATTGCACACTAAGCTACTTATTTCAGTTGAAAGCTTCTATTGTTGCTTGTGATACAATCTTCCTTCTATATGCCATGATTCATACTTCTTTTGCTCATACATAGCTAAATTTGGGCACTTTCTTGCACTTATGTGGTTCATGCAACTCATTTTGATGTTTTTAGATAACTTTCAAAGCTCACACAATTTACATTGTGCATCTTTCATCATTTTGCATATGCTCTTTTTGTCTTGATGGCATCATTGTCAAAGGGGGAGAGATTTATGCAATCTTTGAAAATTAAAAAATATTTAATATTTTCTGTCACTTGTTTTTAAGTTTTCATCTCTTTGACCAAGTTTGACTTTTGGCAAATCTTTTGCTTTTAAATTTTCAAATCATTAAAACTCTTCTTTAGTGTTGCCAATGTTTTCATCAAGGGGGAGATTGTGAAACCAAGAGTGATTTGGATTAATTGTGATGGAAAATTGGCAAGTGTGAGCGAAGCGTGTGTTTACTAATGAGGTTCAGGTCGCGAAATCTGTGCCCGCAAGACGATGGTTCGGATTGTTTGTGTGCAGGTGCTTGGGGTCAACCTTGGTCAACGACAGACCGGGATCAAACTCAAGGGGAGTTGTGGTCTAGCATGATCGAGAACGTCGGGTGACAGGGTGGGACACAGGTGCGTACGTAAAAACGGACATCGTGCGGAGGTGCCGGAATTTGCGAAGGAAAATCGAAGAAGAGAATGAGCAGTACAAGTGCATGGCTGAATGCATACTCATGTTCATGGCAGCATGCATACGTATGTACGTTCATCTAGTTAACTGGTTGGTGCAAGAGAGCAACGTGGATCGGCTGGGTCAACATGTATGAGTGCACGAACTGGTGCTAGCTAGCTTGGGAGCAGGCCGACCGGCCCATGCGGCGTGGTCGGGAGGAGGCAAGCGCGCGCGCTAAATCGCGTACTCGCGGGAGCGGCGTCGCTGGCATGCGGGCCCGGCGAGAAAGGAGGACGTGCGCGCATGTGTTGTACCGAGCTGGAGCACGGGATCCACCAGGACACATGGCGGATGGCGATTGGACCTCCTTGGAGTGGTGGCCAAGGAAGCCAGATCTTCTATGGAGAAGACTGATGTGTGTGATTCTATATGACCTCTCGATGTGGTCTAATCTAGAGCGTTTGATCTAGATCGAACGACCGTGAGGACTTGGAGTAGCCGCTAAGTTTCAAGAGTATTTTGGTCATTTTGCAATGGAGGATTAGCCCTATAAACAGGGGAGGAATGATTGCTTGAGTTGGTAACTTTGTGATGGAATAAAAAATGTTTTCGAGAGTGGTTTGTTACTCTAGCTTGTGTTGGCTAGATGTGACGATAACTCTCATGAAAAATTGTTAAGCTTGTGAACCAAGCTTTGTAAACTTCGTTTCAAGAAATGGAATTTGAAGTTTACTTGTGAAATAAAATTTTATTTATCGCATTTAAATTTTACGCTTCCGCATTTAAATTCCTGTCGATTTTTCCGCTCTGTTTTATTTTCGATATCTTCATTCCTGTCCTCCTATATTCACGGAGATATCTTTTTTGGAATTTTTGAACAAATTGGAATTTGTTCTTTTCAGGGGTAGTTAAACTATTGCTATATTCATCCCCCTCTATAGCCTAATTCGATCTCACATTAATTTGTTTATGTATATACTTAGGCCGTGTTTAGTTCCCAAAATCATTGTCCAAAAACATCACATCGAATCTTTGGACACCTAAATGGTACATTAAATATTGATGAAAATTAAAACTAATTAAACATTTATGAATAAATCGTGAGACAAATCTTTTAAGACTTATTAATACATGATTAGCCATAACTGCTATAGTAACCAATATGTGCTAATGACGGATTAATTAGACTTAAAAGATTCGTCTCGTGATTTTCAAGCAGAATCTGAAATCTGTTTTATGATTAGACTACGTTTAATACTTTAAATGTGTGACCGTACGTATTGACCCATCTCCCAATTTTTTTTTGAAAATAAAACATCACATCGAATCTTTTGACACCTAAATGAAGCATTTAATATTGATGAAAATTAAAACTAATTACACAGTTATGGGAAAATCGTGAGACGAATCTTTTGAGACTAATTAGTACATGATTAACCATAAGTGCTATAGTAACCAACATGTGCTAATGATGGATTAATTAGACTCAAAAGATTTGTCTCATGATTTCCAGGCAAAATCTGAAATTTGTTTTATAATTAGACTACGCTTAGTTCTTTAAATGTGGGGAGAATTCTCTGTATACCACTGAAATTATACCCGGTTCTTTCTATGCCATGCAAAAAATTAAACTTACCTATATGCCATTCACTTAATTATTTCTGCCTTATGTGCCATTGCTATTAACTTTTCCATCCAACTCCGTTAACTAATAGCATTTTGCTTACGTTTCTTTTATGCCTCTACATGCCAAATGAACATAGAATTGAAAATTGATATTTTTGAATAAAATTTGAAATTAGTACAACAATAAAGAAAATTTCAAAATTGAAAATTGATATTTCGAATAAAATTTGAAAATTGCTGGCAATAAAGAAAATTTCAAAATTCTCATGGTTAATGTGCTAAGGTGTGGCAAGAACGGGTCATCTGGCATATAGTGACATAAAGGAATAAAGGAACGTAAGCAAATTTTTCAAATTTTCAATTCACGTTGCGGGTCATTTCAAATTTATCCGAAAATATTAATTTTCAAATTTTATTTGAAAATATTAATTTTCAATTCTGCTATCTTAATTTCAAATTTTATTCGAAAATATCAATTTTTAATTCAATGTTTCGGGTCATTTGGCATGTAGTGGCAGAGGAACATAAGCAAAATGCTATTAGTTAACGGAGTTGGATGAAAAAGTTAACGGCAGTGGCATATAAGGCAGAAAAAATTAAGTAAATGACAAAGAGGGAAGTTTGATTTTTTTATATGATTAGAAGGAACCGGGTAAATTTGAGTGAATTCTCTGTTAAATACGTGACCGCGTCCCAATTTTTTTTTAACTAAACGGGGCCTTAACTGAAAACGAATAGTGACTGGATTGGATTATGCGCGCGAAGAGCGGTGGTTGCCCGCCAAGTGCCACTGCTAATTAGTCCACTCTACTGACAGACTGCAGCAAGTACTGCTACTACACTACTCTGCGGGGACTCTCTGCTTGCCCCCAGCCACAGCAATCTCACACGCCGGCCATGGCTCCCATCATCTCCTCCTCCTCCGGCTCCTCCTCCTCCTCCTCCTCCTCCTCAGCCGTTGTCCTTTCCTCCGCCGTCGCAATCGTCCTCTCCTCCGTCAGCGGTGATGACGAGGCGGAGGCAACGAGCCGGCTGAGGAGGGGGCCCTACCGCCGCTGGGCGGTGGACGACGAGATCAAGATCGTCGACACCATTGCCTCTCTGCGGACGGAGAACATGGGCCACCCGCCGGCAGCCGCCGTGCTCCTCCGGGCGCTCCAGGCCGCGCGCCCGCCGCTGCTCCGCCGTGGCCTCGACGCCTCCGCCCTCTCCCAGAAGGTGTACAACCTCAAGAAGAAGTTCATAGCGGCTGCAGCCACCAACGGCAGGAAGCGCCTGCGGAACAAACGCAACAAAGTGCTCTACAAGCACGGCAAGAAGGCATGGCCGGAGGAGCTGCGGCGGGCTAAGGCTACTGCCGCAGCAAACACCGTCCGTACATCCTGCGGCGGCAGGAGGGTCGGTTTCTGATCCATCCATCTCCTCCATCGCCATCACACACTACTAGTTTAATTAATATCCTTTACTGTTTATATATATGCAGCTCCATTATATAATCTCACCATTATATAATATATATATATATGCTTGTTAATTAATTTGTGACCCCAAGTTAAGTATGTATGTATGTTTATAGGGCGTGCAAATGTCGCTGCTTAGCTAGAAATGGCTTAATTAGGTACTTAGACCTTATCTTGTATTTATCACCTCTTTATTAAATATAATGTCAAGTACTATGTTTGGATTCTGGAGTGTATCTCTTCTGTTTATTTGAGCGTGTTATTAGTACTCTAGCTACTTAACTACTATTTTCTGGTGCCAATGGCAAGTTTAATTTACTTCCATATCTCAGCATTGGAAGTTGTAGATTGTACCATGCTAGCTAATTAATCAGATTCTGAAGAAAAATTACAAGTGCCATGGAATTCCACATCTTCCAAAAGCATGGAGCCCTATATCTGCCATTTTCCTTCAATTAGTGAAGTAAGCTAAGTAATATGTAATTGCTGCTAGCTATGACATGAACAAATTCAGGGTCAGAGGAGATAAACGTACAGATCCACACAGGTATATACCTTCCCCTGAATCATAGGACATGATTTAGCTTATTCTTCTTGATTGATCACCAGTTGGTGTCACCTCTGACCTCTCTATATAATAATATGTGGAGTCTGAGATAGCTGGTATTAACTATCAGAGTTCGATTCCGATGCATGTGCTTTCATGAATTTTCCAGGTCCTACAGCTAACCTGATCGATGACAATGTTGCCCTGAGTTTGTGTATGATCAAAGTTTCAAATTGGTTGTGTGGTCAGTTTCAATGCCTGAGACCACAAATTAATGTTTTACTGGTAACTCAAGGGATCTATGGACTGGAAAGTTTTTTTTGACATACGGGTGGGCATCCAACCATTTGTTGCAGCTCATCTAAACAGAAATTAAAATATATGAAAAAATTGATAATATAGGTTAATATGTATATATACTTATAAACATGTAAATTCAAATTTGACTTCTACAAATCTTAACAATAATAATTATGAATGTGTGTATGCTAGTTTCAGTTTTTTGTTACAACTTATAGAAGTTGAATTTGAACTGTGTTTGTGAATTGATATCTCTCATACTAATATATCTTATCAATTTGTTTGGAATTTTTTGATTATTATTTAAATGACACGCAAGAAACAGGTGGACATTCACTTATATGCTAGTAAAAAATTATTCCCGTTTGTGGAGGTATAACATTTAGTAACATCACCGCATCAGGTGTTTTGTGTCATTTTGTTCTCTTCTTTCGTCAGCCTATCGACATTATGGTGTAGTATCAACTATATGATCCTACTCCTGGTAGTATATCAGTGCATTATGTTTTTATTACTATGATATTGTGCCTGTGATAAATTTGATCTCAGTCAGGGTATTTTGTGTTGTAATCATGGTAAAAAAACATTTTATGTTGCACGCAAAATTATCACTTGGCACCCCTATCTTTTCACTTCTACTTATCCTTATAAGCCAAAATTTAAATTTTTATCATTAAATTTGAAGTTGATTTTGAGGTTTTTCACAGAAGTTTATTTTCTAGCCTTAGCTTTTAGATGCTAAGAATACGTATATAAAATTTTTATTCATAAATTATTTTTTGTTTGCAAATATATGGTTTGACTTTTCCATAAAAAACCAAACAATGACTCCTTGGTGGTTGGCGTGACATCTCTAAAATCGCACTGGAGCCTCTAGTATTACCAAATATCAGACCAGCCCATGCTTCCATCAATGGAGTGTCCAGGCAGTGCCTGATGCATAAACTTTCAGTAAAAATATTTGCTGTAAAAATTCTGAGTACCTGGACGATAAATTGCTTGCTAGAAATCGAATTTTGCATTACTGTCCCTGCATCACTGGATGAAAAATTGATTGAGAGTTGAGACCATATTGATGTTTTATTAATCAGGATGAACTGAAGTTGTTTCCGTAAGTTAGTGGAACTAGGGCGCGTTCTTTGCCCCCCTAAGTTAACACGCACGCTTCCCAAACTACTAAACGATATATTTTTTTAAAAAAATTTCTATAGGAAAGTTGTTTTAAGAAATCATATTAATCTATTTTATATTTTTTAATAATTAATAATTAATTAATCATGTACTAATCTATTACTACGTTTTCCATGCCAGGAATAATTTAACTTACCGTCTGTAACACTCCTAAAAATTTGCTAAGTTTTAAAACCGTTTTTATTTAATTGTGAGCTTTAAAAATTCATGCGTCGAGTTTTTCATTTTGTTCAATTTTGAAAAAGTTGCTCGTTGTTCCTGTTTGTCTTTCTTTCGTCATTTTCGTTTCCTTTCGAAAGTGCAAAGTTCCTTTCCGAATTCTTTAGTTCGCGGATGAATCCGTCCCGTCTTCATTCGCCCCGTCGCCGGATTTCGTTCCATCTTTTTTCTCTCCCCTAATTATCGACCCGTTTGTTTCGGATCGGCCAAAACCGGTATATCTCTTTTTCCTTCTCCTTCCAGTCCAACGCCCACAGCCTCCAACGAACCGACATACCCAGCGTTGTCTTGATCTCTACCACCTGCATCGTTAGAAGCTGCAACCGACATCGTCACCATCGTCATCTTTTCTTGCCACGCACCTGCTTGCTGCGCCCACGCGTCGCCTCAAACCAAACCGACTCAAAATGAACTGACCTTCATCGTTGCATCTGTACAAATACCAAGCCAGTTCACCACCGTCAGCATGGTTTTTTTTTCTCCATCTTCCTCCTCCGTTTGTCCCTCTAGTTGCTGCTAATAGAGAACAAAGTCGCTGTGACCTTCCTCTCGTCGCACCCGAAGCAGCGCCGTTCCAATGACCGGAGTCGCCGCAGCTTGTTTAAAGTTCACCGGAGTTCGAGTTTTGGTCACCGGCGTTCCACCGCGAAATCCATCGCTCTCACTGCTCCACCTCTAAAATTAGTGGTAAAAATGGAACCTAGACCTTCCATTTCACCATTCCCCTCTCTTTCCCGGCAAAATCGTCACCGGAATCACACCGGAGTCACCACAGGCGCACTGCCCCTGCTATCCTCTGTTCACCGCTGCCGGCTGCACGGCGCCATGTTGCCTCGCGCCGTTCTGCACCCAGCTACTAGCCCTTCTAGTACCACCACCCATCCCGGGACCTCCCCAACACCGCACCCTCGCCGGAACTTCGCCGGAGCACCGCCGGAGCGGCTGTCTCCGCCGCCTGTTCATGGCCGCCGCTGCCACCCTTGCCTGCTGCCTCCCAGCCGCCGCTACCGAGGGGAACCGGTCCCCCTCGGTCTCCTGTCGCCGGATCTCGCCTCTCCCCGGCCGGAGCTGGCCTCCCATCACCGGCGCTCCTCCATGGCCGCTCCCTGTGCACGAGAGAGAGAAAAGAACGAAGCAGAGAGAAAGAAAAGAACGAAGAAGAAAGGGAGGAGATAGAAAATAGAGATTTTCCTATTCGAAAATAATTCCAAAATTCCTATTTTCACTTTAAACCCATTTACCCATCCATTTGACCACCGATTCTAGATCCGAGACCTATTCTAGACTTCTTGAATTATTCCGAGTCCAATGAAACCACTTTCATTGCCATCCGAGCATCCGTTGACGCGACCCTAATTTTGACTTTAAGGGTGTGCGACCAATAAAAACCCCAAAAATCCCAAAAATTCATTCCTAGCATTCTTTCCACCTTTTTTATGCACTTTCTAAAGTTCTGGTGTTTATTTGGAGTTAATCGCTTATCTATTTTATTTTATTTGTGTATCGATAGACTGCGACGCCGTTGATCCAGAAGGAGCCGGATCGGAGTTCGTCGCCGACACCTACGACACCGCAGTTGTAGGGAGTGAAGCCTGGGATGAGTACGTCGACCCTGAAGACAAGTCAAGCATCCTTTGATCATATTTGAACCTAATCTGGAGCTAGGTCATATTCTGGGTAGTTGTACTTACCTTGAAGTACATATTTAGCTTGCATGTGTTAATTAATTAAATTATCACCTTAATTAGCAGTTACCCATTTATTATATTGCTTTAAATATTGCCATACCTTGATATTGTGCTTGTTATGCCTTGATAACCCTGGTTTAGAATAGATGATTATTATATGGCTATCATCATTTTATGTGAAAGCATAGATATTATCTAGTTTATTTGAAAAGCTATAAGGACTTAACCACCTTATGCCAGTATATGTGACATAGTTTACACCCATCCACACGATCGAGATATTCGGCCATAGCATATACTGCTCCAGTGAATTAATGATCTGCAGCCTATCTGTGTATATGGCAATATCGGCCTTAGGTGTGTACTGGCCATGATTGTTGTGAGAATTGTATGAGTGAGGGTGCTGCGTGTACCCAGGGCATTGTGTATGCTCAAAAGAGGTCAGGAGGAGCTGGTGTGCCTCTGAGACACTCAATAGTGGGTGGAAGTTGTGGCGGGGTTGGAACACACCCCCTCCGCGTTTGGGATGGGGCCAATAGCCACAAAATCCTATAACCCACTAGGTGGATCTTAAATGAACTTGGGGCAGTATTGTGTTATGTTATTCATAGCCTGGCTAGCTATGGGTATCGTGTGGGTAAAGCTGGGCAGACGCTGCAGAGTCGTTTGGTATTCGAATACGCCGTGCTCCCGGTTAATGGAGATATGTCTATGGGTGAATCCAGTGTGTTGGCAAAAAGGTAGATTTGGAGTTATTGTATAACATGGTAGGTGAATAACATAAAATGATGGTTATACTCAATTATTGTACTGGGTTATTTTTAGGTTTATTTGTAAACTACTGTTAAGGTTAATGAGTTGAACCGGTTTTCTTTCTTTGTTAACTATGCTTTACTATTTTACTACCTTCCCTACTTGGCTTGTAGAGTACTTGTGTACTCAGTCTTGCATACTTTTGGCTCCAGTTGGTCGGGGTGAAGTTGCAGGTGGAGTCGAAGAGCTAGAGAACCCACAGGAGTGGGATGAAGATGAAGGATTCGATTTTTAGGTCGACTCTACGCTCAGGCTGTTCCTGTGGTGTAGAGTTGCGTCTTTTGTTTGTAGTGTAAGGTTGTAGGCCCGTTGCGTGTGTTTTAGTTTAGCTGGAGTTGTATTAAAACCTTGTCTGTTTGTATAATTAATCGAAGTACTGTTTCTGTATCATTCTGTACGTAACTAAACTTCCTAGGAGGTTACGTGAATCGAGGGACGCTTGAATTCAGTCCAGGATCGAGCCCTCACACCTCTACCTGCCGAACGCGGCCCTAGTCTATGTAACAAGAAAGCTTGATGATTAATGGCTCAGCTGTTACCAAACATAACATATGTGGATGGCATGGTGGGAGCCTGGGAGGTAGACACAGTGGTTATGTACTGTTGAGGCAAGGCGCAATGGCAATGCAGCGTAGCAGAAATCAGTCTGACAGGTAAGCTTATTGGAAAATGTACGAGTACAACTACTCTTATCCAAGCTTAATGCTGACTATTATTTCTGGCACATGAAATCGTTGTCATGCATTATTGTTCCTGTAATGGAATAAATGACATGAGATTTAACGAAAAAAGAAACTAATCAATAAGTCAATACTACTTGCGATGGAGGTAGAAAGAGCACAAGCGATGCATGCATTGCATTAGATCGATCCACATGTTCAAGTGCTGGCAACTACCCAAATTTTGGTATAGTCATGTTTCGAAAGAAGCAATGAATCCTCGGAACCCTTACATAATTAGGAAATTAAAAAAGTGAAAAACCTAAAGGATATATGTAGGGTTACAGGTAGGCTACGATAGGAAAAAGCATCTATTGCATGAACCAGTAAACCATACAAGTTTATGATTACTAGTACGCGTGCACGTGTAATGCACGTTCTAATCTTTAAACATTCCATGTCTATGAATGTGTTATATATATAAAATATAGTATTACATGAAATAAATATATACATACGTCACTAATGCAGTATGAAACAATTATAATTTATTTGTATAAGAATACCAAACAAACTCTCGCTCTGCCTGCCCACTTTCGGTTGTAACTGCCTCATTGGCTCTTCTGCATCAACCATTTTTTTTATCTCGTTGTTATACCGCCAAGAAAAAAATCAATTGATCTCTGTGAGAAGAACACAGGTTTACAACTTTTCATCTGTCAGTACTAATCATGTTGTTGAAAACTTACAGTTAGCATGGATTAAAAAATATCAGTTTTTTTTCATATTTTCATAAATAATGCTCCTTAGTTAATAACAAAATGTAGCAGAAAAAGTATATCAAGTATAACTTGTATTAGTATAGAAAAACATAGCCATATTGGAAATGCACAAAAGATGCATCTGGACAAATAGAAATATAACAAAATAGCACAGAAAAATCCACATCTTTGAATAGTTAAGAACAAAGCTTATTGTATTTTAACAACCGTCAACGGCTTAATGAAAATAGTTAAAGTAAAATAAGTGATAAGTAAACATCAAAAGTAGCTAAAAAAGCATATAACATTTCCGTTAATTTTCTATTATGGAAGCATATGTGTTTCTTGGGATATATTACCATTATACAAGCTAACAAAACATTTCTATGACATCTAGCCCTTAGAGTTCTTATAATAAATAACTAATGTATATAAAGGGAAATAGAGAGAAGAATTAAAATTAGCTTGCTGCACTGCAGCTAATCATGGGTAAAATGCTCTAACAACACCACACTGCAACTAAAAAATCAACTTCATGAGTAAAACAACCTGCAACGGAAGTTGGAGTGTTGGACTAATAACTAAGCATTCACTTAAACACCTCCTTGGTAAAAAAATAAAGCGAATCCACAATCAAATAAGAACTTGTTGCTAATTGTTTAAGACAAAATCAAATAGTAAAGTGGAAGGGGAAGAGATCCAACCAAACCAAAGAAGTTTTTGGTGCTGGTGCCGGTCGGGAGAGTGGGCATGGGCGCGGCGGCGGCCTGGAACGATGGCGGTGACCTGTGCTGGGGCGCTAGAGGTGGGCGCCGACCGATCGGAGGTTAGGGGCAGTCGGTGATCGGTGGGGGGTAGGCGGCGGTACCGGGGTCAGCCGGGAGAGCGAGCACGGGCGTGGTGACGGCCTGCACCGGGTGGCGGGGGTGGCTTGTTGGCGTCCGGGAGAGTGTCACGATTTTGGTGGAGGAGTCAGAGATGTTTTTGGTGGAGGAGTCAGGACGATTTTGGAGAGTCGGGGGCGATTTTGGTGGAGGAGTTAGGGGCGATTTTGGTGGACTCAGGGGCGATTTTGGTGGACTCAGGGGGTGTGTCCTATGTAGGATTAGGATTGCAAGAGAGAGTTATTTCAGATCATTTTAGGCCATTGGATAGGTACATCTAACGGTCCAACCATGGCCGTGCCCGTGCCTACTACCTTCGGGTTGGCACGGCCCAATAACCACACTGGGCCATGTCGTGCTAGCCCACAGGCTACACCGACCGCTTAGGGACGGCCCAATAAGTCGGGTCGTGCCAAGCCGGCTCGGAAGCATGATGGACCGAAGAATAAATAAGTCTAATTTTCATCCTTCTTTGGGCTGTCTCTTATAGCTAAAATAAGTCTATTTTTCATACCTCCTATATTGGGCTAAGCCTTATATAACTAAATTAAGTCTATTTTAGGTCATTTAATTTTTCTTTTGCATCTACCGGGCCATGCCGGGTTGACCCACGTGCCAAGGCAGCGGCCCAGACACGGCCCAACGGTCGGGCTGGGCCACATTGGCCCAATCCCCGGCGTGCTAGGCCGTGCTCGGACCAGGCCAAATGGTCGTGCTATGGGCGGGCCTTCGGGCCTCGGGCCATATGGCCATCTATAGCGAGATGTGTGTCATCCTATCAATATCTCAATCATCGTCTCAATCATGTATTAGATTACTCAATTTGTAATTGATTTCTCAATCACCTAGCAGGACCATGCACTTCCGTAATCTATTATATCGAGGGACCTAGAGATATCTCTCATATTAACTCAGAGGGGCAAAACACATCTTGATCATTCACATCTTACTACATTTTCATGACAAATATGAATACTACTTTTATAACTACCAAATTAAGATATCTCTCATATTAACTCAGAGGGGCAAAACACGTCTTGATCATTCACATCTTACTACATTTTCATGACAAATATGAATACTACTTTTATAACTACCAAATTATAGAGTTGTGTCTAGGAGTCTCTAAGGGTGTGTTTGGTACTCTGCATGTGGCCTCGGCCAAGTCCTGTGCATGCAGAATTTCATTGATTAGTTGTCTGGCTTACTCCCAGAGCCTGTGTCCAGTGATGCATAGAGCATGTCAAGGCCTGGCTAGCGCGTGCACAAAAAGGAGTACATGGCTCTCTCGCTGGCTATAACATGACTGGCTAATGTTAATGCAAGTAACCAAACAGCTTCTCCACACAACTAAAAAAATACAATTTACCAAACAAGTGAAGAATGCTTATCTGAACCAGTCTCACTTGAGCCAGGTCTGATCATACGGGTTAAGTGAGGCATTGTGCATGTTAAGAAATATGACAATCTCAGGTTTATGAATACTACCACTGATTGTCACGCCCAGAAATTCCACACATGAATTTCTGAACTAAGAGTGCATTAAACTCTTGTCCAGGACCAGCCAGGGTACACAATTGACAATGTTGATTACAGTTCTATGTCTTACAAACAAATAAAATAAATATCTATCGAAATACAACGGAAAGGGAAATAAAAGCTATCTAGCTTGGACATGCGAAGCGATGGCTCCACGGCACAGGCAAGTCTCGACAATAGGGTAAGCTTCATTCCTGCGAGTTACCTCCGTCTGAGTCGTACTATGGCTCTGGTAGGAAATTAGCCAAGGCTAAGTACAATCCACAGTGCTCATAAGTAGCACACAAGAGAAGTATAAATGATGCAATGGATAACAAGGATAGACTATGGTTAATTTGCATAAAACAATATTTATTAAGTAAAACAATAATTGCATAGAATATGTCACGCCCAGAAATTCCTCACACGAATTTCTGAACTTAATTTTGTATTAAATCCCTGTCCAGGACCAGCCAGGGTACACAAAAAGACAATGTTGATTACATAACCATCGTTCTTAGAAACAACTGAAAATTACACTTATTCTAGCGGAAATGCAGCGGAAAGAAAAAGGTAGACTAGCTCCAGCGGGTACGGCTCCAGTCCACAGGCAACACTTCGACGGCGGAACAGCTCACTCCTGAGAGGCACCTCCATCGGACTCTGCTTCTAGCTCTGGGTTGGGAAAGTTAAGCAAGGCTGAGTACAAACCACCGTACTCAACAAGTAACACGGACAAGGGGGAAATAAATGATGCATAAGGATTAACAGGGACAGGCTAGGGTTAGTTGCAATACAGCGGCAGTTTAAATAAATAACAGAGCTTAAAGAACAAAGGTGATTAAGTACTTTAATTAAAACAATGCATATTTGAAGTAATAAAGCGGGGAATTTGCAATAATGGGTTCAATATGTTCAAGGATGAGTGTCACTTGCCTTGCTCTGGCCCTTGGGGAACTTCGGCGACGATCTCGAAATAAACCGGCTCTTCGGCGGGGTCCGAATCTAAGCGACAAAGCACAAAAATAAATAAAACAGGCACAAACTCTACTGAAACAGCAAAAGAAACTATTTTTAATGGATTCTTGATAATTTTATGAATTTAATGAAATTTGAATGGACCTAAACGGAGACTAGATGAATTACTTATGAATTTTAGAAGTTTTCTGGGTTTTTTAACTAAACAGAAAAGTCCTAAATCAATTATTGCGCAATTAATGGGGCTGCTGACGTCAGCGAGGAGAGAGGAGGCTGACGGCTGACAGGTGGGGACCACCTGTCGGTGAGAGAAGGGGAGAGGGAGAGACTGACACGCGGGTCCCACGGGAGGAGAGAGGAAGGAGGGGCGCGGGGTGACTGACGGGTGGGGCCCACTCGTCAGCGAGAGGGAACAGAGAGGAGGGGAGCAGAGCGCGGCTCGGGTGGACGGCGGCGACCGGCGGGAGCGGCGGGCGACGCGGCGGCGGCGGCGCACGGCGTCGGCGGCGCGACGGCGACGACCGGCGAGCGGCGACGGCGCGACGGCGACGACGCCCGAGGCGGCGACGCACGGCGACGGTGGAAGGACAGCGGCGACGGCGACTGGCGAGCGGCGACGGCACGGCACGCGCGGGCGCAAGCAACGGCGGCCAGACGTCGGCGACGCGGAGGCGACGACGACCACGGCGGCCGGCGGGAGCGGCGAGCTGCGGCCTCGTCCGGCGACGGCGCGCGACTCGGCGGCGGTCGGCCGGAAAGGGGGAGAAAGAGGGGAGGAGGATGGGGATGCTCACCGGCGGCGGCGAGAGCGCGGGTGGGTCGGCGAGACCGAGGCGGAGGTGGCGACGCGGGTTGGAGCGGGAGATCGGCAACGGCGGCGGAGATCGACAGGTGCCGGCGACGGGCGAGACGCGGCGGCGGAGAGGTCGGAGGAGCTGCGGCGGGCGCGAGGCGTCCACCGGCGACGACGAGAGCCCGGGAAAGGTCGGCGACACCGAGGCGGAGACGATGACGCGGCTAGGCGGCGACGACCGGTGACTGGTGGCGAGATTGCGCGGCGGCGACTCGAGCGACGACGGAAAACGAGCGACGGCGCGCGGCGACTCGGGATTTATAGGGTGGCGGCACCGGCTAGGGCGGGCGGAAGTTGGAGACCGAGTCGGCGACGACGCGGTCTCGGCGGCGGCCGTTGCGGCGGCGGCGGTTGCGGCGCGGCGGCGACTCGGACTCGGCCGGCGCGGGCGCGGGCACGAGCGCGGGGAAAACGGTCACTGACAGGTGGGGACCACCTGTCACTGGCGCGAGAGGGGAGGGAGCGGCGATGGACTTCGCGGCGTGGGCGAGCGGGCGAGCGGGCGAGCTGGGCCGAGCGGCGGCCCAGGCGGGGCGCGCGCGGGCGGAGGGAAGCGGCCGGCGCGGCTGGGCCGGCCGAGCGGGAAGACGGGCCGGCTCGGCTGGGCCGGCCCGGGAAGGAAAAAAAAGAAAAAGAAAAAGAAAAGGAAAAAGGAGAGAGGGAGGAAAATTGGACTTCGGCCCAATTTGAGAAGGAAGGGAAAAAGAAAGGAAAAAGGAGGGAAAAAGGAAAACCCCACTTTTGCCGAGTTTTAAATTAATTGTTTGGCCAAATTTTATACTTCTGCAATTTAAATTTAAATCCAGTTAGTCGATTTCCGAGCCTCGATTTAGTTGAATTTATTCCTTTTAGAGGGATTTTTCCTGAGTTAATTAAGCCAATTGTTATTTACGGATTTCTTTTTTACAATTTAGGCTTAGGACGAAACCCCGGGTGTGACAGAATAACATAAAGTAAAGTAAATAATTGAAATAATCAACATCCACTGTCCAAGGTTACACCATGTTGCGACAGGCCCAAACCACTATTAATCGTTACACCATGTTGCATATCACACCCCAAGTTTCTGTCCCAAGCCAAAATCCATAAAAGAAATTTTTTAATAATAATTGGCTTAATTAACACAGGAAAACCCCCTCTAAAGAATTAATTTAATTAAGTTGAAGTTCGCCGGAATATTCTAAAATATCTTGGGAACACAAAATTATTAAGTGGATTTAAAGTTGAATTTCAAATTATAAAACTTGCCCCAAAAATTAATTTAAAAATGGCAAGCTGAGGTTTTCTCCCTCTTTCTTTTTCCTTCCTCTTTTTTTTCTTTTTACAGATTTGGGCCGCAACCCAAATCCTCTCCCTCGCTTTTTCCTCTCTCCCTCCCCTTCTTTTTTCCCTCCCAGGCCGGCCCAGCTGATGCCCGCGACCCGCCTCCCCTCCTCCCACGCTGCGCTCACCTCTCCCTCCTGCCTAGGCCGTTGACCGAGCTCGCTCCCCGCTGGCCCAAGCGCGCCCACGCACCTGCGCCCCTCCCCCCAGCGACTGATGGGTGGGTCCTACCCGTCAGCTTCGCCCTCCGCTCTACTCGCCCAACTCGACCCGGATGCCGCCGCTGTCCCAGCCTATCACCGCCGCCGATGGCGCCCCCCAAATCCGAGACGGATTCCCGCCTTCCATCCCTCTCCCTCCTTCCAAATACTGGCACCACCCCCTCACTATTTAACCCCTCCCCCTCGCCACCGATGCCGGTTTCCACCGCACCCGAGCCGCCGCCGCCCACCTCGCCGACATCGAAATCGCTGTCCGCTGCCGGTCTCCTGTGCCGCCGGCGTCACCACGTGTGCCGCCTCCTCGCCGATGTGTCACCGCCCTTGTCGCCGCCGGTAAGGGCCATGCAGTCCCCCTCTCCCTCTTTTTCCCTTTCAGCCACCGCCGCCCGAACCCGACGTCGCCACCGCGCGCCTGCGCCGTTTCGCTGCCGTCGTCGGCCGTTTCGGTGCCGTCACCATTGCGTTGCCGCCACGACCCCTGTCACATCTAGACTTTTACCGAAGCCAAGAATTAATTGAATAATACATTAGTTGGAAGTTTTTTCGGATGTTCAAAAATGTCCCGAAAGCGTTTTAAATTATTAACAAGATTTATATTTGAATTTTTATAAATAAAATTTGCTCTAATCAGCTTAATAAAAAGGGAAACAGCGGGGGAGGCTCACCGATGATGACGAGGCTACGGATTGAGGATGATGCGATGGTGACGACGACGGCCAACGCGACGCGGGGTGACGATAGTGAGCGGAGAGAGGGAAGGAAGGGGAGACTCACCAGTGGCGACGGTGAGCGCGACGACGGGAGTGAAGGGGAGTGGCGGCGATGACAGGGTACGGGGGATTTATAGTGGGTGGGGAGGATGAGGCCGACGCGGCTGTTGCGGGTGCGGCCAACGCAATCTTGGGGAAGGTGGGTGGCGATTGCGGTGTGGAGTGGTTGCGGCGTGGGCAAATGGCTCAGAGAAGGCGGCCCGGCGGTTGCGGGCAGGGTTGGCGGGATGCGCGCACGACGTCGAGGTTGTGGTGTGGCGATGCGGAGGGTGGTGGCGAGAGGATCGCTGCGGCCATTGCGGCGCGATGTGGACGGACGACGGCGATGCGTGGCGCGGGCACGGTACGGCGGCGAGAGTGTGGGGAGTGCGGAGGAGGCGGAGGCCGCCGGCGTCGCACGATGGCGACGGCATGGCTCAGCGGGCCCGGGCACCGGCCAGAGGTAGGAGACGGGCTGGAGGGGTGGGGCCCACTTGTCGGTGTCTCGGGGAGGAGGAGCGAGGTGAAATGGACGTGAGCGCAAGGCGGCTTCGGTGGCTTTCGGTCCACGCGGCTGGGAGATAGAGGGAGAGGACGGATAGAGGGAGAGGCCGTGTCACACCCTGAGCTTTACCCTAGCTAAAACTCAATAAAATAATACATTAAAAATAATTTGTTTAATTAAAGTTTAGGAGAAAACCCAGTGTAATAAATTAATTTAATTAATTGGAAGCTTCTCGGAATGTTCTAAAATGTCCTGAAAGCATTTTAAATTATTAACAGGATTTATATTTAAATTCCAGAGAATAAAATTTGCTCAAATAAACTTAATAAAAATCGGCAAGATTGGAGGCAATTTCTTTTATTCCCCCTCCTTCCTTTTTCTTTCCTTTTTCCTTTCTTTCTTTCTCCTTTTTTTCCCTTTTCTTTTTCTCTTTTCTTTTCTTTCCTCCGAGACCGAACTCACCTCTCCCCCTGTCCCGTGCACGAACTCCACCTCTCCCCCTGCCGCACATCCTCCCCATTCAGCCATGCACGCCCCTATCTCCACCTCCCTCCCACATAAAAACTAATTCCAATCAATTATTAATTAGGACTCCAATTTTTATCCCTTTGGAGTTTTATCTATTTCCTTTTCTATAGGAGATAGACAACTAGTTTTATCTCTAGTTCTCCTATAAATACCCCCTAGAGCATTGTCTCTTCTCCCCGTCTCCCTCTCCCGTGTGACTCCAGCCGCCTCACACTCCTCTGCTGCATCCCTGTTCGCAGCAGCCCCGATCGTTTTTTCGCCACTGAATTTCAGGTTCGCATGTCTTATTCTTGCGAATCAATCTAAATTCATCTACCGTTTAATTGTTTAGGTTTTCTAGCCGAACAGTGAGGAACAGCAGCAATCTGTCACCGATCTCTCCACCAAATCTCAAGTTCGTATACATTTTACTCATGTGAATCTACCTATTTTTGATCAACCGTGTAATTGTTTAGATTTTCTAATCTAATTAGCTAGCGTGAGATTGATCTACAGTATGAAATTCAATTTCGTAAGTGTAGATTGATTTTACGTTAAAGTCGTTTAGTTTCCGGTTTAGCGAGTCATTAAATCTCGATTTAACGGATTGTTAATTCCTGTCGTTGTTCCGCTAATGGTTCCCGTTTTCGCGTTTCGGACCTAATTCGTCATGCGAATCTCTAATTCGTGCACGTTTTGGTTGTGTTCTGCGAATACGCGTTCTGTTCTCAATTTCCCGAGCCGCGGCCCAACCCGCGCTCGAAGTCCCCATTGCCTCCCTTGGCCTGTCTCCTCCCGCTCCCTCCTTTCCTCCCCCTCTTTTCTCCTGGGCTGGCCCAACTCTCCTCTCCGGCCCACCGCAGCCCAGTTCGCCCCGCTCACCTCTTCCTCTCTCCCTTTTCCGTCTGGGCCGAACCAAGTTGTGGCCAAACATCGGCGCCCGAGGTCCGGCTCACCTCCCCCTCTCCCTCGGCCACCGACAGGTGGGGCCCACCTGTCGGAGGCATCTCCGTCCTCTGTCCGCCGCTCGCGCACACGACAGCCGCATCGTCGCCGCGCTTTGCCTCTGCCTCGCCGTTCCGTGTCGCCACCGCGTCAGCGCACCCGCTCGGCCGTGCCATGCGCGCCGCCTCCTGCAACCCCGCGCCTCACCGTTGTGCGACGCCGTCGGTTGCCGCCTCCCTACGTTTTGCCACCGTTCCTGCCTCACGCCAGCGCCTCACCGTGCCGCCGCCTTACGCCCTTGTGTCGCGCCATCGCGCCGCGCCCACCCGCGCGCTCGTCGTGCCGCCGCGTGCACGCCGTGCCGCCGCATGAAGTCGTGCCGCCACGTCGTCCACTCGCCCCGCCGGTCGCGCGCGCCGCCCTCTTCTGCAACGCCGCCGCTCGCGCCTCGCCGCCGTCAGCCGCGCCCTCGTTCGCCCGCGCCCGCGTTTGCGCGCCGTGCCGCCTCGCTTCCCCCGTATCCGCAACGGCCGCTCCCGCGATTCTCGCACCCACGCGCCGCCGCCGCTGCGTTTGCCGCTGCCTCCCACGCCTGGGGCCACAACCAACTCCGCGACCGCCGTCCCCGCCGTAACCGGCCGCCTCCCCTATAAATTCCTCGCACCCCGCGTGTCGCCGCCGCCTTTTTCCCGTGACCCGAGCCGCCGCCGCGCCCGCCGCCGCGCCCGCCGTCGCCAATCCGATCTCGCCACCCGTGCATTGCCACCCTCCTCGACAGTCGCCGTCACGTGTTCCGCCGCCACACCGACGCGCCCACGCCTTCGCCATCGCCGGTGAGCGCCCTAATTCTTTCTCCCCCTCTTATTTCCTTCCGCCGCCGTCGCCGGGACGCTCGCGCCGTCGCCAGGTGCCGTGGGTCACCGGCCGTCGCCGCTGGGCCACCGCCCGACGTCCCTGCCGCCACACCGTCGTGGTGTCGTGCCCGCCTTCCCGCGCGATCGCCTCTCGCTCCCCCGTGCCTTCGCCGTCGTCTGCCCGCGTCGCGCCGTCCTTGGGCCGTGTTGTCTCTGCGCCGTCGCACTGGCCACGTCGCCGCGCTGCCGCTGTCCCTATGCGCTGCTCTTCTCCACGTGCTGGGCGCCGCGTTCGGTCGCCGTCGTCCCTGCCATCGCCGCCTTCGCCTCCTCGCCACCCGATCCCGCCGCTCGCCGCCGCTCTGAGCCTTGCGACCCCGTCGCCACCTCTGCCTCCTTCACGCTGACTCGCCGCCGCCGTTCTCATTGCCGGTGAGCTACCGCCATCCTTTTTCCCCCCTCCTACTTCCCCTCCGAGCGCCAGCCGAGCCGCCTCCGCCGTCCGCCGTCGACCGCTTCCCTATCGGCCGCCGCGCGTTGCCCCTCGGTCGGTCGCGCCACCTCCGCCGTCCGCCGCCGACCACCGCTCCGCCGTCGCGCCGGTCGCCGGCCGTCGTCACCCCGCCCCCGTTCTGCTTCGGCCAGAGCTGAGCTCCCTCTCCCCTCTCTGTTTTGTCTCCCTGGGCAGCGGGCCCAACCCGTCAGCCCCTCTCCTCCTCTCCCTGACCTATGGGGCCCACGTGTCAGTCGCCCTCTCTCCTCTGTCATGTGGGGCCCGCGCGTCAACCGGTTAACTCCTCCCCTCTCTCTCCCTCTCACGTTGACCGGTGGGCTCGGCCGGTAGCCGGCCGTCCCCTCCCTTCCTCTCTCTCCTTCCCCGGGCCCACGTGTCATCCTCCCTCTCCCCTCCCTCTCATTGCCAAATGGGCCCCACCTGTCAGCACACCTCCTCTCTCCTCTGTGCTGACCTCATCCCTCCAATTAATTGCGCAATAATTCATTAAGGTTTTCTGTTTAGTTTAAAAACCCAGAAAACTTCTAAAATTCATAACTAATTCATCTAGTCTCCGTTTTAGGTTCATTCAAGTTTCATTAAATCCAGAAAAATGCCAAGAATCCATTAAAAATAGTTTTCTTCTCTGTTTCAGTAGTTTTATAGTCTGTTTTTAATTGTTTTGCCTTGTCTGTCGTAGGTTTTGACGCCGTTGCAGCACCGTTCGTTCCTGAAATCGTCGCTGAAGTTCCTCGTGGGTCAGAGCAAGGAAAGTGGCACCCTTCTTTGACCATATTGATCCCATGATTGTAAAACCTCTGCTTTACATTCAAACATGCATTGTTTTATGCAAACATATTAATTGTATTTATCTATTGGGCAATTTCCTTTATATCCATTGATTCTCATTTATTATTATTGTCATCCCAGGGTTAATTTGACTAGAAATAGGATTAGGCAATGCTTAGTCATGCTTAGTTCAACTAGCTCACCAATTATCATTTATTTAATTATTGATTAGACTTTAATAGACCTTTAATGGTTGTGATCATGATGAATTTCCCGATGTGGATTAAATACAACTAAAATATTGCTTATGGTGGGCTGTGGGTGCATGGTTTTGAGAGTCGTGCCCACGGTAATTAAGGACCAGTTCTTAGGAAACCCTGAAAGTCTTACACGTACTAACCACAAGGCAGAGTGGGCAACGGTGAGACTTGTAGTCTAGCTTGTCCCTATTTGTCGTACCCAGGCAAGGGTGGGCGTGATGGAGTATGGATGGAAATCGTGGTGTAACGATGGTCCTATGCTGCTTCCGGATTCACCTAGGCACAAGAGGGGGCTGCCCGACTTGGTGTAAAGGAGGGGGCGAAACCTGAAGTGTGGTGCGATTGTCTAGGGAGGGTTAGGTGAAAGGTCTTATTATGGTTTCCGTACTGAGGTATCGTGGTGATACATTGGGGCATGGTAACATGCTTGGGAGCCATGTCTTGTGGGTAAAGTTGTACACCTCTTCAGAGTAAAACTATTCGAATAGCCGTGCCTGCGGTTATTGGGCGAACTAACAGATTCGCTGGGATTAGTTGAACCATAAATAACTTGATTAATCTCGGAACTGGTTTGACCCTGCTCAATGTGGTGTAAAGTTGGCAGTGGTTTGGGTCTGTCGCAACGTGGTTTAACGTTGGACAGAGGGTTGACCCTGTTGCAGTGTGGTGTAACGCTGGACAGTGGTTTGGGCCTGTTTCAAGTGGTGTAACGTTGAACAGTGATCAATTATTTTAAATGTTTACTTTACTCGTTTCAGTTTATTTTATTTACTGTTTTGCTAAATTACCGCAGCTTTATGCAAGTTAACCTTAGACTATCCTTGTACCCTATTGCATTCATTATTCTTCCTCTCTTGGGCGTTATTTGTTGAGTACGGTGGTTTGTACTCAGCCTTGCTTAATTTTTCCCCATCAGAGAAAGTGCCAGAGCCTGAGTCAGAAGTCAGAAGAAGGTTGTTCCTAAGATTGAAGTGAGGTTCAGTCCATGGTCGAGAATGCCTGTGGTGTGGAGCTATCATCGCTAGCTGAAGCTGAAGATTAGATGGTTTAGTTTGTTTTCCTTTTTCCGCTGCATTTCGATAGAATTGTTTTATTTGTTTTTAAGTCGTGGAACTACGTATTGATTTGTCATAGTGTGTACTCGGGCTGATTCCTGGACCGAGATTTAATACATGTTATTGTTCAGAAATTTGGTGTAAATTTCTAGGCGTGACAGGCCGGTGGCAGATAGGGCCGTGGCTTTGGACCGACCTAGTGTGGGAGGAGGGGAGGAAAGAGAGGGAAGGCTGGCGGGGAGGGAAGGAGAGGAAGGGAGTGGGCCGGCGGCCTAAGGAAAGGAGAAAAATAAGATGGAAAAAGGGACAAAAAGAAAAAGGGGAAAAAGGAATTCCTCCAATTTTGCCGATTTTTATTAATTTATTTAAGCAAATTTTTATTTACTAAAATTTAAATATAAATCCTATTAATTATTTTGGATTGCTTGCGAGATATTTTAAAATATTCTGAAGCTTTCCATTAATTGAATTAATTTGCACAAGGTTTTCTCCTGAATTAATTAAACACATTGTTTTTTGATAATTTATTTTAATTAACTTTGGCGATGGTAAAACTCAGGACGTGACAAACAACTTTAGAACTTCTGGTCAACATAGCACAACTCCAATAAAAATAGCAAGAGACACATTTTAAAATTCATTTCTAAATTTCATTGCAAAACCCCTCTTTATTGTATGACATTCCTAAAAGACTCAAAATCGAAATAAATATGCAAACCAACACGATTATACCATTTTTCTTCTCTTTTCGACACGGGCAATGCAACGACTTTGTTTTCACAAGGACTAACCATTTCCTTCACAATCTCACATAAAACATTAGTCATCACCAATTGATTGTCATTAATTACCAAAACAAATTAGGGGTCTAGATGCACTTTCAAAACCTTTGTGGTGAGGTCAGTTACATGAGAGTGTGGTAGATAACGACTAGACATATGGGTGTAGCGTTTGCGAGGTGATGTTTGGCTGATCAAAAACCTCAAAACATGAACATGTTCACAATGTTGAATTGAACCTATTGGAAGATCGGACACCTAATCTCACATCGCATGGTTGTCATGATGAGCTTTGGTGTCATGACCCATGCACTACTACAAACATGACTACTGCCCTCAAGATCAATACTTCTCTTAGTGCGGTTCGCATTATGTGGAGGTGTCTTGTCGCATGTGGATTTTTTCGGCTCTTTCCTCGTCACTTCTCCAAAGGTAAGGTTGAGGTGGACAACTATTGACATTATCTCTCGAACCATCCAGATAGTATGGGATTAGATTCATTATTTGAAGGAGCTTGGCTCACTAGAGATTGAGCCGTTGCTAGGTGTCAAAGTGGTGTAGGAGGCTCTTCCACGGATGGAGTTGGTGTGGAAAGAGAATGCAAGGAATCCTCTATGTTATCATCTGTTGGTCGAGTACACTTCTAAGTTGTTAGCGATTTCTTCTTATGGCACCCACTTCATATTAACTTATCATACCCAAGAAAGATTTCTCAGATACATAGCTTTCTAACCCATGAGGTGCATTGTGATTAGACCCAGTGAAACCTATGATATGATTGAGAGTGTTGTCCGCTACACCAAAAAGACTATTTGTAGGCGATTGAGGCTGTTCTTTTTTTGCATGCAGAAATCCAAATCGCATGCAAGCAATCACATAAAAAATCATCGGTACTATGAAAAGTGACACAACCACCTACAAATATACATTTTCACGTTAGCCCCATGGCGTCCATGACATGCAAAAAAACGTTTTTTTTGCAGTAGCTAGATAAAGAATACCGTCCGTAATAATAATTTTCTGGGATAAAAAATCCAAAACAAATCCCAAAAAATCAAAAATAAATACGTTCCCCGTCTCCTTAACACATAATTTAAAGATGATTAGATAACGATTCTTTGAGCGGATCTTCATCCTACTAATAGAAATATATTTTGGATCGATTTCTTTATTAGAACCACAAGGATTTGTCATTAAGGCAGCGTTTAGATGCAGCAAATTTTTGGAACTTCAGCACGTAAGTCACACATTTGAAGTATTAAACGTAGTCTAATTATAAAACAAATTTTAGATTCCACCTGAAAACCGCGAGATGAATTTTTTAGTCTAATTAATCTGTCATTAACACATGTTGGTTACCGTAGCACTTATGGCTAATCATGTACTAATTAGACTCAAAAGATTCATCTCACGATTTCCTCCGTAACTATGTAATTAGTTTTAATGTTTATATATATTTAATATTTTATTTAGGTGTTTAAATATTTGATGTGATGTTTTTGAAAAAAGTTTTTGGAAAACTGGTGCTAAACTTGGCGGACGCAAAAACTGCGCCGTAGAAATAACTGGACCTTTATTTCCTCCCAAATTGGAGGAGGGAGAGGAAAGGTCACAGAAACCTCGCCGGTTGCCTCCCTCCCTCCCTCTCATCCACCCACACCCAGCGCCAGCTCCGGTCGCCGCAGTTGGCAATGTCGGCTGCGGCGGGGGAGACGAATCGGAAGAAGAGGAACCAGGCAGGAGAAGAAACATATCCCCATCGGCCGGCGGCTCCCCTCCCTTCGAGCCCACCCAATCTATCCTCGGCGCCATCATCCGCCGCTCCCCAAACCCCAATCTCGGGTGAGGCGGTGGCGGCGAGGAGAAAGGAGCGGAAGAAGGCTCCTCCACCTACCACGCCTTCCGCTGCCCAAACATCGATCCGGAACGCGGAGGTGAGGACGAAGAAGAAGCGGAAGACAAGGGAGCCGCCCGCCGCAACCGGAACACTATTCTTGGAGCCGGCGGCGCCGAGGTGGAAGGAGCCAAAGCAGCCATCTGATGGCGACCAATTCCACGTTCCATCCGGGGGAGGAGGAGAGGAAGAAGCTGATGGCCCCAAGGGCAGGAGTGTGAAGAGTAGCAGCAGCAGCAGCAAGAAGCCCCGCGTCCTGAGCACCCGCGAGATCATCAAGATGAGGATGGAATTGAGGAAGCAGCAGCCACTGCCTCAAGGCTTTTTTGACCCAGCGTTTATGGCTTGCAATTCCAATTCCATCCAGCAGGATCCCAATTATTCTTCACCATTCGGTGCCTTCTTTGACCAGTTCTGCTACAAACCTAGCCGCCAAGATGGCAGTTCCCGACCTCCTAGAACGCCTGACTGTCTAGCCAGGCCGAGGCCGCCGCCTCGGGACCATCTGTCATCTGGTTCATCTCACCTGATGGCAAAGAAGACCTGCAAGATCAGCAACTCTAAGACAAAGCAGCCAGGATCACCCTTACTAAATCAAGAAAATGCAAAGTTAAAAGACATGGGAAAGCCTGTGATGAAAGCAAGGATCAAGAAGGAAAGAAAGCCACCACCATTGCTTACCCGTGCTGAGAAGCGGTCAGACAAATACCGGAGGCTTCCCTTGGACCAGCTGGTTCCTCCACCACGCTCTCCTCATAAGCTGCTGCAGGAGAAATACGCTTCTGACCCATGGAAGGTCGTTGTCATCTGCATGCTCCTCAACTTAACACAAGGGAAACAGGTGAGCTGCCTGCCTGATTGTCTTTTTCCCTTTTATGATGTAAACCTTTAAACTTCAACCGTAGAAAGTAACTTGTTTGATTGACAGGAGTTTCTGGAACCACCAAAAAAAAAACTTACATGTGTAGCTGTTAGCGGTTAGCCACTAATGGATGATCTTACTTGTTTGTAAACATGTCTTTCATCAATAAAAGAGGGCTTAACTGTGCTCATTTGTTGCAACTTGTAATTCCAAATCATAACCAAGGTTGAGTAGTGAAATGCATTTTGTTATTTATACAAGGATCACCTTGCAATATCTTGTGTTGGTTATACCGCTGCAGAATATAGCTTACAAATTATATATCTTGTTGTTTTATGAAGCATTGAGGCTAGATTGCCATTTGCATTAATTTAAAAGGTGAGTGACCTGATATTTCAAAAGATAAATTTGAAGGACTTCAATGGCTGCTGTCAACTAATGTAGGTGAGAAGGAAAGTGAAGGGGTTCTTCAAACGATATCCTGACCCTCAGACTGCATTTAATGCTGATCCTGAGAAGATGGCCAAGTATCTGGCCCCTCTGGGTTTGCAGCGTGTAAAAGCAAACAGAATCCAGAAATTCTCTAAGGCATATGTCGAAAGCGACTGGACCTACATTACTGAGCTTTGTGGTGTTGGCAAGTGAGGCTCTTGTTCTGTATATTAGTTTTTGTCGAATGATGTTTCTTGTCTTTCTGCATTAGTACTTCCTGTGTTCCATGCTATAAGATTTTTTGGTCTTACCTAAATTTATCCATGGATCAATGTATGTGTCTAGATTCATTAGCATCTATATGAATCTAGGCAATGTCAAAATGTCTTATAATGTGGAATGGAGGGATTAGAATAATAAATAAGTTGTCTTTTGCTGCAGGTATGCAGCTGATGCTTACGCAATCTTCTGTGCGGGCAAGGCAACAGAGGTGGTACCTGCAGATCACAAGTTAGTTGATTACTGGAAGTATGTTTGCTTTGAGTTGCCCATGGTTCAGGTAGGAATATCAATATAGAAGTTTCCCTGAATTTCTTACTACTTTTGAGCTAGTTTTTACCTGAAGGTACCACATCAACTTGCCATGGTACGTTGCTTCCACTAGGAGAAAGCCTTATGTATCTTAAATAGAAGCAATCAGTAATAGATTGGCGATATTCATACTTAGGTCATAGCATCAAATAACAAGAGTAAACATATGTATTCCCATGTTAAGAGTATTTAGAAAAAAAGGCTTATTTTTCAGATATATTGTCGTTAGTTGCTTGCATATATATAATCTGTTGTTCTTAATCCATATTAGAGCACATCTTATGTTAATGAGAGTTATAGATTTGGTGGACCTTAGTGAGGACATCTAGGCATCCAGCTGGTGGTAGTCTGAGCAGAAATAGAGAGTGGTAGTGAAGAGCCACTGGAAGTAGACTAAATGCTGGATCTAAGCATGCACAACAGCTTACAGGGAATGCATACTTCAGCGTTTGTACCTTCTAATCCTGGTGTGATAATCTTCAAAGGATTAGTGCGGACGATATGCCCCATCTCATAACTGACTCTTACATTTAGTCTGGATTGTTGATCTGCTTTAAACTTCGCAAACTCTCAAGTGGGCTGTACTGAGTCATTTACTGCATATTTCAGGGTATGCGTTATGCATTTAACTTTGTCTTATTATCTTTAGAAGCGACATATTATATGTCATTGCCTCGCAAAAAATATTTAGTTCTTACATTGGATTCTACTTTTAGCTTAATTTGCCAACAAAGTATGTTTCTTGGCTAGTTGAATTGAGGCAAATGTGACAAGCTTTTGTCCTGTGATTTTGACATTTGACAATAGACTAATATAGTTTTAGTCCCTCATGTTTGAGTTTTTAGAGACTAAAGGAGACTAAAGTGGAGAGACTAATGGATTAGTCACGTGAACCAAATAGGGCATGCACATATCTAACCATTATTTATCACTTGTATTGCAGCAATCTCAGGACATGCAGGAAGGTGTAGTGACTGAGATGGAGCATGCTGCCCCTAAGGTGGAGGAATTGGCCGTGTGCTGCTAAATTATTGGAAATGGCAAATATAGCTGTAGGAGCATAGGACGGAGCAACCGAGCAAGTGTTTGTTGTTCTCATTTGATCCTTTATGTGCTCCTGGCTCATGCTTGTCTATGTTGGAACTTTTGAGAACTAGTTCCATTTTGTGATAAGTGTTTACCGAGCAAGTGTTTACTAAGTTGTAATTAGTATTGCTTCTGTACTAAAAATATAAGTCTTATATTTTTAGTTTTTTTTTTGGTAAAGATTAAAGTCGAGAAAAAAAATACTATAATGCCCATTACCAAATGAGCAATTAATGTGTGGGTGAGGTATGTGAGGATAAAATTGAAAGAATTTTGAATGAGAAGTGGTTAATTATATAAGTAATATTGTAAATAGTGCTAAAAATGTTTATATCATGATACAAGATTTAAATTCAAGAAATATTTTTATTTTGGAAAGAGAGTAATGCTTATATCCGAAAATTATGGCACTGAGGAAGCAATCCGAGCAAAGAGGGCAGTTTCTGCAAGCAGAAAAGATAAAAAAAATGCTATATCGTTCTGAATGACAGATATTCTGGCCTGCGACATCGATTATAAGAAAAGCAGTTTACGAAACGGTAGAAACGGATGTTGCAACGAATAGTAACTTTAGCTTGCATTGCATTTGGTTGAAATGAATGAAATGGAGCAAGCATTAGGCAGGCGGTTGATGTGTCAGAACAAGATCCAGATAAAATGTACATACTCGTAAATCGGAGAGATTTTGAGCTTTTTATTTATTTTGGATATGATGTACTGTAGTACTATTTTGACTAGAGTTGAAATGAGGAAGCGTCGGCGTCCAAATTACCAAAAAGGAATTGGCGGGGAAGCGCGGGAAGCGGATTGGCGCGGGGAAGCACGGGAGGCTTAACCTCTGCAGTTGCAGGTCGGTCCAGGCCACTCCACTCCACTCCACTCACCACGAGACAGATAACAAGGAGGGAGGAGCTGGAGAGCCTCCTCTACCGATCGATGGCGCCCACTCTCCCCGTCCACGGGCACGACAACAAGCCTTCGGATCTTCGCAAGAGGAAGAAGCCATCGCAGTCGGAGCTCAAGTTGCCGGAGAAGAAGATGAAGGCGATGCCCCATGAGCAGCAGATAGCCTCTCCGTCGCCCAAAAATCAGAAGAAGCCGCCTCCTTTCCAGCGCACGTGGACCCCCAACGACGAGGTTCGCATCCTCGAGGCCATGGCGGCGCATCGCCAGCAGCATGGCAAGGTTCCTATCGCCAGGGAGCTCCTCCCCACTCTCCACGGTCGCCTCGACACGAAGCGACTCACCCATAAGAAGCTTGCCACCAAATTACGCACCTTCACGTGCCGCCATGTCAGAGATGCCAAGAACGGTGCGCCAACGCAACCGCACGAGCGCCGTCTCTACGACCTCTCCAGGAATGTCTGGGTGGGTCAAACCCAAGCGCCAAACCCAAGCGCAAACACCAGTGAGCACGATGGGCTGCCTAGTGAAGGCAAGACGTTCGACAAAATGCGCGACTCGTTCCCCAACCTCACTCAAGCGGTGATGCTTCTTGTGGTTGTGGATGCAAAACCTGCGGACTTGGAGGCAGCGCTCACGGCCATTGATGACAGCAAGGCTCAGGCGCTGGACTTGAAGGTCAGCAAGCTCAGGAAGGAGCTGACTGAGGCTATCATGGAATCGGTATACTATCCTCGCCCTTCTAACTATATATGGTTTCAAATTATTACAGCAACGTTTCTAAGATTTATGGTACCTAATATCTGTGTTTCTTAGTATTTGTTACTGTTTCTCTTTTTTGACCTGTCACTCATGTAGAACATGCCGCAGGTGCTTTCTATTTTTGCTGGGTAATGGTTCTAGACTTCTAGTTAAGTGCATGGCTTAGTGCCATGAGAGCTTGTGTACTTGAATACCTAATGATGCCATCAAATATTTAACTACGATGGATTCTTAGTGATCTTAATGCCGGGACACTAGTCAAGTTCGTTTGCATGTAAAGCAGAAACAGAATCTTATACTAGCAAAGAGAAATGGTACAAGAATAACCACCATGGTTAAGTAGTTGATCTTGACGACCAGTATGAATCAAACCAGTTCTTTGTTCTAACTCTGATTCCTGTTTTATTGGGGACATCTAGACCATTTTGTGTGTGCCTATCCTCCTTAAAAAAAGAATGAATGAGATGTCTCTGAAATCACCGATTGAATAAGCACATGAAGCTCTAGTTATGAGCTTTACTAGTTCCTAGTTCTTTTTAGTTCTGTTAGTTGAGTTGGAAGAAGTTGGGCCTTTTTCTCATGCTTTGCTTGGAGCGCAATTACCAGGAGGGTTTCCAAAGCTTGTATGGTACTTGCAATTGAAGTAAACTAATGAAGTTGTTTGGAAAAAAAAAACAACCAGCTCTATGACCTGACAAGCACAAGATGATTAAACTGGTCATCTTTTGGCTTACGGTAAGAATAAGAGAAACGGCTTATTGGCGATTAAAACAAAATTTCTGTTAAAACTTTTATATAGTGTTCTTAGTGATCTATAAGCAAAAGTTTTGCTGAAAAATAAACTATAATGAAAAAAAACTCAAAATCAGCTCCAAACATAAGTTAAGTTTTAAAATTCAAATTTTGGCTTATAAGCATAAGCATTAGCAAAAAGAAGAGGCTATAAGAGTATTGCCTTTAACATTATGGCAAGGAACTTGATTCTAAAAAATTACATTTTCACATGAAATGATCCCCAGCAAACTGGGAAGAGTTTTTCTTTTCCAAATGTTACCCAAAAGGGGAAGAATTTGTCTGATAGCTTCATTTTTGGGAAGAGAAAACTAGCTACTGTAGTCTGTTTATGTCAGAATTGGCAAGTGTTAGCAGAGCTTTTATATTATTCTCTACAATAATTCTTTCCCAACTATTGCAAAGCTTGTCACTATGCTCACCTCCTCACATGCCTATCATGCTACACACCTATTATGATTATGTAGTTCACATATGTACCTAATTTGTTCCAGTCCATGCCCAAGTCTTGTTTGTTCATGTTTCAACATGTGGGTGGCTGCATGAAACAGGCAGTATTGGATGGATTCTGTAGGGCTCACATGCTATATGCAGCGTGTGGTTGCATGCAACAGGCAGTATTTCTAGGTTTAGTTATCTACCGGATTTCAATTCTTATAGGTGTCCTTTAGGTATTTCCTGTTATGTATATAGACTTAATCCTTCCAGATTATGCTTATATTGGATGAACTCTGCAGGGCTCACTTGCTACATGAACACATTTTTACAACCTAGACAATATTTATGAGATGTGCCTTTTGCTCTAAAAATTTTAACTCCGATTAGCATAATATACTGTTCTGAGATCCATGCTATTCAGCCTATGGCTAGGAATTAATAAAATATCATCTCATTCTCTGTAAAGAAATCCCTTGCTATACATTGAGTTTATTGTATTTTTTTACTTGATTTCGCAACAGAAAAGTTTCTATTAATGCATTCTTTTCATGATTTTGTTTAAATTCATGACCAGCAACACTTGACATGATTTAACATGCATTCAAACTGATTTAGGCAACGATTCAAAGGACAGAAGGACCTAAAATGTGGCCCTATGCATCCACCAAGCTTCGACCAGAGTTTGAAGCAAAAATTGAGAAGAACATTCAGCCAGAGCATTTAGATGAAGTGGAAATCACCCAGGTGAAACTGGCAAGAATGGAACAAGAAATATTAGAACTGAAACATGGGTTTTTTACTTTTAAGTCTTGGCTAATGGTTGATAGTAAGAAACAACAAGACAAGTCATCAGCAAAGGGTATAATATGTGAATCTTCTGAGAGTGGTCTTCAATCAATTGTAGCTGACAATCAGATTTTATGCAATGTGATGGCCTTTCTCCTTGTTGTCTTTTCCTTTCTCCTTTTGTTCTGCATTGTTCCCTTACATATTTTTTTTGACATGTCAAAACCTTTTCTTTGTAGACATTGCAAGCGAAGATGGTGGTTCAACGTAAATTGCCTAGCGGGGAGACCAAGGAGGTTACCTCGAAGCATCGGAATCCACAGAATCTGGTTCTCTTTCCTTTTTGATGCTCTATTATGCGATATAACAATTAATGGGATATATGTAATGGGAATTAGAAATCATCATTTTTTCTGTCAAAAGGATTAAGGGGTACACTTTGAAGCATTGCATCATGCTTTACATTTGAAGTATAGCCTAAAAAAGTTGTAAGCCCCATGAAGGCCATTGCCTTTCCATTTCTCCCACTTGCCTTAACTGACTAAAAGTGGTGATCTAATATTTCAGAGCCTATTTTCTATTTTAAAATCCACAAAGTAATGATTTCTAGTACATATTTCCCTCACATTTAATCCACATATTTTTTAAACATATTTCTTAATTTTTAAACAGGAAATTCAAAAGATGATGTATGGACAAAAGAGAAAAAGGAACGATGCTAGAAGTCATACTAAGTGCAATGTTCGTCTTCCTTTTCTTTTCTTATGTTTACTAGCAAAGTACCCATACTTTGCAATGGTACACCAAATGTTTCATAGATTCTTTGAGAGCTAAGATAAGATATTAATAACATGTAGAAAAACTATTTTTTAACACTAAAGGACATAGAGTAGTTGGTAAAGAAAACAAGATAGGTGGTGGGGTGACAGATTCACTGTCACCACCATTGGAGTATAGATTTATTCTTGTATATTATGCATATGAATTTGCCGAACTTGTCACTTCATCCTTATTTCATGCACAGGTAGATAAAAGGAGGGTTACTGTGCATGGACATCAAGAAGATATGAATAAGGAGGTCATGGTTATGTTATTTTGCATAATTTTTTTTGTGCATGTCCTTCATTTGTAGGTTGGTAGTTGAATAAGCATCCCCTTTGCCTTCATTGTATTATGCATATGAATTTGCTGAACTTGTCACTTCATCCTTATTTCATGCACAGGTAGATAAAAGGAGGGTTGCTGTGCACGAACATCAAGAAGATATGAATAAGGAGGTCATGGTTATGTTATTTTGCTATAATTTTTCTGTGTGCATGTCCTTCATTTATAGCTTGGTAGTTGAATAAGCATCCACTTTGCCTTCATTGTAGGGTGGGAAAGACGTTTTGTTGCTTTCAACTACTTGGCCACATGTTCCAGTTGCCAAGGCCACCCTTCAAGCAAGTTATGGGTCTAAAATTGTTGGTGGCATGCCACTTAGATCAGAATGCTATGAGGTGTTTGTATATGATGTTTTGAAAGTAGAAGCTCCATTGCTACGCCCACCTGGAATGAATATGGCTAAGGCACTTAAAAGTTTCATTGCATGGCCACGTGCACAAGTAATACCTTGAAACTCATTTTCTTTATTATGTTTCTATTACATATTACAGACAGTTGAGAAATGTAATTATTTTTATTGTAGATCCAATGGTGTAACAATGGTGACCCAGTAAAACCCGGCCTACGGTCTCATCCAGGTATTAAGTGCCAGTCATTGGCTTCTACCATAATTTGTGCCTAGAAGTGATCTAAAAAGCTGCGCCTAAAAGATCTGTGAAAAGTTGCTTGTGATGTTTGGTGTTCTGCTGATCGTCTTTTGGATAGCTGGGTGAGAGATTAGACCTTTTAAGTAGCGCTGCACTGCAGCTCTATGATGATGCTGCTTGTTAGATCTATCTACATGCTCAACATGATCTAAGTTAAAATCAATTAATTTTGTAGAGATAAATTTTATATGCACTTATAAAGTGCTAATTTTTACCTTCTTAGGTTTTTCAACGTTAACTCTTCTTATATTAAACACACATTCTAAAATATATTTATTTATGGAGATTAAACTGAGCAGATTCCTGAACAAAAATGAAAAAAAAAGCATGGAACATCTACCTTTGTCTTTAAGAAATTGAACTTGGAAAACTATATGGACTTGTCTAAACATTATTAGACACTTCAAGTCTGCAATAACTGTATCTCTACAGTTATATATGAACCTATGACGTTTGTATATGTTATACGACAAACGCTTCAGCAAGCAATGATATGAATTTTCTTGGAGATTATTGAATATGAGCATTATCTGTCACGCCCAGAAATTCCTCACACGAATTTCTGAACTTAATTGTGTATTAAAATACCTGTCCAGGACCAGCCAGGGTACACAAAAAGACAATGTTGATTACATAACCATCGTTCTTAGAAACAACTGAAAATAACACTTATTCTAGCGAAAATGCAGCGGAAAAAAAAAGGTAGACTAGCTCCAGCGGGTACGGCTCCAGTCCACAGGCAAAGCTTTGACGGTAGATCAGCTCACTCCTGGGAGACACCTCCATCGGACTCAACTTCTAGCTCTGAAGGAGGAAAAAGTTGGGCAAGGCTAAGTACAAACCACCGTACTCAACAAGTGACACGGTCAAGAGGGTAATAAATGATGCATAGGGATTATCAATGGTAGGCTAGGTTTAGTTGCAATAAAGCAGCGGTTAAGCAAATAATAGGGGTTAAAATGAAAGAAGGTAATTGAATACATTAAAGGATAAGTAAATAACAGTTGTAAAATACCACAACACTGTCCAACGTTACACCACGTTACAACAGGCCCAACCACTACTCAACGTTACACCATGTTGCAGTAGTCCCGAGTGAAAGCCAGTTTACTCAAGTTATTAAAGGTTCACTAATCACAGTGAAGCTGGGAGTTCGGCCATAACCGTGGGCTGGGCTATTTGAATAGTTTATACTCTGATCAGAGGTGCACTACTGTACCCACAAGACACGACTCCACTAAACTTGAACGTGCGCCGACATACCACCATGGTATACCGGAAAGGAGACCGTGATAGGACCCGTCATATAACCCTCCCTATTTAATCGTACCACACTTCAGGTTTCACCCGTCACATTACCCATTTCGACATGTGGTTAGCACTTAACTACTTCTAGGGTTTCCCATGAATCGGTCCATAATTGCCATGGGTGCGACTCTCAAAACCATGCACCCACTGCCCACCATTATCAATATTTTAGTTGACATTAACCCGAACCGGGTAATGAATCAATATTACAGCTGTTCAGAACTAAGCATGATTTAAATGTGATCCCATGAGCTACTTGTTCTAAGCACGGCTAAGCATTAACCTAGGCCTAACACTAATCAAGTTACCCCTGGTGCATCATGGCTAAGCATTAAAACAATGCATATTTGAATAAAGAAAGCAGAGAATTTGCAATAATGGGTTCAATATGATCAAAGATGAGTGCCACTTGCCTTGCTCTGGCCCCTGGGGAACTTCGGCGACGATCTCGAAGTAAACCGGCTCTTCGGCGGGGTCCGAATCTAAGCGACAAAGCACAAAAATAAATAAAACAGGCACAAACTCTACTGAAACAACAAAAGAAAGCATTTTTAATGGATTCTTGACAATTTTATGAATTTAATGAAATTTGAATGGACCTAAACGGAGACTAGATGAATTACTTATGAATTTTAGAAGTTTTCTGGGTTTTTTAACTAAACAGAAAAGTCCTAAATCAATTATTGCGCAATTAATGGGGCTGCTGACGTCAGCAAGGAGAGAGGAGGCGCTGACGGGTGGGGGCCACCTGTCGGTGGGAGAGAGGGGAGAGGAGAGGCTGACAGGTGGGTCCCATGGGAGGAGAGAGGGAGGAGGGGCGCGGCGGCGGCTGACGGGTGGGCCCGTCGGTCAGAGGGAGAGAGAGCAGGGGAGCGGGGAGAGCGGCTCGGCCGACGGCGGCAGCCGGCGGCGGCGGCAGTGGCGACGCACGGCGACAATGCGACGGCGACAACCGGCGTCCGGCGACGGCGCGCGGCGCACGACCGTGGCGGCGGAGCACGTGGCGCAGCCGGGCAAAGCAGCGGCGATGGACTGGCGTGGCGACAACGACCGGGCGACGAGCCGCGGGCGCGGACGGGCGCGGGTGGCGGCGGCTTGACGACGGCATCGCGAAGGCGACGACGACAGCAGCGGGCGGCGGCGACGACGAGCTCCGCACACGTCCGGCGATGGCATGCGGCTCGGTGGCGGTCGGCTGGGAAGGAAAAGAGAGAGGGGAGGAGGAAGGAGACGCTCAGCGGCGGCGGCGACCGTGCGGGTGAGTCGGCGAGATCGAGGTGGAGCTGGTGACGCAGACGAGCGGCGCCTTGCAACGTGCGGTGACGAGATCGGCAGACGGCGGCGAGGCGACGAGGCGCGGTGGTGGAGAGGATGAAGGGGCGGCGAAGGGCGCGGCGGGCCCTCCGGCGGCGACGGGAGCCGGAGGAGGGTTGGCGACGCCGAGGCGGAGGCGACGGTGCGGCTGGACGGCGACGACGGGCGGGAGAGGGCACGATCGCACATCGGCGGCGAACGGCGGGGCACAGTGGCGGCTCGGTGGCGGAGGGGAAAACAGCGGCGGCGAGGACGGGATTTATATTGCGGGGAGGCCGGCTAGGGCGGGGCGGTGGTTGGAGACCGAGTCGGGCGCGGCTCGGATTCGGCTGGCGCGGGCGCGCGAGCTGGCGAGGGCTCGGTCACTGACAGGTGGGCCCCACCTGTCAGTGGCGCGAGGGAGGAGGGAGGCGGCAACGGACTTCGCGGGCGCGGCGCGGTGAGCTGGGCCGAGGCGGCGGCCCAGGCGGATGGGAGCGCGCGCGCGAGGAAAGGGGGCCGGTCGGCCGGGCCGGCTGAGCGGGGAGATGTGCCGGCTCGGCTCGGCCGGCTCGGGAAGGAGGAGAGGAAAAAGGAAAAAGGAAAAAGAAAAGGAAAGGGAGGAAAATTGGACTTCGACCCAATTTGAGAAGGAAGGGAAAAAGAAAGGAAAAAGGAGGGAAAGAGGAAAGCCCCACTTTTGCCGAGTTTTAAATTAATTTGTTTGGCCAAATTTTATACTTTTGCAATTTGAATTTAAATCCAGTTAGTCGATTGGCGAGCCTCGATTTAATTAAATTAATTTCTTTTAGAGGGATTCTTCCTGAGTTAATTAAGCCAATCGTTATTTATGGATTTCTTTTACGATTTTAGGCTTAGGACAAAACTCCGGGTGTGACAAACCTACCCCCTTAAACGGAATCTCGACCCCGAGATTCGGAGGTACTGGCGAAGAGGTGCGGATGGGCGGCCTTGAGCTCATTTTCTCTTTCCCATGTCGCTTCTTCTTCTGAGTGGTGACTCCACTGAACTCTGCAGAATCTGATCACACGGTTCCGAGTCTTCCTTTCACTGGTTTCTAGAATCCGTGCTGGTTTCTCCACATACGTCAGATCGTCCTGTAGATCGATGTGCTCGGAGTTGGTCTGTTCTTCAGGCACGCGGAGACACTTTTTGAGCTGCGACACATGGAACACGTCATGGATTCCGGCCATGTTAGCAGGGAGTTCTAACTGATACGCAACTTCTCCCCTGCGTTCCACTATCCGGTATGGTCCCACGAAACGTGGTGCCAACTTTCCTTTGGTTTGAAACCGGTGTACTCCTCGCAAAGGTGTGACGCGGAGGTACACATAGTTTCCTGCTTCGAAGGCTAAGTCCCTTCGACGATTATCAGCATAACTCTTCTGTCTGGTTTGGGCCGTTTTCAACCTTTCATGGATTATCCTGACTTTTTCTTCTGCCTGACTTAAAACTTCAGTCCCAAAAACTTGACGTTCTCCTGTTTGATCCCAGAAGAGGGGTGTACGACACTTTCGCCCATACAACACTTCAAAAGGTGCCATCTGCAAAGTGGCTTGATAACTGTTGTTGTATGAGAACTCTGCATACGGTAAATTCTTATCCCAAGTTCCACCAAAGTCGAGAGCACAAGCTCTGAGCATGTCTTCAAGAATCTGATTTACCCTCTCCGTCTGACCATCTGTCTGCGGATGATAAGCTGTACTGAAATTCAGTCGGGTTCCTAATTCTTCCTGTAGCTTCTGCCAAAACTTAAAAGTAAACTGACTTCCTCGGTCAGAAACGATCTTTCTAGGTACTCCATGTAGACACATGATCCTAGCCAAGTAAATCTCAGCTAGTCTTTTCCCTGAGTAGGTAGCGTGAACTGGTATGAAATGGACGACCTTCGTCAATCGATCAACGATTACCCAAATCGAGTCAAGACCGGCAGCGGTCCTCGGTAAACCAGTGATGAAATCCATCCTGATTTCTTCCCATTTCACCATTCTGGAATCTGGAGGGGCTGTAGCAGTCCTGCTGGCCTTTGGTGTTCTGCTTTGACTCGTTGACAAACATCGCACAAGGCGACATACTCTGCAATTTCTCTCTTCATATCGAGCCACCAAACTTTTCTTTGAGGTCTTGATACATCTTGGTACTCCCCGGGTGAATAGAGTACTGGGTTTAATGAGCTTCTTGGAGTATCAACTCCTTTAACTCCTTGTTATCTGATACACACAACCTGTTTCCCATCCAGATTGTTCCATGTTCATCTTCTGAAAAATCTCGGGCTTTACCAACTCGCATATTTTTCTTTAGCTCGGCTATCTCCGGATCATTTGCTTGGGATTGGCGAACCTGATCCACCAAAGTGGGCTACGCTTCCAGGGCTGCCACAAAACCTTCTTCCACTAAACCCAAATTTAGTCGTTCAAACTCTTGTTGTAACCGCTCACAAACTTCCGTGGATACAACGGCATTGCAATAATTCTTCCGGCTCAAAGCATCTGCAACTACATTTGCTTTGCCTGGATGGTAATGGATACTTAAATCCTAATCCTTGATCAATTCCAACCATCTTCGCTGGCGGAGGTTCAAATCCGGTTGTGTAAAGATATACTTTAAACTCTTATGATCCGTATACACTTCACACTTGTTACCAATTAAGTAGTGTCGCCAAATTTTTAGGGCATGGACCACAGCTGCTAGTTCCAAATCATGAGTCGGGTAGTTCTCTCATGTGGTCTCAACTGACGAGAGGCATAGGCAACCACCTTCCCTTCTTGCATTAGCACACATCCAAGCCCTGATCTGGATGCATCACAGTAAACCTGGAAGTCTTTCATTTGATCTGGCAAAATCAACACGGGTGCTGAAACCAACCTTTGCTTGAGCTCTTCAAAACTCTTATCGCACTCTTTTGACCATTTGAACTTCTCTTTCTTTTTCAACAACTGTGTCATTGGCTTGGCTATCTTTGAGAAATTCTCAATGAACCGGCGGTAATAGCCTGCAAGTCCCAAGAAACTTCTGACCTTGAAAACTGTCTTGGGTGGGGTCCACTTGATTACTGACTCCACATTACTGGGGTCCGCTGCTACACCTTGGGATTGATCACATGACCAAGGAACTTCACTTCGTGCAGCCAGAAATCACACTTGCTGAACTTGGCATACAACTGGTGTTCTCTTAGCTTCTCTAGTACAATCCGCAAATGTTGCTCGTGCTCTTCTTCTGACTGGGAGTAGATAAGAATGTCATCAATGAAGACAACCACAAACTTATCCAGGTATTCCATGAACACCTTATTCATGAGATTCATGAAGAATGCCGGGGCATTAGTAAGTCCAAACGACATTACCGTACACTCATACAAGCCATAGCGAGTAGTGAATGCCGTCTTGGGTATATCTTCTTACCGAATTCTCAACTGGTGATACCCTGATCTCAAATCGATCTTGGAGAAAACTTTGGCTCCCTTCAACTGATCAAACAGATCATCAATCCTTGGCAGAGGGTACTTATTCTTGATGGTGACATTGTTCAAAGCACGATAGTCCACACACATTTTCTTTGTTTTGTCCTTCTTCTCAACAAAAATAACCGGGGCACCCCAAGGCGAGGTACTCGGTCAAATGTAACCTTTCTGGAGCTGGTCATCCACTAGCTTCTTCACTTCTGCCATCTCATTAGCTGCCATCCTGTAGGGTCTCTTATAGATCGGTGCAGTCCCTGGTACCAAATCGATATGAAACTCGATCTCTCTTTCTGGCGGCATCGTTGTGAGATCATCTGGAAACACCTCCGGATACTCACAAACCACTGGTATGTCTTCCAACTTCTTCGGATCTTTGACTGTTTCCGAGGGTTGCTCTTTGGCTTCCATCTGATTCAAACAAGTCCTGATTGTTACTAACTCCGGCGACTGATAAGTCACCACTTCACCTCCTGCACTGGTCAAGGTAACTGTACGCTTGGCACAATCAATCACTCCTTGATGCTTGGTAAGCCAGTCCATTCCCAAAATGACATCTAGGTCTTTAGATTCGAGAAGGATGAGATTGGCTAGAAAGGATGTCCCTTGGATTTCTATGGGCACATTAGGGCTATAAAGGTCCGAAAACATACTGTGCCCTGGAGTACTAACCCGCATCGGGTCTTTTAACTTTTCCCTTCTTAACCCAAGCATTCTCACAAACTTTCTTGAAATAAAAGAGTGTGTAGCACCAGAATAAAAAATGTCACGTCCAGAAATTTCTCTCATGAATTTCTGAACTTAATTGTGTATTAAATCCCTGTCCAGGACCAGCCAGGGTACACAAAAAGACAATGTTGATTACATAACCATCGTTCTTAGAAACAACTGAAAATTACACTCATTCTAGAGGAAATGCAGCGGAAAGAAAAAGGTAGACTAGCTCTAGCGGGTACGGCTCCAGTCCACAGGTGAAGCTTCGATGGCAGATCAGCTCAGTCCTGAGAGGCCCCTCCATCGGACTCAACTTCCAGCTCTGGGGTGAGAAAGTTAAGCAAGGCTGAGTACAAACCACCGTACTCAACAAGTAACACGGACAAGGGGGAAAATAAATGATGCATAGGGATTAACAAGGGCAGGCTTAAGGTTAGTTGCAATAAAGCAGCAGTTAAACAACTAACAGAGGTTGAAAAGAACAAAGGTAATTGAACACAGTAAAGAGTAAGTAAATAACAGTTGTAAAGTACCACAACACTGTCCAACGTTACACCACGTTGCAACAGGCCCAACCACTACTCAACGTTACACCACGTTGCAGTAGTCCTGAGTGAAAACCAATTTACTCAAGTTATTAAAGGTTCACTAATCACAGTGAAGATGGGAGCTCGCCCGTAACCGTGGGCACGGCTATTCGAATAGTTTATACTCTGATCAGAGGTGTACTACTGTACCCACAAGACACGACTCCACTACACTTGAACGTGCGCCGACATACCACCATGGTATACCGGAAAGGAGACCGTGATAGGACCCGTTACACAACCCTCCCTATTTAATCGTACCACACTTCAGGTTTCACCCCCTCCTTTACACCAAGTCGGGCAGTCCCCTCTTGTGCCTTGGTAGATCCGGAAGCAGCAGAGGCTTTCGTTACACCATGATTGCCCGTCCATACTCCATCACACCTACCCTTGCCTGGGTACGTCAAATAGTTCGAAGTCATGCTTCAAATCCCACCTTACCCATTTCGGCATGTGGTTAGCACTTAATTACTTCCAGGGTTTCCCGTCAACCGGTCCTTAATCGCCATGGGTGCGACTCTCAAAACCATGCACCCACAGTCCACCATTAACAATATTTTAGTTGACATTAACCCGAACCGGGTAGTGAATCAATGTCTCAGCTATTCAGAACTAAGCACGATTAAATGTGATCCCATGAGCTATTTGTTCTAAGCACGGCTAAGCATTAACCTAGGCCTAGCTCTAATCAAGTTACCCCTGGTCCAGCAGTGAATAAAGTTGGATAAACAACGGCATAATAATAAGGTTTACCTGTAAATAACATAAAGTAAATACTTCAATTAAAACAATGCATATTTGAAATAAGAAAGCGGGGAGTTTGCAATAATGGGTTCAATATGTTCAAGGATGAGTGTCACTTGCCTTGCTCTGGCCCTTGGGGGACTTCGGCGACGATTTCGAAGTAAACCGGCTCTTCGGCGGGGTCCGAATCTAAGCGACAAAGCACAAAAATAAATAAAACAGGCACAAACTCTACTGAAACAGCAAAGAAACTATTTTTAATGGATTCTTGACAATTTTATGAATTTAATGAAATTTGAATGGACCTAAATGGAGACTAGGTGAATTACTTATGAATTTTAGAAGTCCTAAATCAATTATTGCGCAATTAATGGGGCTGTTGATGTCAGCGAGGAGAGAGGAAGCTGACGGCTGACAGGTGGGGACCACCTGTCGGTGAAAGAGGGGGAAGAGGGAGAGACTGACACACGGGCCCGGGGAGGGGAGAGAGGAGGCGGGCGCGGGGACGGCTGACGGGTGGGGCCCACTCGTCAGCGAGAGGGGAACAGAGAGGAGGGGAGCAGAGCGCGGCTCGGGCGCATGGCGGCGGCCGGCGGGAGCGGCGGGTGACGCGGCGGCGGTGGCACACGGCAACGGCGACGGCGACGCGACGGCGACGGCGCCACGACGACGACCGGCGTCCGGTGACGGCGCGACGGCGACGACGGCCGAGGCGGCGACGCACGGGCGCACCCGGCAGAACAGCGGCGACGGCGACTGGTGAGCGGCGAGCGCGGCACGCGCGGGCGCAAGCGACGGCGGCTAGACGACGGCGACGCGAAGGCGACGACGACCGCAGCGGCCGGCGGCGAGGACGAGCTTCGCACTCGTCCGGCGACGGCGCGCGACTCGGCGGCGGTCGGCCAGAAAGAGGGAGAGAGAGGGGAGGAGGGTGCGGGAGCTCACCGGCGGCGGCGAGAGCGCGGGTGGGTCGGCGAGGTCGAGGCGGAGGTGGCGACGCGGGTGGGAGCGGGAGATCGGCAACGGCGGCGGAGATCGACGGGTGACGGCGACGGGGCGAGACGCGGCGGCGGAGAGGTTGGAGGAGCTGCGGCGGGCGCGAGGCGTCCACCGGCGACGACGAGGGCCCGGGAAGAGTTGGCGACACCGAGGCGGAGACGATGACGCCGCTAGGCGGCGACGACCGGCGTCCGGTGGCGAGATTGCGCGACGGCGGCGAGAGGCGGCAGCGCGGCGGCTCGGGATTTATAGGGTGGCGGCACCGGCTAGGGCGGGCGGAGGTTGGAGACCGAGTCGGGGACGACGCGGTCTCGGCGGCGGCCGTTTCGGCGGCGGCGGTTGCGGCGGCGGCGTGGAGTCGGACTCGGCCGGCGCGGCGCGGGCGCGAGCGCGGGGAAACGGTCACTGACAGGTGGGCCCCACCTGTCAGTGGCGCGAGGGGAGGAGGGAGGCGGCGCGGACTTGCGGGCACGGGCGACGCGGCGAGCTGGGCCGAGCGGCGGCCCAGGCGGGGCGCGCGCGGGCGGAGGGGAGCGGCCGGCGCGCTGGGCTGGCCGAGGGGGAGTGGGCCGGCTCGGCTGGGCCGGCCCGGAAGAAAAAGAAAAAGAAAAAGAAAAGGAAAAAGAGAGAGGGAGGAAAATTGGACTTCGGCCCAATTTGAGAGGGAAGGGAAAAAGAAAGGAAAAAGAAGGGAAAAAGGGAAAACCCCACTTTTGCCAAGTTTTAAATTAATTTGTTTGGCCAAATTTTATACTTCTGCAATTTAAATTTAAATCCAGTTAGTCGATTTGCGAGCCTCGATTTAATTGAATTAATTCCTTTTAGAGGGATTCTTCCTGAGTTAATTAAGCCAATTGTTGCTTACAAATTTCTTTTTACGATTTAAGGATTAGGACAAAAACTCCGGGTGTGACACCCATGAACCGGTCCTTAATTGTCAGGGGTGTGACTTTCAAAACTATGCACCCATGATCCACCATTATCAGTATTTTAGTTGGATTTAACCCTAGCTACATAATGAATCATTAATAGCAAAAATCAGTCTAGTAGTGACTACAAATTCCCATGTGTTACTTGTTCTAAGCAGGACTAAGCATGGCCCAGACCTAATTCTACTTCAATTACCGCAGGTATAACAAGGATAAAGAATGGGTGGACAACAACATAATCATAATAGGTCAATCCCGAAAAATAACATAAAGTAAAGTACGGTAAATACTTTAAGTAAATAATGCATGTTTGATGGAATGAAGCGATAATTTTACAACAAATGGGACAATATGGTCAAAAGGAGTGCCACTTGCCTTGCGCAGCCTTAGGAGGGATCTCGGTGACGATCTCGAAGTAAACCGGCGCTTCAGCGGGGTCCGAATCTAAGCGACAATGCACAAAAATTAATAAACAGGCACAAACTCAACTGAAACAGCAAAATAAAATATTTTTAATGGATTCTTGGCATTTTTGTGAATTTAATGAAATTTGAATGGACTAAAACGGAGACTAGATGAATTAGTTATGAATTTTAGAAATTTTCCGGGTTTTTAAACTAAATAGTGAAAATCCTAAATTGATTTGTTGAGCAATAATGAGGTCTTGCTGATGTCAACCCGAGGGGAGAGGGGTGGCACCGATAGGTGAACCCCACCTATCGGTGAGAAGGAAGGGGAGCCCAGAGGCTGGCCCGTGGGGCCGGGGAGGAGAGAGATAGGGGGAGGCGACGGGGTGGCTGGCTAGTGGGCCCGGCCGAGAGGAGGGAGATGAGGTGGCCGGTGGCACTTGCCCGATGGACTGGTCGGCAGCGTGGGGGTCAACAGGCGATGGCCGGCGGACGGTGGCGGCGACGGCGGTGGCGTCACCAACGGCGCAAGAGATAGTGGCGCAAGGGCGCGGCTGAGAGGGGAGGGGGAGGGTCGGGGCGACGCGGTGGCGGGGGCGGCAGGAGAGCACGGGTGTGGCCGACGATGGCTCGGGTACGGCGTCACGAAGGCAACGACGATGCATGGTGGTGATGACGAGCGACGCACATGGCCAGCGACGGCATGTGGCTTGGCGGCGATCGGCCTGGGAGGAAAAGAGAGGGGAGGAGAGTGGAGGCGCTCACCGGCGACGAGGAGGCGGAGGCGACGACACGGCTCTGCGGTGCACTGCTCAGATCACCATGGTGTACACCGTTGGCCGTGCCTTCGGGTCAGTCGAGCCGTCATATTTCTTGTTGCCGGTAAGTTTGAAACCAATCAGCCAAAACAACTAACTCATGTTTTTGGTGAAAGTCGGGACTCCATCAGTCATGTCGGTGTCAGAGCTCTTGGGTGACCGATGCCTAGACCCCGACTATGATTGTGATGATCGCGGTCTTGGCAACGACCGTCCTGACGAGCTCGGCATTGGTGTTCGATCTTGCGGTGAAGACTAGAGCTGTCCTCTTGATAGAGGTGCCTCTTCTCTACCTGAAGATCTTGGCGCTGTTTTTCCAGTCGGCGGATTTTGTCGTCGATGCGGTGTTGCCTACTAGCAGATTCCCTCCTTTGCTCGGAGTCGGGAGAAACATGGGGCGACATATTTTCAGTCGGCGGCCGAGAACTAGTTAGTCGCCTAGTGTCACGCCCAGAAATTTACACCAAATTTCTGAACAATAGCATGTATTAAATCTCGGTCCAGGCATCAGCCCGAGTACACACTATGACAAATCAATACACAGTTCCACGACTTAAAAACAAATAAAAACAATTATCTATCGAAATGCAGCGGAAAAGGAAAACAAACTAAACCATCTAATCTTCAGCTTCAGCTGGCGAAGACGGCTCCACACCACAGGCACTCTCTACGGCGGACTGAACCTCACTTCAACCTTCGGAACAACCTTCTTCTGACACAGGCTCTGGCACTTGCTCTGATGGGGGAAAAATTAAGCAAGGCTGAGTACAAAGCACCGTACTCAACAAGTAACACCCAAGAGAGGGAGAATAATGAATGCAATAGGGTAACAAGGGATAGGCTAAGGTTAAATTGCACAAAAGCTGCAGTAATTTAGAAGTTCTCTGGGTTTTTTAGCTAAACAGAAAACCTTAATTGAATTATTGCGCAATTAATGGGGCTGCTGACGTCAGCGAGGAGAGAGGAGCTGACGGCTGACAGGTGGGGGCCACCTGTCGGTGGGACAGAGGGGAAGTGGGCGGCTGACACGCGGGCCCGACCGAGAGGGAGGGGCTGGCGGGTGGGACCCACTGGCCAGTGAGAGGGAAGCAGAGAGGGGGAGGGGAGCACGGCTGGCGGCGAGCGACACGACGGCGCGGCGGAGACGGCGTACTCGGCTTCGGCCGGAGCGGAGGAGGGAGAGGGCGGCTGAGCGGCGGCGGTCGGGAACCAGTGACGGTGGCGGGGTCCGGCGAGGGCCGAGGAGAAGTGGAAGGTGGCGACGGCGAAGAGGGAAGAAAGATCGAGAGAGGAGTGGAGCGCTCACCAGCGGCGATGGAGACGGCGGCGCGTCGGCGAGGGCGAGGCGGAGGTGGGGACGCGGACGAGCAGCGGCTTGCGACGTTCGGTGGCGGGGTCGGCCAACGGCGTCGAGACGACGGGGCACGGCGGCGGGAGGGACAAAGGGGGCCGCAACGATGCTCGGGTGCACACCGGCAGCGACGGAGGCCGGTGGGAGGTCAGCGAGGTAGAGGCGGTGGTGGTGACGCGGGTGGGCGGCGACGTCCGACGGTCGACGAGGAGATCGGCGGCTGACGGTGACAGAGGGAAGCTTCGGGCGGAGAGGGGGAAAGTGGCGGCGGGGCAGAGGCACGGGGATTTTATAGGGTGGCGGCGCCGGCTAGGGCGGAGCGGCCGGTGGAGACCGAGTCGACGACGCGGCGAACCCGGCGATGGCGGTTGCGGTGGCGGCGCGACGGCGCGGCGTCCGGAGGAGTCGGGGCGGAGGCGGACTCAGCCGGCGTGGCGCGGGCGCGGGCGAAGCTTGGTCACTGACAGGCGGGGCCCGCCTGTCAGTGGTGCAAGGAAGGAGGGAGGCGAGACGGACTGCGCCGCGGCGCGGGCGAGCTGGGCCGATGGCCCAGGCGGAGGGGAGCGCACGCGGGAGGGGCGGGAGGCCGGTGGCCTGCTCGTCTGGGCCGGCCGAACGGGGAAAGTGGGCCGGTTCGGCTGGGCCGGCCCAGGAAGAAGGAAAAAGAAAAAGAAAAAGGGAGAGGAGGAAAATTGGACTTCGGCCCAATTTGAGAAGGAAGGGAAAAAGAAAGGAAAAAGGAGGGAAAAAGGAAAACCCCATTTTTGCCGAATTTTAATTAATTTGTTTGGACAAATTTTATACTTCTGCAATTTGAATTTAAATCCAGTTAGTCGATTTGTGAGCCTCGATTTAATTGAATCAATTCCTTTTAGAGGGATTTTCCTGAGTTAATTAAGCCAATTGTTATTTACGAATTTTTTTACATATTTATGCTTGGGTCGAAACTCCGGGCGTGACACCTAGAGACGGTCGTCCTAGATCGTGGCAATCTAGAAGATTGAGCCTCCGAACTGGCCGGCGGTGTTCCCGAGGTGCGTTGCAGGGAGTGCTGCATCGCAGTAGTGGATACCATGGCTTTGATCTTGTGGATGGATTCCACGACTGGTAGATCTTGTTGGGAAAGCTACTAGATCACATCACCGAGTTGATATGTGGCCACTCGGACGTTCTGCTATGGCGTGCCCCTCAACTTGAGTTTTGGAGTATATTTCGCTGTGTCGACGATTGATGTCGGCAATAAACTTATAGGATGGCTATTAGGCTTGGAATTCGATGGTTAAGATGAAGAGGGAGACGATTTACCCAAGTTCAGGCTCTCGACATGGCGAGATAATACCTTACTTCTGCTAGGCGATGATATTGTGTAGATAATTCTCGGTGCCCTCAAGGGGGGCGCCCGTACCCCTTAATATTGTGGGGATAGGGTAGTCCTAGTCCAACAAGGCTAAGATCTATAGTATTTTTTTACAGATCGGGTCCGGTGCACACGGCATGCAAACCGGTATCTACCAAACTCCTAGCCGACACAATACAAATATATTCTAGTTCCTATTCGGTACCCTATATATTGATCGTACATATTCATATAGTCTACGGATACCCCTGGTATAGGTATCCCACGGCAGCCCCCAGAGTCATCTGCAGCAGCGCAAATCATTCATTCAGATATCAAGATCATTGACGACATCTTCACGCAGCCGGCTCGATGGTTCCCGAGTGCTTTTCAGGCGCTCCCCGAGTTCTCCCAAGGTGATCCCGAGTACTGCATTAGATTGTAGAGGCTGTGGAGGGCTCCGAACGGAAGAAAGAATTAGGAGCATCATAGATGCACCTAATAGGTGTAGCCCCCGACTCTATACTTAAATGCATAACAATTAAACATAGAGTCATTTATGGACTATTAACCAAAAGGTATTTTCCAAGATATCGGATATCCCGACTCGAGCAACATTGTTCCGAGTGTTTCCCCAAGAAATCAAGAGACATCGATCCAGCCGCCCCGACTGGTTCCGGGGACCCTCAGCCCCCAGGCCCATCAACAGCCATCGTGCCAGTGGCACTGTGCGCGGTTCTTGCGGCAGTGACTAACCCTGTCACAGAGCTAGCCACCGGGGCAACCCTTGAGATCATCCCGGCCACCATTCCGGTGCCGACCACGGGGCAGAGCCTGCCAGGCCATCGGCCTCGATTGCCGCTGCAGCGTCCCCGACCACGAGTGTCACGAAGGCTAATGCTGAGGTGCCCGCCCTGTCGGCCTTGACGACGACCTTAGGAATAGCCCAGCCTAGGGCGAGGTACAATTGCCATGCCCAACATCTGCCCAATTTGTCTTTTGTTCCGCTGCTAATGGAGAGGGTGTTGAATCCGCAGCCCCTCTCCAGCACTTCCTCCTCGGGTCTCCAGCATGCCTCAGCCTGTCCGGGTCCAAAGAATCTGTGTCGAGCTGTCGGATGACTCCTAGGATCGAGAGATACATCGAGAAGTTGGTCAAGCTAATGAAAGTACGTCCTTCAGCTACTGCCCCATGCGCGTGACTCCGTTAGCTCATAACGTGGTACACAGGGAATCGAGGCACACTCTAAGGCAACGTCAGAAGTCTTGTGCTCACTGGATTTGCAGTTGGGGGACCTTGACGCCTTGTGCCAGGATCGCAACGAGATCTTGGAGCGTGTGAAGGCTATGGAGAGCCGCCTGCAAGGTGAGATAGCCGAACTCTGCATGGAGCGAGTGACAAGTCACGCCCGGAATAAAGGTGCGGTGATCTAACTTTGGCCATCAATTCTGCTTTGTAATCTGAGATTGTCTTCTTCTGCTAGACCAAGACGCAGCCTTGGGGGAGCTAAGGAAAGCAAACACTGGGCTACAAGCCGAGTGCGCCAAGCTACTGGCGGTGAAGGCTGGACTCGAGACCGAGAGCTCCCAACTTTCGGCCTCGAAAGCCGTGTTAGAAGCTGAACGCGCTCGACTTAAGAAGGCTAAGGACACCGCTCTTGCTGAGCTCGTGGGTAGGTCTTTTCTGCTCTGACCTTCGCCTCCCCCCATATGCTTACTGACGTCCGAATGCGCTAGCAGAGGCGCAGTCCTGGGCAAAGTCTGTGGTGGAAGCCGCCGAGGCCAAGACCAAGGTGGCCGAGCTGGTTCAGCACCGGCTTGTCACGGTTGCGCACCCTGAACGTGTTTGGGGCGACGGAGTCGTTGGCGCAGGGCTCCTGGTCGATCAGTGTAGACAATGTAATCCAGAAGCTCAAGGGGGTACCTGCAGCTCATGGCACCAAATTGCAAGAGTCAGCGAAGTTGGTGTCAAGCCATGCCCTCACCGTCATCAAGTCTCCTCGAAGCCCAAGAAGCTGCCGAGTCCATCGCAGATGCCCTTGGTCTGTAAAGAAATACAGAGCAGTAGATAACTGTGTTTAAGCTAGATACTTGTGATATATTTTTATTTAATCTATTTTCTTCTGAGTCTTTTGCTATGGTGTATTTCGGTTTCACGTGAAGAGTTACCCCGGTATAGGTATCCCACAGCAGCCCCCGGAGTTGTCTATAGCAGCACAAGTCATCCATGCAGATCACTGACCATCAGGTGTATCCCGGCACTATATGCTTGACACTATCCGAGTGCTTTTCAGGCGCTCCCCGAGTGCTTCCCTAGTGATCCTGAATACTCTGTGATGATTGTAGAGGATGTGCATGGCTCCGAATGGAAGAAGACATTAGGAAGATGCACCTAATAGGTGTAGCCCCCGACTCTATGCTTAAATGCGTAACAATTAAACATAGAATCATCTATGGACTGTTACCTAGCAGGTTTTTCTGACTCGAGCTGCACTGTTCCAAATGCTTCCGGACCCAAGTGGTTTGGAAATGCTTTTGTGCCGTGTTTCCCCAGACATACAGCCTTCGGCTATGTTTTGTCCATGGGATAGGTTGCGCCGACGGGCTTTACCGTTATAGCCGAGTAGTTAATACAGAGTATATTCGGATTTACTCAAAGTTTAGGCATAGGCTAAGGAGCGCAATTAAGTGCCATGGGCGATATTGACTGACGCCTGCCCGAGTGCGGCCATGAGCCCATAACATTGGCGTACTGTCGATTCCCGATTTGAAGGAAATCATGAATTTTATTTTACCGTTATGGAACTCGTAACGTTCCTTAAAAACAGCATGGTATCGGTTATGCCAGCACCGAGAATTTCGGCCCGCTGCCCGCAGGGGTACATAACAATACTTAGCCTAGTAACAGAATTTTCTAGCCATTAGGCCCAGCAGCAGCCCATTAAAGCCTCCCGTTACCCTGTCCATTCACCTTCTTCTCTGCCGCGCTAACAACTGTAGCCCCAATTTGCTCCATCGATTCCCACGGTCACCGAACCCTAGCCTCCGTGCCCAGAGCTCTAGCCTCTCCTCCGCCCACCGCACCCACGCTCCCCCTTCAGCCTGTCGAAGAAAGTGCCCGATGGCTTCCCCAGCAGATTCAGGGAAGACGCAGCCGCTGCACGCATGGCAATCCTCAATCATCTCCGACCAGAACCTCTCCGACTTGTTCGGAGCCAGCTTGATCCAAAGCAAGGAAGTAGCCGGGTACCGCAGCGCTCACGGTGAGGAATTCCCTACCCCTAACTCGCGGGAAGTAGTACTATTCGAGCCATTCTTTGAGCGGGGTTTTGGGCTGCAGGTGTCTTGAATCGAACTCCATCACTTGAATCTCAATTCCATCCTTCAGATCGCTGTGTTTGTATACACTTTGTGAGACCTTTCTCGGAATCCCCCCTCACTTCATCCTCTTCCACCATCTCTTTGCCGTTAAGCCCCAACCCAACCGGAATCATCCGTCAGTGGTGGGTGGCGCCGACATTCAGCTTCGCAAGAGGAGCAAGAAAGCTTGGCTTTTCCTGCCCATGAAGACTTCCCTTAACGGCTAGCACGCGGCGTGGTTCTATTGCTCCAACCTTGCCGACTCCCTTTCTCCCTTCGTCGGCCACGCCCTAGTAGCCCGGGAGGCCTGGTCGTCAGTCCCGACGACCGAGGAAATGCCACAGGTGAACTCATTGCTCAACCTGATTGAGAATTTGAAGTCTGCCGGATCCAGCCTCTGAAGGATCAGGTCCGATTCGCCTTTGATTATACCGGGAGTAATGACCCAACTCGGGAGTCCGCGGAGGTGCTACGGTGGGAAGCCATTCAGGCTAGGGCTCGGCGGCTGTTAGCCCCAAACACTAACATCCCAGCTATCCCCGCTGGCTTCCCATCACCGTTCCACGCTGGGAATGCTCCCCCTTCGGCATGTCCTTTGTCTCTTCTAGGTGTTTTGCTTCTTGGGTGTCTACCCCGACTCGTCATATCTTGACGTACAACATCTCCTGCAGGACCGCCATCCATTCCTGTCCTACCCCCCAAGCCGGGCCTCGCCTGTGCTCAAGAGGGGAACGGAACCTTCGGCTGATGAGCCAGCAGCCAAGAGAATGGCCTTTGACACTGACGCGGAGCCCGCTGGGGCGCCAAAGGACATCAGTGCCCCAGCCCCGACTCGTTCTCCAAGCCCGCCTCCTTTGAGGCGCTTGAGGAGACCCGCCTTAAAGACAGGGTCAAGGTAACACGACTCAGCTTTTACGCCATGATCAGATTAGGATTTTCATGCTTGCTGAAATCATATCACTTGGCCTCTTCAAGAAATCAAGCGACATTGACCCCACCGTGCCAGCCGGCTCTGGGGACGTTCAGCCCCCGGGCCCGCGAAAGGCTATTGTCCCAGCCGTCCCGATTCTGGTCCGCACTTCGCCAGCAGACCCTGTTACTAGGCCATCTATTGAAGTAACCCTGGCAATCGTCCTAGCTGCTTCCCCAGCACCGTCTGCAGAGCCGGACGTCGTCGTAGTTCCCCTGGCCGCAGACGGAACCGAATGCCGGGGTGTCTATTTTGTTGGCCGTAGTGACGACCTCGGTAGTGCCTCCCCTAAGGGCCCGAGAGGGCTGCACCGAGCAGGCTAAGGTTGACTTGTCGGACGACTCGGGGGACATCGCCAAGATCGAGCGGTATATCGAGAAATCTGTCAAGCTCATGAAGGTATGCTCTTCAACCATTGTCCTAAGTGTGCGATCCGATTAGCTCACGTCAGCTGTTTAGGGAATCGATGCATGCTCCAAGGCAAAGTCAGAGGCTCTTCGATCGCTGGACCCGCAGCTGGGGAACATGAATGCCCTGCGCCGGGATCGTGATGAAATCATGGAGCGCGTGAATGCTTTGGAGAGCCACCTGCAAGGTGAGGTAGCCGACCTCCGCATAGAGCTGGTGTCGAGTATCGCTCGGATCAATGGTGCGACGATCTGTCTCTGGTCATTCTTTCTTCTTTGTGGCTGAAGGATATCCTCTTTTGCCAGATCAAGATGCAGCCTTGAGGGAATTGAAGAAGGCGAACATCGGGCTACAGGCCGAGTGTTCCAAGCTGCTGGCGGTGAAGGCCGAGCTTGAAGCCGAGCGCTCCCAGCTGTTGGCCTCGAGGGCTGTGCTGGAAGCCGAATGCACTCGACTCAAGAAGGCCAAGGATGCCGCCGTTGCTTAGCTCGTGGGTAAGTTCTTTTTTAACTCGTCCTTCGTTCCTCCCTTCCGGACATTTCCTGACTTGTATGCTACTAGCAGAGGCACAATCCCGGGCAAAGTCTGTGGTGGAGGCCGCCGAGGCTAGGACTCAGGAAGCTGAGCTGGCTTGGGATCGGCTCGTCACGGTAGCCCTTAATGTGCTTGGGGCGATGCCACTGCTGGCACAGGGCTCCTCGTCGGTCAGCATAGACTGGTCCAGCAGCTGGAGAAGATGCCCGTAGCCCACGGCGCCGAATTGCGGGAGACAGCGAAGCTGGCGTCTAGCCATGCTCTCGCCATCGTAAAGTCGCTGTACCCACGGGTGGATGTTGATGCCATCTGTAACGGGTTTGCTGCCGACTACGACGAGGCGACGACTGTGAAGTACGTCAATGAGGCACAAAAGGCTGCCGAGTCGGTCGCAGATGACCTTGGCCTGTAAAGAAGTAGGAGAACTTGTAGTAGTTAACCATGTTCTAGCCGAACTGTTGTGATGTGATTTTATTTAATCTATTTGCTTTCGAGTCTTGTGTTGTGGTGTGTTTCATCGTCATGTGAAGAGTTATCCTCTCGGCGTGTGCCTGTCCCAACAGGCCCCGAGTGGACTTAGCCAGCACATAGCTTAGCGTAGTATTACCCGGTTCGATGGAGAGCGAGGTGTAGCCAAGTGAATGTACAACCGCATCCAGACTTTGATTTGACCAACAATTAAAGAACTCGTTGGCAGCAGATTTTATTAAAAGGCACCCGAAGGTGAAGTACATTGTAGCCCCCGACTGGTCTCCCGGGTGGGGACCACTCGGCGAGGGCAGTCAAGGGTAAAAAGAAAAATTACAGGAAATAGACTATGTGTGGAAGGGACATAGTTGTTCGATGTTCCACGAATTCTCTTGCAGCCTTCCATCTTCCATCCTTGGCCGGTATGTGTCACGCCCAGAAATTCCTCACACGAATTTCTGAACTTAATTGTGTATTAAATCCCTGTTCAGGACCAGCCAGGGTACACAAAAAGACAATGTTGATTACATAACCATCGTTCTTAGAAACAACTGAAAATTACACTTATTCTAGCGGAAATGCAGCGGAAAGAAAAAGGTAGACTAGCTCCAACGGGTACGGCTCCAGTCCACAGGCAACACTTCGACGGCGGAACAGCTCACTCCTGAGAGGCACCTCCATCGGACTCTGCTTCTAGCTCTAGGTTGGGAAAGTTAAGCAAGGCTGAGTACAAACCACCGTACTCAACAAGTAACACGGACAAGGGGGAAATAAATGATGCATAAGGATTAACAGGGACAGGCTAGGGTTAGTTGCAATAAAGCGGCAGTTTAAATAAATAACAGAGCTTAAAGAACAAAGGTGATTAAGTACAGTAAAACATAAATAAACAGCAGTTGTAAAGTACCACAACACTGTCCAACGTTACACCATGTTGCAACAGGCCCAACCACTACTCAACGTTACACCACGTTGCAGTAGTCCCGAGAGATAACCAATTTATTCAAGTTATTAGGGCTCACTAATCACAGTGAAGCTGGGAGCTCACCCTTAACCGTGGGCACGGCTATTCGAATAGTTTATACTTTGATCAGAGGTGTACTACTGTACCCACAAGACACGACTCCACTACACTTGAACGTGCGCCGACATTCCACCACGGCATACCGGAAAGGAGACCGTGATAGGACCCGTTACACAACCCTCCCTATTTAATCGTACCACACTTCAGGTTTCACCCCCTCCTTTACACCAAGTCGGGCAGTCCCCTGTTGTGCCTTGGTAGATCCGGAAGCAGGAGAAGCTTTCGTTACACCACGATTGCCCGTCCATACTCCATCACGCCTACCCTTGCCTGGGTACGTCAAATAGTTCGAAGTCATGCTCCAAATCCCACCTTACCCATTTCGGCATGTGGTTGGCACTTAATGACTTCCAGGGTTTCCCGTGAACCGGTCCTTAATCGCCATGGGTGCGACTCTCAAAACCATGCACCCACAGCCCACCATTATCAATATTTTAGTTGACATTAACCCGAACCGGGTGGTGAATCATTATCTCAGCTATTCAGAACTAAGCATAATTTTATGTGATCCCATGAGCTATTTGTTCTAAGCATGGCTAAGCATTAACCTAGGCCTGACTCTAATCAAGTTACCCCTGGTCCAGCAATGAATAAAGTTGGATAAACAACGGCATAATAATAAGGTCTACCCGAAAATAACATAAAGTAAGTACTTTAATTAAAACAATGCATATTTGAAGCAATAAAGCGGGGAATTTGCAATAATGGGTTCAATATGTTCAAGGATGAGTGTCACTTGCCTTGCTCTGGCCCTTGGGGAACTTCGGCGACGGTCTCGAAATAAACCGGCTCTTCGGCGGGGTCCGAATCTAAGCGACAAAGCACAAAAATAAATAAAACAGGCACAAACTCTACTGAAACAGCAAAAGAAACTATTTTTAATGGATTCTTGATAATTTTATGAATTTAATGAAATTTGAATGGACCTAAACGGAGACTAGATGAATTACTTATGAATTTTAGAAGTTTTCTAGGTTTTTTAACTAAACAGAAAAGTCCTAAATCAATTATTGCGCAATTAATGGGGCTGCTGACGTCAGCGAGGAGAGAGGAGGCTGACGGCTGACAGGTGGGGACCACCTGTCGGTGAGAGAAGGGAAGAGGGAGAGACTGACACGCGGGTCCCACGGGAGGAGAGAGGAAGGAGGGGCGCGGGGTGACTGACGGGTGGGGCCCACTCGTCAGCGAGAGGGAACAGAGAGGAGGGGAGCAGAGCGCGGCTCGGGCGGACGGCGGGGACCGGCAGGAGCGGCGGGCGACGCGGCGGCGCGACGGCGACGGCGCGACGGCGACGACGGCCGAGGCGGCGACGCACGGCGACGGTGGAAGGACAGCGGCGACGGCGACTGGCGAGCGGTGACGGCACGGCACGCGCGGGCGCAAGCAACGGCGGCCAGACGTCGGCGACGCGGAGGCGACGACGACCACGGCGGCCGGCGGGAGCGGCGAGCTTCGGCCTCGTCCGGCGACGGCGCGCGACTCGGCGGCGGTCGGCCGGAAAGGGGGAGAAAGAGGGGAGGAGGATGGGGATGCTCACCGGCGGCGGCGAGAGCGCGGGTGGGTCGGCGAGACCGAGGCGGAGGTGGCGACGCGGGTTGGAGCGGGAGATCGGCAACGGCGGCGGAGATCGACAGGTGCCGGCGACGGGCGAGACGCGGCGGCGGAGAGGTCGGAGGAGCTACGGCGGGCGCGAGGCGTCCACCGGCGATGACGAGAGCCCGGGAAAGGTCGGCGACACCGAGGCGGAGACGATGACGCGGCTAGGCGGCGACGACCGGTGACTGGTGGCGAGATTGCGCGGCGGCGGCGAACGGCGGCAGCGCGGTGGCGACTCGTGCGACGACGGAAAACGAGCGACGGCGCGCTGCGACTCGGGATTTATAGGGTGGCGGCACCGGCTAGGGCGGGCGGAGGTTGGAGACCGAGTCGGCGACGACGCGGTCTCGGCGGCGGCCGTTGCGGCGGCGGCGGTTGCGGCGCGGCGGCGACTCGGACTCGGCCGGCGCGGGCGCGGGCGCAAGCGCGGGGAAAACGGTCACTGACAGGTGGGGACCACCTGTCAGTGGCGCGAGAGGGGAGGGAGCGGCGATGGACTTCGCGGCGTGGGCGAGCGGGCGAGCTGGGCCGGGCGGCGGCCCAGGCGGGGCGCGCGCGGGCGGTGGGAAGCGGCCGGCGCGGCTGGGCCGGCCGAGCGGGAAGACGGGCCGGCTCGGCTGGGCCGGCCCGGGAAGGAAAAAAAAGAAAAAGAAAAAGAAAAGGAAAAAGAGAGAGGGAGGAAAATTGGACTTCGGCCCAATTTGAGTAGGAAGGGAAAAAGAAAGGAAAAAGGAGGGAAAAAGGAAAACCCCACTTTTGCCGAGTTTTAAATTAATTGTTTGGCCAAATTTTATACTTCTGCAATTTAAATTTAAATCCAGTTAGTCGATTTGCGAGCCTCGATTTAGTTGAATTTATTCCTTTTAGAGGGATTTTTCCTGAGTTATTTAAGCCAATTGTTGCTTACGAATTTCTTTTTTACAACTTAGGCTTAGGACGAAACCCCGGGTGTGACAAACCTACCCCCTTAAACGGAATCTCGACCCCGAGATTCGGAGGCACTAGCGAAGAGGTGCGTATGGGCGGCCTTGAGCTCATCTTCTCTTTCCCATGTTGCTTCTTCTTCTGAGTGGTGACTCCACTGAACTCTGCAGAATCTGATCACACGGTTCCGAGTCTTCCTTTCACTGGTTTCTAGAATCCGTGCTGGCTTCTCCACATAAGTTAGATCTTCCTGCAGATCGATGTGCTCGGTGTTGGTCTATTCCTCAGGCACACGGAGACACTTCTTGAGCTGCGACACATGGAACACGTCATGGATTCCAGCCATGTTAGCGGGGAGTTCCAACTGATATGCAACTTCTCCCCTGCGTTCCACTATCTGGTATGGTCCCACGAAACGTGGTGCCAATTTTCCTTTGGTCCGAAACCGGTGCACTCCTCGCAAAGGTGTGACGCGGAGGTACACATAGTCTCCTGCTTCGAAGGCTAAGTCCCTTCGACGATTATCTGCATAACTCTTCTGTCTGGTTTGAGCTGTTTTCAACCTTTCACGGATTATTCTGACTTTTTCTTCGGCCTGGCTTAGAACTTCAGTCCCAAAAACTTGACGTTCTCCTGTTTGATCCCAGAAGAGGGGTGTATGACACTTTTGCCCATACAAGGCTTCAAAAGGTGCCATCTGCAGACTGGCTTGATAACTGTTGTTGTATGAGAACTCCGTATACGGTAGGTTCTTATCCCAAGTTCCACCAAAGTCGAGAGCGCAAGCTCTGAGCATATCTTCAATAATCTGATTTACCCTTTCTGTCTGACCATCTGTCTGTGGGTGATAAGCCGTACTGAAATTCAGTCGGGTTCCCAATTCTTCCTGCAGCTTCTGCCAAAACATTGAAGTAAACTGGCCTCCACGGTCAGAAACGATCTTCTTCGGTACTCCATGTAAACACATGATCCTAGCCAAGTAAATCTCGGCTAATCTTTTCCCTGAGTAGGTAGTGTGAACTGGTATGAAATGAGCGACCTTTGTCAATCGATCAACAATTACCCAAATCGAGTCATGACCAGCAGCCGTCCTTGGTAAACCAGTGATGATATCCATCCCGATTTCTTCCCATTTCCATTCTGGAATCTGGAGAGGTTGCAATAGTCCTGCTGGCCTTTGGTGTTCTGCTTTGACTCGTTGACAAACATCGCACAAGGCGACGTATTCTGCAATTTCTCTCTTCATACTAACCCACCAAAACTTTTCTTTGAGGTCCTGATACATCTTAGTACTCCCAGGGTGAATAGAGTACTGGGTTTGATGAGCTTCTTGGAGTATCAGCTCCTTCAACTCCCTGTTATCTGGTACGCACAACCTGTTTCCCATCCAGATTGTTCCATGTTCATCTTCTGAAAAATCTCGGGCTTTACCAACTCGCATATTTTTCTTTAGCTCGGCTATCTCCGGATCATTTGCTTGGGATTGGCGAACTTGATTCACCAAAGTGGGCTGCGCTTCTAGGGCTGCCACAAAGCCTTCTTCGACTAAACCCAAATTTAGTCGTTCAAACTCCTGTTGTAACTGCTCACAAACTTCCGTTGACATCGCAGAGCTGCAGTAATTCTTCCGGCTCAAAGCATCTGCAACTACATTTGCTTTGCCTGGATGGTAATGGATACTTAGATCATAATCCTTTATCAACTCCAACCATCTTCGCTGACAGAGGTTCAAATCTGGTTGTGTAAAGATATACTTTAAACTCTTATGATCCGTATATACTTCACACTTGTTACCGATCAAGTAGTGTCGCCAAATCTTTAGGGCATGCACCACAGCTGCTAGTTCCAAATCGTGAGTCGGGTAGTTACCCTCATGTGGTCTCAACTAACGAGAGACGTAAGCAACCACCTTTCCTTCTTGCATTAGCACACATCCCAGTCCTGATCTGGATGCGTCACAGTAAACCTGGAAGTCTTTCATCTGATCCGGCAAAACCAACACGGGTGCCGAAACCAATTTTTGCTTGAGCTCTTCAAAACTCTTATCGCACTCACTTGACCACTTGAACCTTTCTTCCTTTTTCAACAACTGTGTCATAGGCTTGGCTATCTTCGAGAAATTCTTAATGAACTGGCGGTAATAGCCCGCAAGTCCTAAGAAACTCCTGATTTGGGAAACCGTCTTAGGCGGGGTCCACTTGATCACTGACTCCACGTTACTGGGGTCCACTGCTACACCTTGGGCATTGATCACATGGCCAAGGAACTTCACTTCATGCAGCCAAAAATCACACTTGCTGAACTAGGCATACAACTGGTGTTCTCTTAGCTTCTCTAGCACAATTCGCAAGTGTTGCTCGTGCTCTTCTTCTGACTTGGAGTAGATAAGAATGTCGTCGATGAAAACAACCACAAACTTATCCAGGTATTCCATGAACACCTTATTCATGAGATTCATGAAAAATGCCGGGGCATTAGTAAGTCCAAACGACATTACCGTACACTCATACAAGCCATAGCGAGTAGTGAATGCCGTCTTAGGGATATCTTCTTCCGGAATTCTCAACTGGTGATACCCTGACCTCAAATCGATCTTGGAGAAAACTTTGGCTCCCTTCAACTGATCAAATAGGTCATCAATCCTTGGCAGAGAATACTTATTCTTAATAGTGACATCGTTCAAAGCACGATAGTCTACACACATTCTCTTAGTTTTGTCCTTCTTCTCAACAAAAATGACCGGGGCACCCCAAGGCGAGGTACTCGGTCGGATATAACCTTTCTGGAGCTGTTCATCCACTTGCTTCTTCACTTCTGCCATCTCATTGGCGGCCATCCTATAGGGTCTCTTATAGATCGGTGCGGTTCCAGGTACCAAGTCGATACGAAACTCGATCTCTCTTTCTGGCGGCATCGTTGTGAGGTCATCTGGAAACACCTCCGGATACTCACAAACCACTGGTAGGTCTTCCAACTTCTTTGGGTCTTTGACTTTTTCCGAGGGCTGCTCTTCGGCTTCCATCTGATTCAAACAAGTCCTGGTTGTCACTGACTCCAGCGGCTGATAAGTCACCACTTTACCCTCTTCACTGGTCAAAGTGATTGTACGCTTGGCACAATCAATCACTCCTTGGTGCTTGGTAAGCCAGTCCATTCCCAGAATGACGTCTAGGTCTTTAGATTCGAGAAGGATGAGATTGGCTAGAAAGGGTGTCCCTTGGATTTCTATGGGCACGTCAGGGCTATAAAGGTCCGAAAACATACTATGCCCTGGAGTATTAACCCGCACCGGGTTTCTTAACTTTTCCCTTGCTAACCCAAGCATTCCCACAAACTTCCTTGAAATAAAAGAGTGTGTAGCACCAGAATCAAAAAGTACTGTAGCAGGTACGGAGTTGACGGGAAACGTACCCAGTATTACTTCTGGCGCAGCCTGTGCTTCTTCGGCGATGACGTGATTCACGCGAGCTTGCACGAACCTTTGCCCACTGCGCTTCGGCTTCTGGCACTTGTCAGCAAAGTGACCTGGGTCGCCACAGTTGTAGCACACCCCAGGCTTTGCACCTGCATCCTTCCTGGCTGGAGGAGGTTGAGCTGTCGGTGGGAGAGCATTCTGTTGCCGGGGAGCTGGTGCGGGAAGAGCACGCTGAGTAGGAGCACGCTGGGATGAACCACTGGAGAAGTTGCTGGGATTGTAAGGACGATGTTGGTGGACAATGAAGGTTGATTGCCCGTGCTGCTGATTCGAAGGATAGGGGCTGGTGTGGAATCGGGGCTTCTGAGGAGGCGGCTGGTTAGACCTGGACTGCGAAGCCTTCCTCTTCTTGTCCATCTCGAGGTGCTGGTCCTCCTGACGGATGGCCTTATCCACTAGTTTCTCAAAGTCGGCATAGTCGCCCGAAAGCAACTGCTTCTTCAGTTCATCATCCAAGCCTCCGAGGAACTTTTCCTGTCTTTCGGCGTCAGTGCGGACGTCCTCGGGAACGTATCGTGCTAGGCGATTGAACTCATGAAGGTACTCAGTCACCGTCTTGGTACCTTGCTGCAAAGCGCGGAACTCACGCTTCTTCTGGGTGACTATCCCATCGGGGATATGGGCCTTACGGAAGTTAAGACAGAATTCCGCCCATGTCACTTCCGTGTTAGCGGTGCGGGTAACCAGGAAATTGTCCCACCAAGCAGAGGCGGGACCCATCAGTTGATGTGCGGCAAAGGAGACCTTCTCTTGGTCAGTGCACTGCAATAAGTTGAGCTTCTTCTCAATAGCATGGAGCCAATCACTTGCCTCCATGGGGTTGGTGGTGCTTGAGAAGGTTGGGGGACGAACACGGAGAAACTCTGGTAACTTCGACTGCACAGGGGGTGGTCCATGCTGTTGCTGGTTGTTCTGGTTCTGATTTAGAAGCTGGTGGAGCACTTGTTGATGTTGCTGTTGCTGCTGCTGCATCTGCTGCATCATCCAAGAGAGCATCTGCGTCTGGCTAGCAAGAATCTGGGCAAGCGACGGGTTCTCTGGTGGAGGCGGCGGGGGCGGTCCTCCGGTGCTGGACTGGTCGGTGTCGCGGTTGCCGTGGCGGGTGTTCACCATCTGCGGGGCGGGAGGAACAGAAAGAGAAAGAAGAAAAAGAAACGACTAAGCAAACAGGGGCTTTATTTAATTAGTGAACTGTAATTATCTTGCTTAAGAAACGCACTTAAAACCACACAACTCCTGGCGGCACAACCATAACCCCACTACTGCTATGGTTCACCACTAGCCCCAAGCAAAGCAAACCTAACACACCAAAACTAGCACACAACGACTAAAAACGAAGCTAAGGGCGGCGTCTAGGGCACGGAAGGAGAGCGACGATCGACGACGGGAGATGGATCTTCTTTCTCGTCTTCAGAGCGGCTTCTTGAGTTGCTGGGGAGACCATCTTCATCTTCACCAGAAGCGGACTCGCTGCTGCTCGAGACCGAGACGACCCTGTTGCGGTTCCTTGCAGCGTTGAACGGGGAGACACCTTCCTCGGGCACAGGGGTCGGAGAGGTTGGCACCATCTGCATCAGGGGTCCTGGTTCATCCGGGGCACCGGGGTAAGACTGAACTCTGGGCGGCCCACGGGTTCGCTTCCTTGCCGTCGTGCGACACCTTGCACCTCCGGGCTCTGGGAGTCCTTTGAGCTTGGCGTTCTCCTTCTCCAACCGATCGACCTCATCTTGCAGACGAACGATCTGGGTGAGCTTGGCGTCGTTCAGAGCCTTGGACGCTTCGTGGAGGTCGTGATGCATCTGGTCGAGACCCTGCAGCACCGTGCACATCCTACCGAAGGTAGGGTCTTGCTCACTTCGGGCAGACCGAAACCTACTGACCATGGAGTTGGGTCCACGACCAGGGTGATACCGGTAAGCCGAATGTCGAAACGTCAAGTCATGCCTGGCCCTGAGCGTTGTCATCAGACTGTAGGCAGCTTCCTGGCAGGCATGCTCATGTGTGCCTCCGGCTCCTTCTGCTTCCAAGTTAGGGAGGAAACCGGGGATTCCATGCAACTCCAATCTGACTCGGTGGGGAAACTCGCCTTCCAGAGGATGGATCGTGGTGTACTCCGGCTCATAGGGGTATCCTGCCGTGAACGAGACTCTTGCCAACTCTGCCACAAATCCAGCCATCCCGTTTCCACGATGATACAAAGGGTGGTCAGCCATCTAAAGAGCACAAGGATTTGGAATCAATAGATGCAAAATTTTATTTCAGGATAAATAAATCATAAAAGGAAGAAAGTAAATAAAGTTTTACCCGTAAATCGATTTACTCACGCTTTTCAATCAAAGGGGTTTTGTCTTTTTAAAACACTCACGCTTTTGAAAAGCACTAACCCATTTTCAAAACACTCCCACTTTCGCAAACTATGCACAAACATGAAAAGCAGAGGGCTCTTAGGGTTTCCATTGGGCTGATCCTACGGTCAAAGGAGGCTCTGATACCAACTTGTCACGCCCAGAAATTCCTCACACGAATTTCTAAACTTAATTGTGTATTAAATCCCTGTCCAGGACCAGCCAGGGTACACAAAAAGACAATGTTGATTACATAACCATCGTTCTTAGAAACAACTGAAAATTACACTTATTCTAGCGGAAATGCAGCGGAAAGAAAAAGGTAGACTAGCTCCAGCGGGTACGGCTCCAGTCCACAGGCAACACTTCGACGGCGGAACAGCTCACTCCTGAGAGGCACCTCCATCGGACTCTGCTTCTAGCTCTGGGTTGGGAAAGTTAAGCAAGGCTGAGTACAAACCACCGTACTCAACAAGTAACACGGACAAGGGGGAAATAAATGATGCATAAGGATTAACAGGGACAGGCTAGGGTTAGTTGCAATAAAGCGGCAGTTTAAATAAATAACAGAGCTTAAAGAATAAAGGTGATTAAGTACAGTAAAACATAAATAAATAGCAGTTGTAAAGTACCACAACACTGTCCAACGTTACACCACGTTGCAACAGGCCCAACCACTACTCAACGTTACACCACGTTGCAGTAGTCCCGAGAGATAACCAATTTATTCAAGTTATTAGGGTTCACTAATCACAGTGAAGCTGGGAGCTCGCCCTTAACGTTGGGCACGGCTATTCGAATAGTTTATACTCTGATCAGAGGTGTACTACTGTACCCACAAGACATGACTCCACTACACTTGAACGTGCGCCGACATACCACCACGGCATACCGGAAAGGAGACCGTGATAGGACCCGTTACACAACCCTCCCTGTTTAATCGTACCACACTTCAGGTTTCACCCCCTCCTTTACACCAAGTCGGGCAGTCCCCTGTTGTGCCTTGGTAGATCCGGAAGCAGGAGAAGCTTTCGTTACACCACGATTGCCCGTCCATACTCCATCACGCCTACCCTTGCCTGGGTACGTCAAATAGTTCGAAGTCATGCTCCAAATCCCACCTTACCCATTTCGGCATGTGGTTGGCACTTAATGACTTCCAGGGTTTCCCGTGAACCGGTCCTTAATCGCCATGGGTGCGACTCTCAAAACCATGCACCCACAGCCCACCATTATCAATATTTTAGTTGACATTAACCCGAACCGGGTGATGAATCAATATCTCAGCTATCCAGAACTAAGCATGATTAAATGTGATCCCATGAGCTACTTGTTCTAAGCTCGGCTAAGCATTAACCTAAGCCTAACTCTAATCAAGTTACCCCTGGTCCAGCAATGAATAAAGTTGGATAAACAACGGCATAATAATAAGGTTTACCTGAAAATAACATACAGTAAATACTTTAATTAAAACAATGCATATTTGAAGTAAATAAAGCGGGGAATTTGCAATAATGGGTTCAATATGTTCAAGGATGATGTCACTTGCCTTGCTCTGGCCCCTGGGGAACTTCGGCGACGATCTCGAAGTAAACCGGCTCTTCGACGAGGTCCGAATCTAAGCGACAAAGCACAATAATAAATAAAACAGGCACAAAGTCTACTGAAACAGCAAAAGAAACTATTTTTAATGGATTCTTGACAATTTTATGAATTTAATGAAATTTGAATGGACCTAAACGGAGACTTGATGAATTACTTATGAATTTTAGAAGTTTTCTGGGTTTTTTTAGCTAAAGAGAAAGTCCTAAATCAATTATTGCGCATTTAATGGGGTTGCTGACGTCAGCGAGGAGAGAGGAGGCTGACGGCTGACAGGTGGGGACCACCTGTCGGTGAGAGAAAGGGGGAGGGAGAGACTGACAGCAGGGTCCCACGGGAGGACAGAGAGGAGAGAGGCGCGGGGCGACTGACGGGTGGGCCCCGTCGGTCAGCGAGAGGGGAGCAGAGAGGGGTGCGAGCGTGGCCGGAGGCGGGACCTGGCGGCGGCGAGAGCGGCGACGCCCGGCGACGGCGCACGGCACGGCGCGACGGCGACGACCGGCGACCGGCGATGGCGGCGGCGGACAACCGGGACGGCGGCGCACTCGGCGCAACCGAGCGAGGCGGCGGCAGCGGGCTGGCGCGACGACGGCGAGCGAGCGGCGGGCACGGGCACGCACGAGCGCGGGTGGCGGCGGCTTGACGACGGTGTCGCGAAGGCGACGACGACTGCAGCGGGCGGCGGCGAGGACGAGCTTCGCACCCGTCCGGCGACGGCGTGCAGCTTGGCGACGGTCGGCCGGGAAGGGGGAGAGAGAGGGGAGGAGGATGGAGACGCTCACCGGTGGCGGCGAGAGCGCGGGCGGGTCGGCGAGATCGAGGCGAAGGTGGCGACGCGGGTAGGAGCAGGAGATTGGCAACGGCGGCGGAGATCGATTGGCGACGGCGAGGAGGCCGGACGCGGCGGCGACCGGGCGGCGAAGGAGTGCGCGGCACTAGGGAAGCTCCCTGGCGACGACGAGGGCGGCAGCAAGTCGGCGACAGCGAGGCGGAGGTGGTGACGCAGCTGGACGACGACGACCGGCGGCTGGCGGCGAGATCAACCGGCGGCGGCGAACGACGACAGCACGGCAGCAACTCGGGCGGAGGCGGAAAGTGGGCGACGGCGCGGCGGCGGTGGGAATTTATAGGGTGGTGGCGCCGGCTAGGGCGGGCGGAGGTTGGAGACCGTGTCGGGCGTGATGCGGTCTCGGCGGCGGCCGTTGCGGCGGCGGCGCGGACTCGGACTCGGGGCGGCGCGGCGTGGCGCGGGCGCGGGCGCTGGCGGGGAGGCGGTCGCTGACAGGTGGGCCCTACCTGTCAGTGGCGCGAGGGAGGAGGGAGGCGGCGCGGACTCACGGCGCGGGCGTGGCGTGGGAGCTGGGACGAGCGGCGGCCCAGGCGGGGCGCGCGCGGAGAGGGGAGGCCGGAGCCGGTCGGCTGGGCCGGCCCGGGAAGGAGAAAAGGAAAAAAGAAAAAGGAAAAAGAAAAGGGAGGGAGGAAAATTGGACTTTGGCCCAATTTGAGAAGGAAGGGAAAAAGAAAGGAAAAAGGAGGGAAAAAGGAAAACCCCACTTTTGCCGAGTTTTAAATTAATTTGTTTGGCCAAATTTTATACTCCTGCAATTTAAATTTAAATCCAGTTAGTCGATTTGCGAGCCTCGGTTTAATTGAATTAATTCCTTTTAGAGGGATTTTTCCTGAGTTAATTAAGCTGATTGTTATTTACGGATTTCTTTTTACGATTTTAGGCTTAGGACAAAACTCCGGGCGTGACAGCACACAGCGCATGAGAATGCCCGACGCGCTTCGTTGAAGGAGTTCTCCATCTGACATGATGTAGCAGTAGCTTCGTCGGCTGACGCGCTCGGCTTCTGCTTTATCGGTCAGGAGGACTTCCTCCGTGAGGAACTTGATGAACGGGGTTCTCCTAGTCATCATTGATGGCAGCGACCGTGCGGTCGTTGGAGTTTGGTGGTTTGCCATTGTTTCCTTTGTCTTCTGCTTCACTCGGGGTTGGCTTGGGTTCGCCCTTCTTCTCGACTGTTATCTTCGTGAGGTGTTCCACGAATATGTCGGTTGGCACCTACAGTCACTTCGAGCCGAGGTTGGCTAATTCATCGGCGGCTTCGTTGTTGTGCCGCAGAACGTGGACCAGCTCGAGTCCTTCGAACTTATTTTCGAGCTTGCGCACCTCCTGTCGGTAGGCTTGCATGTTTTTGTCAGCATAGGTCCACTCATTCATGACCTGGTTGACTACTAGCTGAGAATCCCCGCGAACGAGCAGCCACCTAATCCCAAGGGATATAGCCAACCGCAGCCCGTGGAGGAGTGCTTCGTATTCGGCTACGTTATGCGAGGCCAGGAAGTGGATTTCGAGTACGTACTTGAATTTTTCGCCGTTGGGCGATATAAGCACCACTCCAGCCCCAACCCCCAACATGCGTAATGAACCGTCGAAGTACATTGTCCAGTGGGGTAGCTCTTCTGGCGTGGTTTCTAGTTGTACGTCCATCCACTCGGCCACAAAGTCGGCGAGTGCCCATGACTTTATTGCAATGCGGGGCTTGAAGGTGATGTCGTATGGCATCATCTCCAGTGTGCACTTCACGATGTGGCCTTGCACTTCCTTGTTGTGTATGATATCGCCGAGTGGGTAGGATGTGACGACTGAAACCTGGTGGGCTTGGAAGTAATGAACGAGTTTCTTTACCATGATCAGGATGCCGTAGAGCAATTTCTGGACTTGGGGGCACTTTAACTTGGACTCCCCGAGTACTTCGTTGATGAAGTAGACTGGTCGCTGCACCAATTGAGCGTGTCCATCTTCTTCCTGCTCGACCATGAGGACCGTGCTGACAACTTGTTCTGTGGCCGAGACATAGAGTAGGAGCGGCTCGCTTGGGTTGGGCGAAGCCAGGACGGGGGGAGAGGTGAAGTATTTCTTGAAGTTCTCGAAGGCTTCTTGTGCTTCCGGGGTCCATGTGAAGTGGTCGGACTTCTTCAGTAGCTTGAAGAAGGGCATCCCTCACAGGCCGAGTCATGATACAAATCGGCTAAGGGCCAACATACAACCGGCTAGCTTCTTGACGTGTCGGAGCTCGCTGCGAGGCTTCATGTTATGTATGGTCTGGACTTTCTCTGGGTTTGGCTCGATGCCTCGTTGGGATACGACAAAACCAACGAGCATGCCAGATGGGACGCCAAAACACACACTTCTCTGAATTGAGTTTCATTCTGTATCGTCGGAGGTTACTGAAGGTTTCCTCTAGATCATCTAGTAGGTCATCCTTCTTTCTCGACTTAACAACCATGTCATCGACGTATGCTTCCACATTTCATCGATCTGGTCATGGAGGCAACCTTGGATCGTTCGCTGATAGGTTGCCCCTGCGTTTTTCAGACTGAACGGCATCGTGATGTAGCAGTACGCCCCGAATGGTGTGATGAAGGCGGTTTTCATCTGATCGGCCTGCTTTAGGCTGATCTGATGGTAGCCGGAGTAGCAATCAAGGAAGCTGAGCAATGCACAGCCAGCCGTCGAGTCTACGACTTGGTCGATGTGCGGTAGACCAAACGGATCCTTAGGGCATGCCTTGCTATGCTCCGTGTAATCCACACACATTTGCCATTTGTTGTTCTTCTTCTTGACCTCCAGCTCGGCTTGCGAATCCTGGAAGTCGTCGTCTTTCTTGTCGGCGGGCTTTGTCTTGCTTGGCCCGGCGGCCCCTGACTGGTCTTTTGCTAACTGTTCTACGTAGTGATGCATGACAAAGCAATCTTTGGCTAAGTGGGAGGACTTTAGGTGGTAAGGGCACTTGCTGTTCATGACTTTGTCATAATTAGACATCTTGGGGCGCTGGATGGCCATGGAGTATACTGTGAGCAATGCCTTTGGGTCGATGCAACCGTTGTACTTATTAATGTCAGTGGGCTTGAAACCAGTCGGCCAAGTTTTTGGTGAAGGCCGCGATGCCATCTGTCATGTCAGTGTCAGAGCTGTCGGGCGACCGATGCCTAGACGTCTGGCTGTGACTTCGGTGGTTCCGATCACGGTGACGGTCCTCCCGGCAGGTGTGGCGTCGATGTTCAAGCTTGCGGCGGAGGTCGGCGGAGTCCTCTTGATTGAGGCGTCTTCCGCACCGAGTTAGGAGAGTGCCGGCGCGCTGTGCTTTCGCTATGCGGCCGGGAACCAGTCGGTTGCCGGGAGACGTTCGCCCGAGACCTAGGAGATCTGGAAGATTGAGCCTCCGAACGAGTGGTTGGCATACCTATCGTGTGCTGAAGGGAGTGCTGGATCGCAGCAGTGGTCACCATGGATCGCAGCAAAAGATTAAGCTCTTTTGCTTATGCATTTCAGAATTATATACTTGCTGTCCGTAAGTTAAAATGATGTCATATTTGCTATTACTTAACCACTTTGACTGTTATTTGCTCAACAAAATTGGCTTTATGCAAATATTGAACCTAGATGGCTTAAGTTAAGGTAAACCTTGCATACTCCTCTCTCCCTTTTATATATAGTTTTGGGTAAGACTTGCGAGTACAATCTTGTACTTAATCCGGTGTCTGCATTTTCAGGTGAGGATTCCGGGTATGAGTTATGCTTCTTGTGTGGTCACTGCCTGCTTGGGGTGGCGAGGGAAGGGAGTGATCCCTTCTCTTTCAGCTTGGCTCTTGCCCGGTTGGTTTGCCCTAGTAGGGTTTGGCACCACCGGCTTTTGTTTTAAGCTTATGGTTATTTTGTGAAAATTCCGCTGCTATTTATATGTTGTATGTAGCGACCTCGGACCCTATCTTGTGCCATGTACCTTTTCTGTACTTTATCCTTAATTATGCACTTGTGATGATGTTCCAATTGCTTGCAATCAAAGTGTGAGGCTAGTCACTTTCCTGTGGACTAGCTAATCATGAGTATCGGGTTTTGATCGCTTGAGATAATCGTGGATAGCACTTTGCATCGAGTCACTGGGGTATGCTTTTGGTTGCCACCTTCGAGTGGTTGATGGGCATATGACGGAGTAGACTAGCAAGCTATCTTACGGTTATGTCTTTCGGTCACTACTCGGCATTCCGGTTATTATAACAGAAGGTTGTCAACCGTGATCATGGACACATTGAGGACGAGTGGCTATTTACGCATGTATGGATCCCACTCCAATGGTATGTGGTGGTCACGTTGGACATTGGATGTTATAATACTCGGGGTGTCTACAGGGCGCACGCGCGGCGGCGACGTACTGGCGGGCGACGACGACCGAAGAAAAAACGAGGGGAAGAGGGAGGAGGGGTGCTCACCGACAGCGATGAAGGCGACAGAGGGTCGGCGAGGTCGAGGTGGAGGTGGTGACAGGGGTGGGTGGCGACGACCGGCATCCGACGACGAGATCGGATGCGGTGGCGAAGGGGTCGGGTGCGGCGGCGGTACAGACGGGTGAAGAAAAGACGGCGGTGGCACGCAACGGCAGGGGATTTATTGGGGAGCGGCTCCGGCTAGGGCAGGGACGGCCGTTGGAGACCGGGTCAGCCACGACGCGGACTAGGCGGCGGCCGTTGCGTGCGGTGGGGCAGAGTCTGGCTCAGTTCCGGTGGCGACAACGTGGGGGAGGCAACGTGGACTTGGCACGGCGTGGGCGTGGGCGAGCTGGGCCAGCGGCTCGGGGCATCTGGGCCAAGGCGGCCCGGCCGGGAGAGGCGAGCGCGTGCGGGCGCGGGAGAGAGGGAGGTGGGCCACGCGGCTGGGCCAGCCCGAGAGGAGGGAAGGGAGGAGAAGGAGGAGGGAGGAAGGAGAGATTGGGCTGCGGCTCAATCTGGAGAAAGAAAAGAAAAAGAAAGAATAAGGGAGGAAAAAGGAGGGAAAAGAAAAGCCCCACTTTTGCTGAATTTTAAATTAATTTTTTGGAGCAAAATTTTATACTCTTCAATTTGAGTTTAAATCCTATTAATAATTTGCGAACTTCGATTTTAATTAAATTAATTCCTTTAGAGGGGTTTTTGCTGAGTTAACTAAGCCGATTATTATTTACCAATTTCTTTAACGGTTCAAGGGTTAGGATTAAACTCCGGGTGTGACAAACCTACCCCCTTAAACGGAATCTCGACCCCGAGATTCGGAGGTGCTGGCAAAGAGGGGCGGATGGGCGTTCTTGAGCTCATCTTTTCTTTCCCATGTTTCTTCTTCTTCTGAGCCACAGAACTCTGCATAATCTGATAACACGGTTCCGAGTCTTCCTCTCACCCGTTTCCAGAATCCGTGCTGGCTTCTCCACATAGGTCAGATGTTCCTGTAGGTCGATGTGCTCGGAGTTGGTTTGTTCTTCAGGCACACGTAGACACTTTTTGAGCTGTGACACATGGAACACGTCATGGATTTCGGCCATGTTAGCACGGAGTTCTAACTGATAAGCGACAGGGAGTTCTAATTGATAAGCGAACCGTGGTATGCTCCCACGAACCGTGGTGTCAACTTTCCTTGGGTCTGAAACCGGTGCACTCCTCGTAGAGGGGTGACATGAAGGTACACATCGTCTCCTGCTTCGAAGGCTAGATCTCTTTGACGTTTATCTGCATAACTTCTATGTCTGGTTTGGACTGTTTTCAACCTTTCGCGGATAATCCTGACTTTTTCTTCCGCTTGACTCAAAACTTCAGTCCCAAAAACTTGACGTTCTCCCGTTTGATCCTAGAAGAGAGGTGTACGACACTTCCAACCATACAAGGCTTCAAACGGTGCCATCAGCAAACTGGCTTGATAACTGTTGTTATATGAGAACTCCGCATATGGCAAATTCTTCCCCCATGCTCCACCGAATTCAAGAGTGCACGCTCTAAGCATGTCTTCAAGAATTTGATTTACCCTTTCTGTCTGACTATCTTTCTGCGGATGATAAGCTGTACTAAAATTTAGACGGGTTCCTAGTTCTTCCTGCAACTTCTGCCAAAACTTGGATGCGAACTGACTCTCTCGATTAGAAACAATCTTTTTAGGCACTCCATGTAGACACATGATCCTGGCCAAGTAAATCTTAGCTAGTCTCTTCCCTGAGTAGGGGGTGTGAACTGGTATGAAATGAGTGACCTTCGTCAATCGATCCACGATTACCCAAATTGAGTCGTGACCGGTAGAGGTCCTTGGTAAACCGGTGATGAAATCCATCCCGATTTCTTCCCACTTCCATTTCGGAATCTGAAGAGGCTGTAACAGTCCTGCTAGCCTTTGGTGTTTTGCTTTGACTCGTTGATAGACATCGCACAAGGGGACATATTCTACAATTTCTCTCTTCATACTGACCCACCAGAACTTTTCTTTTAGATTGTGGTATACCTATACCAGGGGTATCCGGAGACTATACAAATACGTACGATCAACGGGGTACCGAATAGGGAGGAGAATATATCTGTATGGTGTCGGCTAGGAGTCTGGTACGTACCGGATTGCATGCCGAGTACTTCGGACCTGAGCCATAACCGAATTGAGATAGATCTTAGTCTTACTAGATTAGGACCCTATCATATATGTAACCCTTCCCCCACAATATAAGGGGTACGGGCTGCCCCCTTGAGGGCAACGGAGATCCATCTGCGCAATACAATCGCCAAGCAGGATTAAGGTATTATCTCGCCACGTCGAGAGCCTGAACCTGGGTAAACTCTTTCCCTCTCCATCATAAACTATCGAATTCCAAGCTTGGCTGCCACCCTATAAGTTTATTGCTGACATCAAACGCCGACAGTTGGCGCGCCAGGTAGGGGGTGCACTATCTTTCTTTTTTCGATCTAAAGCTCTTTTCAGCGAAGTTCGATGGACTTCAACTCGAACACCATAAAGAGGAAGTTCCCACCGGGCTCGACCTTCAAGTATGGCGGCATCAGGCTTCAAACTGACCAATTCGGTGCATTGTCGTACACCGATTCAAGCTCCTCTGACTCTGACGAGGAGGTTTGCCATTTCGAGCCCAATAAGGAGGCATCGGGTCAGACTCAGATTCAATCTGGGTCACACAACACCGAGATGCTCTCCCCTAGCTCGGACCGACAGGCCAGTCAGGGCGCGATACCAATGGAGGTCGAAACCAATCTCAAGGTGGCGCCAACTCCTCTGGTTAACGCTTCCGAGTCTCGGAGCAGCACCAGAAGTTTCGTGTCGCCCCGAGAGGTTTTCGCCACCAGCAAGCCGGCGTCGCCTTCTTCTGCAGCCAAACGGCAAGAGGAGGAGGCGGCCCGACTAGCAGAAGAGTGCCGACTGGAGGAAGAGAAGGAACGCCAGGAGCGAGAGCAAAGGGAACGACAAACAACGCACTCTCACGCCGCACTGCGAATCCAATCTCGCAAGATGCAGCGTGAACTCCTCCAGAGCCAGGTCGACGGACACGACATCTTCAAGACGCTCCAGCAGAATGTCCGTGCGGCCGCCGATCTACTCGGCGACATCATCCAGCAGCTCCCACAGCTAAACCTACCTGTGGTAGAAACCATAAATAAGGTCAATGCCATGGTGATGACTGCTGCGATTCAGCACTCCCTCCAGCGCACGGCAGGTGCGCCAGCCGCCCATTCGGAAGCTCAGTTGTCCAGATCTCCTAGGTCTCGGGCGAACGTCTCCCGGCAGCCGACTGGTTCCAGGCCGCATAGCGAAAGCAGAGCGCGGACATTCTCCTGACTCGGCACGGAAAAGAGATTCCGTCGAGAGGCAGCACCGCATCGACGACGAAATTCAACGACTAGATCAGCAACGCCAGGAGCTCAGGGCCGAGAAGCGGCGTCTCAATCAAGAAAACTCTGCCGACCTCCGCCGCAGGCTCGAACACCGACGTCGGGAGGACTATCACCATGACCGGGACCACCGAAGTCATAGCTAGGCGTCTCGGCATTGGTCACCCAATAGCTCTGACACTGACATGACAAATGGCGTCCCAGCCTTCACCAAGAACTTAAGTCAGTTGACTTGGCCGACTGGTTTCAAGCCCACTGGCATTAAAAAATACGATGGCTCAACTGATCCGAAAGCATGGCTCACGGTATATTCCATGGCCATTTGGGCAGCAGGAGGCGACACAAAAGCCATGGCCAACTACCTACCGGTCGCTCTGGACGATTCGGCTAGACATTGGTTGTCGGGGCTCCCCAAACGGTCCATTGACTAATGGGCAGAGCTCCGTGACCGGTTCATTGCCAATTTTCAGGGCACGTATGAAAGGCCAAGGACGAAGTACGATCTGTACCAAGTCCAACAAAGGAAAAGTGATTCCCTGCGGGCCTACAGTAAACAGTTCTCAGAGGTCCGCAATTCCATCCTCGATATAAAGGATGACGTGGTCATCCCCGCATTCCGAAAAGGGGTGCGCGATGAACCATTCATCACGAAGTTCACCAGGAAAGAGCCGACTATTGTCAAAGATCTTTTCGACATGGCTAACTCGTACGCAGCGGCCGCTGATGCGGTGTCCGCGTCACGGGGAGATAAGCACGAAGAGAAAGGACAGCCGTCGGGCAAAGGAAAAGAGAATGAGCACAAGAAGGACTCGGACTCACGGAAACATAAGCCCGAAGTGCTAGTCGCCGTCGTAGACCGACAACCGATCCAGCGCCCCAAGATGTCTGACTATGACAAAGTCATGAACAGGAAGTGTCCCTACCATCTGAAGTCCTCCCACCTGGCCAAAGATTGCTTTGTTATGCGTCATTACGCAGAACAGTTAGCCAAAGGCCAGTCGGGGGCCGCCGAGCCAAGCAAAGCGAAGCCCACCGACAAGAAAGACAACGACTTCCAGGACCCGCAAGCCGAGCTACACCATATCTTTGGTGGCCCGCTCACGTACGAGTCCATGCGAAAGCAGAAGCTCGCATCAAGGGAGATCACCACAACGGTGGATGTCCCACAGTACCTATGGTGGTCGGACGCTCCGATCACTTTCGACCGCTCGGATCATCCTGACCGAGTAGCTCACCGGGACGGTACCCACTGGTGCTAGCCCCAGTCATCAAAAGTGTCAAGCTAAAGCGCGTCCTCACCGATGGAGGGAGCATACTCAACATCCTCTTCACCAAGACGCTCAACGACATGAAGATCCCGATGATGGAGCTACGCCCAAGCAATGTGCCCTTCCATGGGGTCATTCCCGGGCTATCAGCAACACCACTCGGGCATATCACTCTTCCGGTTACCTTTGAGAAAAAGTACAACTACCGGACGGAGAACATCTGCTTTGAAGTCGCAGACTTCAAGACGGCGTACCATGCCATCATCGGCAGGCCCGCGCTGGCGAAGTTCATGGCGGTCTCGCACTACACCTACCTCATGGTTAAGATGCCCGGACCACATGGCTTCATCACCTTGCGCTGCGACATCAAGCAGGCCTTCAGCTGCGAGGCGGAGAGCTGCGAGATTGCACAACAGGCTGAAGGCACAAGCCGGTCGGGAGCAGATACATGAAGCCTCGACTCGCTAGACGGAGGACGATGATCTACCATCTAAAAAGGTGGCAAAAATCACCTCCAACGAAAAGAAGCAGATCGCCCTCGACCCCGCCGACTTGTCTAAATTTACTTTCATAGGAACTCAATTAGATTCCAAATAGGAACTCGCGCTCGTCACTTTCCTCCAAAATAATAGATATTTTTGCTTGGAAACCTTCTGATATGCCGGGAGTCCCTAGGGAAGTGATTGAGCACTCCTTGAATGTAAAAGACGACCCTAGGCCAGTTAAGCAGCGCCTTCGCCGCTTCGCACAAGACAGGAAAGACGCGATTAAGGAGGAGTTAACCAAACTGCTCGCGGCTGGCTTCATTAAAGAAGTCAAATACCCCGACTGGTTGGCCAAGCCCGTCTTGGTCAAAAAGAAGAACAATAAATGGCGAATGTCTGTGGATTACACGGACCTTAACAAGGCATGCCCTAAGGATCTGTTTGGTCTACCGCGCATCGACCAAGTCGTAGACTCAACGGCTCGCTGCGCATTACTCAGCTTTCTCGATTGCTACTCGGGCTACCATCAGATCAGCCTAAGACAGGCCGATGAGATGAAGACCTCCTTCATCACACCATTCGGCGCGTACTGCTACATCACAATGCCGTTCGGTCTAAAAAACACAAGGGCAACCTACCAGCGGACCATCCAAGGTTGCCTCCACGACCAGATCGGGCGAAACGTGGAAGCATACGTTGACGACGTGGTTGTAAAGTTGAGGAAAAATGATGACCTACTAGATGACCTAGAGGAAACCTTTAACAACCTCCGACGCTATAGGATGAAATTAAATCCTGAGAAGTGTGTGTTTGGTGTTCCCTCCGGCATGCTCCTTGGCTTCATCGTATCCCGACGGGACATCGAGCCAAACTCGGAGAAAGTCTAGGCCATACTAAACATGAAGCCTCCCAGCGAGCTCCGACACATTCAAAAGTTGGCCAGATGCATGGCGGCCCTCAGCCGATTCGGCCTCCGAGGGATGCCCTTCTTCAAGCTACTGAAGAAGACCGACCACTTCACATGGACCCCGAAAGCGCAAGAAGCCTTTGACGACTTCAAGAAGTACTTGACCTCTCGCCCCGTGTTGGCTTCGCCTAGCCCAAACGAGTTGCTCCTACTCTACATCTCAGCCACAGAACAAGTCGTCAGCACGGTCCTCGTGGTCGAGCGGGAAGAAGACGGACACGCTCAGGTGGTGCAGCGACCGGTCTACTTTGTCAGCGAAGTACATGGAGAATCCAAGCTAAAATACCCCCAGGTCCAGAAACTTCTCTACGTCGTCCTGATGATGGTAACGAAGCTCGTTCATTACATCCAAGCCCACCAGGTTTCAGTCGTCACGTCCTATCCACTTGGCGATATCATACACAACAAGGAATTGTAAGGCCGCATCACGAAGTGGGCACTGGAGATGATGCCATACGACATCACCTTCAAGCCGCGCACCGCAATAAAGTCACAGGCACTCGCCCACTTCGTGGCCGAGTGGACCGACATGCAACTGGAAACCGCGCCAGAAGATCTGCCCCACTGGACAATGTACTTCGACAGCACTTTACGCATGTTGGGGGCTGGGGCTGGAGTAGTGCTTATATCGCCCAACGGTGAAAAATTCAAGTACGTGCTCCAGATCCATTTCCCGGCATCGCACAACGTCGCCGAGTACGAAACACTCCTTCACGGGCTACGGTTGGCTATATCCCTTGGGATTAGGCGGCTGCTTGTTCGAGGAGATTCCCAGCTAGTCGTCAACTAGGTCATGAATGAGTGGACCTGCGAGACGAAAACATGCAAGCCTACCGACAGGAGGTGCGCAAACTCGAAAACAAGTTCGAGGGACTCGAGCTGGTTCACGTCTTGCGGCACAATAACGAAGCCACCGATGAACTAGCCAATCTTGGCTCAAAATGGCTGCAGGTGCCAACCGACATATCTGTCAAACACCTCACAAAGCCTATAGTCGAGAAAAAGGATGAACCCAAACCAACCCCGAGTGGAACAGAAGATGCAGGAGACAACGGCCAACCACCAAACTTTGACAACCGCACGGTCACAGTCATCACTAACGACTGGAGAACTCCGTTCATCACGTTCCTCACGGAGGAATTCCTCTGACTGATAAGGCTAAAGCCGAACGCGTCAGCCGACGAAGCTACTGCTATATCATGTTAGATGGAGAGCTCCTTCGGCGAAGCGCGTCGGCCATTCTCATGCGCTGCGTGCTCCCTGACGAAGGCAAATGAATACTCCAGTCAATCCACTCGGGCCTCTGTGGCAACCACGCCTCGGCCAAGACGCTAGTTGGAAAGGCCTATAGGCAAGGGTTCTTCTGGCCAACCACCGTCACAGACGCGCAAGAGTTGGTTAGAAAGTACGAGGGGTGTCAATTCTTCGCAAGACAGACACACGTGCCGGCACAGGAACTGCAAACTATCCCGATCTCCTAGTCGTTCGCCATCTAGGGACTCGACATTGTCGGGCCCTTCAAGCAGGTACCAGGAGTGTTCACCCACCTGTTCGTCGCCATTGACAAATTCACTAAGTGGATAGAAGCAAACCCGGCCGCCACAATCGACTCGGCACATGCGAGAGACTTCATACAGGACATTATCCATCGCTTCGGCATTCCGAACCGTATTATTATGGACAACGGTAGGCAGTTCATCTCTAGAGTTTTCCAGGATTTTTGTGAGGAGCGTGGGATCAAGATCTGGTACGCCTTCGTAGCACACCCGAGGAGCAACGGGCAGGTCGAAAGAGCTAACGGCACGATCCTTCAAGGAATCAAAACCAGGGTCTTTGACCGACTACATCCCTACGCCGGTACTCTGGGCACTCCGCACCTCCGTCAGTCGAGCTACGGGACAATCGCCTTCTTCCTTGTGTACGGAGCAGAGGCAGTCCTACCCACCGAAATCGACGATGAATCGTTTCGCATACGCAACTACAACGAGTCCATGGCAGACACGGCCAGGGAAGACGACCTCAACAGGCTTGAAGAAGCCAGGGATATCGCAACTATCTAGTCGGCGCGCTATCTGTAGGGACTCTGCCGATACCACAACAGGAACGTTCGTGGTCAGGCGTTCCTAGTTGGCGACCTGGTCTTATGCAAAGTATAGACCACAAAAGATTGACACAAGCTCTCCCCAATCTAGGAAGGGCCCTACGTCATAGCTGAGGTCACTCGGCCCGGCTCGTACCGACTAAGGATGGAAGACGAAAGGCTGCCAGAAAATTCATGGAACATCGAACAACTACGTCCTTTTCACACATAGTCAATCTCTTGTATTTTTTTCTTTTTTCCCTTTGACTGCCCTCGCCGAGTGCCTCCCACTCGGAAGACCAGTCTGGGGCTACAATGTACTCTACCTTTGGGTTCCGTTTTAATAAAGTCTACTGCAAATGAGCCCTTTAACTATCAATTAATCGAAGTCTGGATGCAGTAGCACATCCGCTCGGCCACACCTCGCTTCCCACAAAACCGAGTAACACTACGCTAAGCTCCACGCTGGCTAAGTCCGCTCCGGGGCTGCTAGGACAAGCAAACGCCGAGAGGATAACTCGTCACATGACAACGAAACACACCACAACAGAAGATTCTAAAGCAAATAGATTAAATAAAGTCACATCACAATAGTTCGCCTAGAATATGGTTAACTACTACAAGTTCTCCTACTTCTTTACAGGCCAAGGTCATCTGCGACCGACTTCGTAGCCTTCTGCGCCTTGTTGATGTACTGCATCGCCGTCGCCTCATCGCGGTCAGCAGCAAACTCGTCGTAGATGGCATCAACCTCCACCCGGGGATACAGCGACTTTACGATGGCCAGGGCGTGGCTAGATGCCAGCTTTGCCGTCTCTCGCAACTCGGCGCCGTGGGCCGTGGGCATCTTCTCCAGCTGCTGGACTACCCCGTCTATGCTGACAGAAGAGGAGCCCTGTGCCAACAGTGGCGTTGCCCCAAGCACGTTAAGGGCGACTGTGACGAGTCGGTCCCGAGCCAACTCAGCCTCCTGGGTCTTGGCCTCGGAAGCCTCCACCACAGACTTCGCTCGGGACTATGTCTCGCTAGTGGCATACGAGTCAGGGATCGCCCGGAAGGAAGAAATGAAGGGAGGGGTAAAGAAAAACCTACCCACAAGCTCGGCGACGGCGGCGTCCTTGGCCATCTCGAGCCAAGTGCATTCAGCTTCTAGCACGGCCTTCGAGGCCGACAGCTGGGAGCGCTCGGCCACAAGTTCGGCCTTCACCGCCAGCAGCTTGGAGCACTTGGCCTGCAGCCTGGTGTTCGCCCTCTTCAGCTCCTTCAAGGCTGCATCTTGATCTGACAAAGAGAGGATGATCTTCAGCTACTCGACACCATCTCCACGTGAAGACCGGGTATCTTACCTTGTAGGCGGCTCTCCATAGCCCTCGCCCGCCCTAAGATCTCATCACGGTCCTGCCGCAGGGTGTCCATGTTCCCCAACTGAGGATCCAGCGACCAAAGGGCCTCTGACTTTGCCTTCGAGCGTGCTTTGATCCCCTGAACAACACATTAAGAGTTAACAGGGTCGCACACACACAGAAGCAGTTAAAGAGTGTACCTTCATGAGCTTCACAGACTTCTCAATTTATCGCTCAATTTTGGCAATGTCCTTGGAGTCGTCCGAAGGGTCTATTCTAGCTCGGTCGGCGCGGCTCTCCTTGGACCTCGGGAGAAGCATCGCCGAGGTCGTAGCTACGACCAGCGGAACGGGCACCCCAGCACTCGGCTCCACAGTGTCTGTGGGTGGGAGTGCCGCGGGCACGTCCGACTCCACAGTCGGTGCTGCGGCAGCGGCCGGGACGATCGCCAAAGCCGTCCCGGCGGTTGGCCCCATCGCGGGGATAGCCGCCGAGACCGGGGCCGGACTTGAGGCAGCGGGAAGTGTGGCTGCCACTGGGCCCGGGGGCTTAGCATCCTCGGACCCAGTCGTTGCGGTCGGATCGATGTCGCTTGATTTCTTGATGGAGAGACTTGGAGATATGACTTCGGCATAAGAATCCTACTCGGACCATGGCGAAAATGCTATGTCGTATTACCTTGATCCTGTCCTAAAGGCGAGCCTCCTCAAGCGTCTCAAAGGAGGTGGTCTAGGAGAGCGAGCCGGGGTCGGAGCGTCGTCATTCTCGGGCGCCCCAGCAAGTTCGGCGTCCAGATCACACGCCATCCTCTTAGCAGCCGGCTCGTCAACTGAAGCTTCCGACCCTCTCTTTAGCGTGGGCAGCGCCCGACTTGGGGGTAGGAAAGGAACTGGTGACGATCCTGCAGGCATGGCAAGAGCCGGGTTAGGACACAACAGGGCAATTTCCCAAGAAGAAAAGAAGAAACGAATCTTGAGAGAACGAACGACTCACCAGCGGTGGGGCATTCCCGGCATTAAATGGAGGCGGAAGACCGTAGGCATCGGCCGGGATGGGGGTGTTCGGGGTGAACAGCCTGCGGGCTCGCGACCGGATATCCGCTGGCCAAAGTGTCTCCACGGTCTCCCGAGTTGGGTCGTCACTCCCAATGTAGTCAAAGGCGAACCAAACCCGGTCCTTGAGAGGTTGGATTCAGTGATGGATGAAGTGCTGAGTTACCCAAACGCCGGCTAGGCCAGCGGTCTTCATGTTCTCGATCAAGTTGCGAAGAGAGTTCACCAGGGCATCTCCTCAGCGGTCGGAAGAGATGACCAGGCCTCCCGGGCTACTGGGGCGTGGCCGATGAAGGAAGGAAGGGAGTCGGTAGGTTGGAACAATAAAACCATGTCGCATGCCAGCCCTTGAGAGACGTTTTCATGGGCTGGGAAAGCCAAGCTTTCTTGCTCCCCTCACGGAGTTGAATGTCGGCGCCGCCTACCATCGATGGATGATTCCGGTTTGGTTGGGGCTTGACGGAGAACAAATGGCGGAAAAGGTTGAAGTGAGGGGGGATCCCAAGTAAAGTTTCGCAAGTGTATACGAACACTGTGATTTGAAGAATGGAATTGGGATTCAAATGATGGAGTTCGATTCCATAAAAATCTAACAGACCCCGGAAAAAGGAGGACACCGGAAGCTCGAAACCCCGCTCAAAGAAAGCCTCGAATACCACTACCTCTCGCGAGTCGGGAGTAGGGAACTCCTCGCCATAAGCACTGCGGTATCCAGCTACTTCCTTGCCTTGGATCAGGCCAGCTCCGGAGAGAATGGAGAGGTTTTGGTCGGTGATGATGGAAGATTGCCATGCGTGCAGTGGGAGCGCCTTCCCTGAATCCACCGGGGAAGCCATCGGGGGCAGTCTTCAGTGGGTTGGAGGGGAAAGCGCGGGTGCGATGAGTGGAGAAGCTAGAACTCTCGATGCGGAGGCTAGGGTTCGGTGAGGGCGAGATCGCTGGAGCAAATTGGGGCTACAGTGGATAGTGCGGCGGAGAAGAAGATGAATGGGCAGAGTAACAGGAAGCTTAAATGGGCTGCTGCTGAGCCTAATGGCTATAAAATTGCGTTACCGAGCTAAGTATAGTTACGTTCTCTTGCGGATAGAGTGGGCCGAAATTTTCGGTGCTGGCGTAACCGATACCATGCTGCGTTTTATGGAACGTTACGAGTTTTATAACAGTAATATAATTCGTAATTTCCTTCAAATTGGGAATCGACAGCACGCCTATGTTATGGGCCTATGGTCGCACTCGGGCAGGCGTTAGGCGATATCGCCCATGGCACTTAAATGCGCTCTTTAGCCTGTGCCTAAACTTTGAGTAAACATGAATCAACTTGGTATTAACTACTCGGCTATAACGGTTGAGCCAGTTGGCGCAACCTATCCCATGGGCAGAACATAGCTAAGCGTTGTATGTCTAGGGAAACACGGACAAACTCACTTCCAGACCACTCGGGTCCAGAAGCACTTGAAACAGTGCAGCTCGAGTTGGTGAGCTCGAAAACTTCAAGAGCAAACCTTTTGAGTAACAGTCCATAGATGACTCTATGTTTCATTGTTACGCATTTAAGCATAGAGCCAGGGGCTACACCTATTAGGTGCATCTATGACTTCTTCTGTTCGGAGCCCTCCACAGCCTCTACAATCATCACAGAGTACTCGGGATTACTCAGGAAGCACTCGGGGAGCGCCTGAAAAGCACTCGGATAGTGTCTAGCATATAGCGCCAGGATACACCTGATGATCAACGATCTGCACGGATGACCTACGCTGCTATGGACGACTCCGGGGGCTGCTGTGGGATACCTATACCGGGGGTATCCGCAGACTATACAAATACGTACGGTCAACGGGGTACTGAATAGGGAGAATATATCTGTTGGCTAGGAGTCTGGTACGTACCGAATTGCATGCCGAGTACTTCGGACCCGAACCATAACTGAATTGAGATAGATCTTAGTCTTACTAGATTAGGACTCTATCATATCTGTAACCCTCTCCCCACTATATAAGGGGTACGGGGTGCCCCATTGAGGGCAACGGAGATCCATTTGCGCAATACAATCGCCAAGCATGATTAAGATATTATCTCGCCACGTCGAGAGCCTGAACCTGGGTAAACTCTTTCCCTCTCCATCATTAACCATCAAATTCCGAGTTTGGTAGCCACCTTATAAGTTTATTGCCGACATCAAACGTAGACACAGATCTTGATATATTTTTGTACTCCCGAGGTGAATAGAGTACTGAGTTTCTTGAGCTTCTTGAAGTATCAACCCCTTTAGTTCCTTGTTATCCGGCACACACAACCTATTTCCCATCCAGATTGTTCTATGTTCATCTTCTGAAAAATCTCGAGCTTTACCAACTCGCATATTCTTCTTCAGTTCAGCTATTTCTGGATCACTTGCCTGGGCTTGACGAACTTGATCCACCAATGTTTGTTGTGCTTCTAGAGCTACCACAAAACCTTCTTCGACTAAACCCAAATTTAGTCGTTCAAACTCGTGCTGCAACTGCTCACAAACTTCCGTTGACACAGAGGCACTGTAGTAATTCTTTCGGCTTAAAGGATCTGCAACTACATTTGCTTAGCCCAGATGATAATGAATACTTAGATCATAGTCCTTAATCAATTCCAACCATCTTCACTGGTGGAGATTCAGATCCGGCTGTGTAAAGATGTATTTTAAACTCTTATGATCCGTATAAACTTCATACTTGTTACCAATTAGGTAGTGTCGCCAGATTTTTAAAGCATGGACTACAGCTGCTAGTTCCAAATCATGAGTTGGGTAGTTGCCCTCATGCGGTCTCAACTGACGAGAGGCATAAGCAACCACCTTTCCTTCTTGCATTAGCACACATCCTAGCCCAGATCGGGATGCATCACAGTAAACTTGGAAATCTTTCGCCTGATGTGGCAAAATCAACACTGGCACTGACACCAATCTCTGCTTGAGCTCTTCAAAACTCTTAGTGCACTCGGCAGACCACTTGAACTTCTCTTCCTTCTTCATTGGCTTAGCAATCTTTGAGAAATTCTCGATGAACCGGCGGTAATTCTTCTTGAATTCTCAACTGGTGATACCCCGGTCAATCTTGGAGAAAACCTTAGCTCGCTTCAGCTAATCAAACAAATCATCAATCCTGGGTAGAGGGTACTTATTTTTAATGGTGACCTCGTCCAAAGCACGATAGTCCACACACATCCTCTTGGTTTTATCCTTCTTCTCAACAAAGATAACCGGGGCACCCCAAGGCGAGGTACTCGATCGGATGTAACCTTTCTGAAGCTGTTCATCCACTTGCTTCTTAACTTCTGCCATCTCATTGGCTGCCATTCTATAGGGTGTCTTATAGATCGGTGCAGTTCCAGGTAACAAGTCGATACGGAACTCAATCTCTCATTTTGGCGGCATCGAGGTGAGGTCATCTGCAAAATCTCTTGATACTCACAGACCACTGGTATGTCTTCCAACTTGTTCGGATCTTTTAACGACTTCCGAGGGTTGCTCTTCTGCTTCCATCTGATTCAGACTTGTCCCCACTTTCACAGACTCCGGCGACTGATACGTCACAACTCCACCACTTTCACTGGTCAAAGTGATGGTACACTTGGCACAATCAATCACTCCTTGATGTTTGGTAAGGCAGTGCATTCCCAAAATGACATCTAGGTCTTGAGACTCAAGAAGGAAAAGATTGGTTAGAAACTAGACTCTTTCAATTTGTATGGGCACTTTTGGACTATAGCTAACCGAGGTCATGCTGTTTCCTGGGGTACTAACCCGCATCGGGTTCTTAAGTTTTTCCTTCCTTAACCCATGCAATCCCATAAATTTCTATGAAACAAAGGAATGTGTAGCACCAGAATCGAAAAGTACTGTAGTAGGTACTGAGTTGACAGAGAACGTACCCAGTATCACATCTGGCACGGCCTGTGCTTCCTTGGCAGTGGCGTGGTTGACACGAGCTTGCACAAACCTCAGCCCGCTGTGCTTCGGCTTCGGGCACTTGTCGGCGAAGTGGCCTGGGTCGCTACAGTTGTAGCACACCCCAGGCTTGGCACCTGTATCCTTCCTGGCTAAAGGAGGTTGAGCTGTCGGAGGGGGAGCATTCTGCTGTCGAGGAGCTGGTGCTAGGAGTGCACGTTGAGGTGGGGCACGCTGGGACGGGCCACTGTTGTTGCTGAAGTTATTGGGGTTGTGAGGACGATGCTGGCGAACAATGAAGGTCGACTGTTTGTTCTGCTGACTGGGAGGGTGAGGGCCGGTGTGAAACCGGGGCTTCCGCGGGTGCGGATGGTTAGACCTGAATTGAGAGGCCTTCCTCTTCTTGTCCATCTGAAGGTGCTGGTCCTCCTGACGGATGGCCTTGTCGACCAGCCTCTCAAAGTCAGCATAGTCACCCAAAAGAAACTCCTTCTTCAACTCATCGTCCAAACCTCCAAGGAATTTCTCTTGCCTTTCAGCGTCAGTGCGGACATCCTCTGGGGCATATCACACTAGGCGATTATACTCATGCAGGTACTCTGCTGCAGTGCATGAAATTCATGCTTCTTTTGCGTGACTATTCCATCAGGGATATGAGCTTTGCGGAAGTTGAGACAGAACTCCGCCCAAGTGACTTCCGTGGTAGCAGTGCGGGTAACCAAGAAATTATCCCACCAAGCAGAAGTGGGACCCATCAGCTGATATGTAGCGAAGGAGACCTTTTCCTGGTCGGTGCACTGCAGTAAGTTCAGCTTCTTCTTGATGGGATGGAGCCAATTATTTGCCTCCATAGGGTTGGTGGTGCTCGAGTGACGGGTTCTCAGGTGGAGGAGGTGGGGGAAGTCCATCGGTGCTGGTGTTGTCGTTGTCACGGGTGCCGTTGAGAGTGTTCACCATCTGCAGGAGCCGGGGGTGGGGACAGAAAGAGAAAGGAGAAAAAGAAACTAAGCGAAAAGGGGCTTTATTTAATTAATGAACTGTAATTGTCTGACTTAAGAAACACACTTAAAAACCACTCAACTCCTGGCAGTACAACCATAACCCCACTACTGCTATGGCTCACCACTAGCCCCAAGTGAAGCAAACCTAACACACCAAAGCTAACACACAAAGACTAAAAAAAGGAAACTAAGGGTAGCGCCTAATGCTCAGAAGGAGTGCGATGGCCAGCGGCAGGAGATGGTTCTTCCTCATCTTCAGAGCGGCTCCTGGAATTGTTGGGGAGGCCGGTCTCGTCCTCACCAGAGACAGACCCATTGCTGCTAGTGACTGACTTGGTACCACTAGGGTCTCCAATAGCGCCGCTGGGAGAGATGCTATTCTCTGGGACTGGGGTTGGCGATCTCGGCACCATCTGCATCAGGGGTCGCGGTTCGGACGGGGCACCGAGGTAGGATTGAACTCATGGTGGCGCGTGGGTCCGCTTCCTTGCTGTGGTGAGTCCTTTGAGCCTAGCGTTTTCCTTCTTCGAAGGATCAACCTTGTTTAGTAGACGGACAATCTTCATGAGTTTATCATCGTTCAGAGACTTGGCTACTTCATGGAGATCGTGATGCATTCTGTCGAGACCTTGCAGCATTGTGCACATCCTACCAAAGTTAGGGTCTTGCTCGCTCCAGACAGATCAAAACTTGCTGACCATGGAGTTGGGTACACGACCAGGGTGATATCGGTAGGCCGAGTGACAGAACGTCAGGTCATGCCTGGCCTTGAGGGTTGTCATCAAGCTGTAGGTGGCCTCCTGACAGGCATGCTCACGCGATCCTCCAGCTCCTTCCGCTTCCAGGTTAGGAAGGTAGCTAGGAATTGCATGTAGTTCCAGCCTGACGCGGTGGGGAAATGTCACGCCCAGAAATTCCTCACATCAATTTCTGAACTTAATTGTGTATTAAATCCCTGTCCAGGACCAGCCAGGGTACACAAAAAGACAATGTTGATTACATAACCATCGTTCTTAGAAACAACTGAAAATTACACTTATTCTAGCGGAAATGCAGCGGAAAGAAAAACAAAGGGGTAGACTAGCTCCAGCGGGTACGGCTCCAGTCCACAGGCAACACTTCGACGGCGGAACAGCTCACTCCTGAGAGGCACCTCCATCGGACTCTGCTTCTAGCTCTGGGTTGGGAAAGTTAAGCAAGGCTGAGTACAAACCACCGTACTCAACAAGTAACACGGACAAGGGGGAAATAAATGATGCAATGGGATTAACAAGGACAGGCTAGGGTTAGTTGCAGTAAAGCGGCAGTTAAACAAATAACAGAGATTGAAAGAATAAAGGTAATTTAAATACAGTAAAGCATAAATAAATAAACAGTTGTAAAGTACCACAACACTGTCCAACGTTACACCACGTTGCAACAGGCCCAACCACTACTCAACGTTACACCACGTTGCAGTAGTCCCAAGTGATAATGTCACGCCCGGAGTTTTATCCCAAGCCTAAAATCGTAAAAGAAATTCGTAAGCAACAATTGGCTTAATTAACTCAGGAAGAATCCCTCTAAAAGGAATTAAATCAATTAAATCGAGGCTCGCAAATCGACTAACTGGATTTAAATTTAAATTGCAGAAGTATAAAATTTGGCCAAACAAATTAATTTAAAACTCGGCAAAAGTGGGGTTTTCCTTTTTCCCTTCCTTCTCAAATTGGGCCGAAGTCCAATTTTCCTCCCTCTTTCTTTTTCCTTTTTCTTTTTCTTTTTCTCCTTCCCGGGCCGGCCCAGCCAAGCCGGCCCACTTCCTCTCGGCCGGCCCAGCCGACCGGCTCCGGCCTCCTCCGCCCGCGCGCGCCCCGCCTGGGCCGCTGCTCCGGCCCAACTCGCCGCGCCCGCGCCCGCGAGTCCGCGCCGCCTCCCTCCTCCCCTCGCGCCACTGACAGGTGGGGCCCACCTGTCAGCGACCAGGTTTCGCCAGCTCCCCCGCCTCCGCGCCGCGCCGCGCCGGCCGAGTCCGCCGCCGCCCCGAGTCCTCCGCTCGCGCCGCCACCGCAACTCCCGCCGCCGAGTTCGTCGCGTCGTCGACTCGGTCTCCACCGGCCGCTCCGCCCTAGCCGGCGCCACCATCTATAAAATCCTCGCGCCGCCGCCCCGCCGCCACTTTCCCCCTCTCCGCCGAAGCTTCCCTCCGTCGCTGTCGGCCGCCGATCTCCCCGTCGGCCATCGGACGTCGCCGCCCACCCGCGTCACCACCTCCGCCTCGGCTTCGCCGACCTTCCGCCGGCCTTCGTCGCCACCGGTGGTCGCCGAGCTTCGTCGCCGCCCCTTCGTCCCTTCCGCCGCTGTGCCCCGTCGTCTCGACGCCGTCGGCCGATCTCGCCCCCGAACGTCGCAAGCCGTCGCTCGTCCGCGTCTCCACCTCTGCCTCATCCTCGCCGACTTGCTGCCGCTCCCCGTCGCCACTGGTGAGCGCTCCGCTCCTCTCTCCCTCTTTCTTCCCTCTTCGCCGCCGCTGCCGACCTCCCCGTGCAATCGGTAAGTGCCGGTCGCCGTCCGCCGCGTCGCCCGCTTGTCGCCTTCTCGTCGTCGTCGTCACGCCGTTGTTGCCGTGCCGTTCGCCATCGCCGCCGTGTGCCACTGCTCCGGTTGCGCCGCCGCTCCGGTCGCGTCCGCCGCTCGGCCGCCAAGCTGTGTCGCTGCTTGGCCGACTCCACCTCACTCCTTCCTCGTGCTCCCGCCTTGCTCCTTTGGCCGCACCCGCTCGCGCCGCCGCTCCGTAGCGCCGTCGCGCCACCATCGCCTGGCGCCGACCGATCTCGTCGCATCGGCCGTCGTCGCCGCGCTACCCCGGTGAGCCCGCTCTCCTCCCTTCCTCTGTTTCTTCGTGCGATCGCAAGTGCGCCCCACCGCTCGCCGTCGGCCGACGTCCTCCGCCGCCACCCGATCCTGCGAGCCGTCGTTTGGTGTCGGGCGCTGCCGGCGCTCGCCGTTGCATCTCCGCCCTTCGCCACCATCGTCGCGCGGCCACCAAGCCTTCGCTGCCGGCGCCCGCCGTCGCCTCCACCTTCCGGCGCCATCGCCATCGCCCCTCCACCTGCCGTCTTCGTCGCCGCGCCGTCGCCGTGGTGGCCCCGCCGCCGCTAGAGCGCTGCCGGACCTGGCGCATTGTCGCCGCCTCTTCCCCGTGCCGGCGTCCGTCGCCGTCTTTCCCTCCCGCCGCTCGTCGCCGCTCCGAGCCACGCCACCCCATCGCTGTCTCCGCCTCCTCCGCGCTGACTCGTCGTCGCCGTTCTCATCACCACCTTCGCCATCGCCGCCGTCCCCGTCGTCTCGTGCCAGCGCTCGCCGACACCGTCGTCGCTCTCCCGTCGCGCCGTCGTCGTCATCCTCCCCGAGCCGCCGCTGTTCTCCCTTCGGCGTCGCCGCTCCTAGCGCCGTCGCCAGCTCTCGCGTGGCCACCCACTGGGTCGCCGCCGTCCGCCGCATACCCGCCGGTCCGCGCCGCCGTCCGACGGTCGCCGCCCGCCGCGCCGTCGCGCCGCGAGCCGCGAGCCGCGCGCTCTGCTCCCTTCCTCTCTGTTCCTCTCTCGCTGACAAGCGGGACCCACTCGTCAGTCGCCACCCCGCCAGCCCCTTCCTCTCTCTCCTCCCCGGGCCCGCGTGTCAGCCGCCCATTTCCCCTCTCTCCCACTGACAGGTGGTCCCCACCTGTCAGCCGTCAGCCTCCTCTCTCCTCGCTGACGTCAGCAGCCCCATTAATTGCGCAATAATTGATTTAGGACTTTTCTGTTTAGTTAAAAAACCCAGAAAACTTCTAAAATTCATAAGTAATTCATCTAGTCTCCGTTTAGGTCCATTCAAGTTTCATTAAATCCAGAAAAATACCAAGAATCCATTAAAAATAGTTTCTTTCTCTGTTTCAGTAGTTTTTTTAGCCTGTTTTGTTGGTTTTGCCTTGTTTGTCGTAGGTTTTGACCCCGTCGCAACGCCGTTCGTTCTCGAAGTCGTCGCCGAAGTTCCTCGTGGGTCTAAGCAAGGCAAGTGGCACCCTTCTTTGATCATATTGAACCTATGATTATAAAATCCCCCCGCTTTTACATTCAAACATGCATTGTTTTATGCAAATCTATTTACTTTATTTATCTATTGGGCAATTACCTCTATACCCGTTGATCCCCATTCACCATTATTGTCATCCCAGGGTTAATTTGACTAGAAATAGGATTAGGCAATGCTTAGTCATGCTTAGTTCAACTAGCTCACTAATTATCATTTATTTAATTATTGATTAGACTTTAATAGACCTTTAATGGTTGTAATCATTATTAATATCCCGTTGAGGATTAATACAACTAAAATATTGCTTATGGTGGGCTGTGGGTGCATGGTTTTGAGAGTCGCACCCATGACAATTAAGGACCGGTTCTCAGGAAACCCTGAAGTTCTTACACGTACTAACCACAAGCCAGAATGGGCAACGGTGAGACTCGTAATCTAGCTTGTCCCTATTCGACGTACCCAGGCAAGGGTAGGCGTGATGGAGTATGGACGGGCAATCGTGGTGTAACGAAAGCTTCTCCTGCTTCCGGATCTACCAAGGCACAAGAGGGGACTGCCCGACTTGGTGTAAAGGAGGGGGTGAAACCTGAAGTGTGGTGCGATTGTCTAGGGAGGGCTGGGTGAAAGGTCTTATCATGGTTTCCGTACTGAGGTATCGTGGTGATACGTTGGGGCATGGTAACATGCTGGGTAGCCATGTCTTGTGGGTAAAGTTGTACACCTCTGCAGAGTAAAACTATTCGAATAGCCGTGCCCGCGGTTATTGGGCGAACTGACAGATTCACTGGGATTAGTTGAACCTCTTTAATAATTTTATTAATCTCGGAACTGGTTTGACCCTGCGCAATGTGGTGTAACGTTGGCAGTGGTTTGGGTCTGTCGCAACGTGGTCTAACATTGGGCAGAGGGTTGACCCTGTCGCTACGTGGTGTAACGTTCGACAGCGGTCTGGGCCTGTTGCAACGTGGTGTAACGTTGGACAGTGGATGATTATTTTAAATGTTACTTTGCTTTTATTTCAGTCTATTTTATCTACTGTTTTGGTAAATTACTGCAGCTTTGTGCAATTTAACCTTAGCCTATCCTTGATACCCTGTTGCATTCATTATTCTCCCCCTCTTGGGTGTTACTTGTTGAGTACGGTGGTTTGTACTCAGCCTTGCTTAATTTTCCCCCACCAGAGCAAGTGCCAGAGCCGGTGTCAGAAGAAGGTTGTTCCGAAGGTTGAAGTAAGGTTCAGTCCGCCGTCGAGAGTGCCTGTGGTGTGGAGCCGTCTTCGCCAGCTGAAGCTGAAGATTAGATGGTCTAGTCTTGTTTTCCTTTTCCGCTGCATTTCGATAGATAATTGTTTTAATTTGTTTTTAAGTCGTGGAACTGTGTATTAATTTGTCATAGTGTGTACTCGGGCTGATGCCTGGACCGAGATTTAACACATGCTATTGTTAAGAAATTTGGTGTAAATTTCTGAGCGTGACAGATAACAAATTTACTCAAGTTATTAGGGTTCACTAATCACAGTGAAGCTGGGAGTTCGCCCGTAACCGTGGGCACGGCTATTCAAATAGTTTATACTCTGATCAGAGGTGTACTACTGTACCCACAAGACACGACTCCACTACACTTGAACGTGCGCCGACATACCACCACGGCATACCGGAAAGGAGACCGTGATAGGACCCGTTACACAACCCTCCCTATTTAATCGTACCACACTTCAGGTTTCACCCCCTCCTTTACACCAAGTCGGGCAGTCCCCTCTTGTGCCTTGGTAGATCCGGAAGCAGGAGAAGCTTTCGTTACACCACGATTGCCCGTCCATACTCCATCACGCCTACCCTTGCCTGGGTACGTCAAATAGTTCGAAGTCATGCTCCAAATCCCACCTTTCCCATTTCGGCATGTGGTTAGCACTTAACGACTTCCAGGGTTTCCCGTGAACCGGTCCTTAATCGCCATGGGTGCGACTCTCAAAACCATGCACCCATAGCCCACCATTATCAATATTTTAGTTGACATTAACCCGAACCGGGTAGTGAATCATTATCTCGGCTATTCAGAACTAAGCATAATTATATGTGATCCCATGAGCTATTTGTTCTAAGCATGGCTAAGCATTAACCTAGGCCTGACCCTAATCAAGTTACCCCTGGTCCAGCAACGAATAAAGTTGGATAAACAACGGCATAATAATAAGGTTTACCCGAAAATAGCATAAAGTAAGTACTTTAATTAAAACAATGCATATTTGAAATAATAAAGCGGGGAATTTGCAATAGTGGGTTCAATATGTTCAAGGATGAGTGTTACTTGCCTTGCTCTTGCCCTTGGGGAACTTCGGCGACGATCTCGAAGTAAACCGGCTCTTCGGCGGGGTCCGAATCTAAGCGACAAAGCACAAAAATAAATAAAACAGGCACAAACTCTACTGAAACAGCAAAAGAAACTATTTTTAATGGATTCTTGATAATTTTATGAATTTAATGAAATTTGAATGGACCTAAACGGAGACTAGATGAATTACTTATGAATTTTAGAAGTTTTCTGGGTTTTTTAACTAAACAGAAAAGTCCTAAATCAATTATTGCGCAATTAATGGGGCTGCTGACGTCAGCGAGGAGAGAGGGTACTGACGGCGGACAGGTGGGGACCACCTGTCGGTGAGAGAGAGAGGGAGAGAGGCGCTGACAGCTGGGCCCGGGAGCAGAGAGAGAAGGCGGGCGCGGGGAGCGACTGACGAGTGGGTCCCACTCGTCAGCGAGAGAGGACAGAGAGGAGCGCGGCTCGGGCGGGCGGCGGCGACCGGCGGGAGCGGCGGGCGACGCGGCGACGCACGGCGACGGTGGAAGGACAGCGGCGACGGCGACTGGCGAGCGGCGACGGCGTGGCACGCGCGGGCGCAAGCGATGGCGGCCTGACACCGGCGACGCGGGGGCGACGACGACCACGGCGGCCGGCGGGAGTGGCGGGCTTCGGCCTCGTCTGGCGACGGCGCGCGACACGGCGGCGGTCGGCCGGAAAGGGGGAGAAAGAGGGGAGGAGGGTGCGGAGGCTCACCGGCGGCGGCGAGGGCGCGGACGGGTCGGCGAGACTGAGGCGAAGGTGGCGACGCGGGCGGGTGCGGGAGATCGGCGGTGGCGGTGGAGATCGATCGGCGGCGGCGAGGCGACCGGGCGCGACGGCGACGGCGCGACGGAGGAATGCGCGGCGCGGGGATGCTCACTGGCGGCGATGAGGGTGGCAACCGGTCGGCGACAGCGGCGCGGAGGTGATGACGCAACAAAGCGGTGGCGACCGGCGTCCGACGGCGAAGTTGCGCGGCGGCAGCAAGAGGCAGCAGCGCGGCGGCGACACGAGCGACGGCGGAAAGTGAGCGGCGGCGCGCGGCGACTCGGAATTTATAGGGTGGCGGCACCGGCTAGGGCGGGCGGAGGTTGGAGACCGAGTTGGCGACGACGCGGTCTCGGCGGCGGCGGATGCGGCGGCGGCGGTTGCGGCGACGGCGCGGAGTCCGGCTCGGACGCGGCGCGGCGCGGGCGAGCGGGCGAAGCAGTCACTGACAGGTGGGCCCCACCTGTCAGTGGCGCGAGAGAGAGGAGGGAGGCGGCGCGGACTCGCGGCGCGGGCGAGCGGCGAGCTGGGCCGAAGCCGCGGCCCAGGCGGGGGCGCGCTGGCGGGCGGAGGGAGGCCGGCTCGGCTGGGCCGGCCCGGGAAGGAAAAGAAAAAGAAAAAGGAAAAGGAAAAAGAGAGAGGGAGGAAAATTGGACTTCGGCCCAATTTGGGAAGGAAGGGAAAAAGAAAGGAAAAAGGAGGGAAAAAGGAAAACCCCACTTTTGCCGAGTTTTAAATTAATTTGTTTGGCCAAATTTTATACTTCTGCAATTTGAATTTAAATCCTGTTAGTCGATTTGCGAGCCTCGATTTAATTGAATTAATTCCTTTTAGAGGGATTTTTCCTGAGTTAATTAAGCCAATTGTTATTTACGGATTTCTTTTTACAATTTAGGCTTAGGACGAAACTCCGGGTGTGACAAACCTACCCCCCCTTAAACGGAATCTCGACCCCGAGATTCGGAGGCACTGGCGAAGAGGTGCGGATGGGCGGCCTTGACCTCATCTTCTCTTTCCCATGTTGCTTCTTCTTCTGAGTGGTGACTCCACTGAACTCTGCAGAATCTGATCACACGGTTCCGAGTCTTTCTTTCACTGGTTTCTAGAATCCGTGCTGGCTTCTCCACATAAGTTAGATCTTCCTGCAGATCGATGTGCTCGGAGTTGGTCTGTTCCTCAGGCACACGGAGACACTTCTTGAGCTGCAACACATGGAACACGTCATGGATTCCGGCCATGTTAGCGGGGAGTTCCAACTGATACGCAACTTCTCCCCTGCGTTCCACTATCCGGTATGGTCCCACGAAACGTGGTGCCAATTTTCCTTTGGTCTGAAACCGGTGTACTCCTCGCAAAGGTGTGACGCGGAGGTACACATAGTCTCCTGCTTCGAAGGCTAAGTCCCTTCGACGATTATCTGCATAACTCTTCTGTCTGGTTTGGGCCGTTTTCAACCTTTCACGGATTATTCTGACTTTTTCTTCCGCTTGGCTTAAAACTTCAGTCCCAAAAACTTGACGTTCTCCTGTTTGATCCCAGAAGAGGGGTGTACGACACTTTCGCCCATACAATGCTTCAAAAGGTGCCATCTGCAGACTGGCTTGATAACTGTTGTTGTATGAGAACTCTGCATACGGTAGATTCTTATCCCAAGTTCCACCAAAGTCGAGAGCGCAAGCTCTGAGCATATCTTCAAGAATCTGATTTACCCTCTCTGTCTGACCATCTGTCTGGGGATGATAGGTTGTACTGAAGTTCAGTCGGGTTCCTAATTCTTCCTGTAGCTTCTGCCAAAACTTTGAAGTAAACTGACTCCCACGGTCAGAAACAATCTTCTTCGGTACTCCATGTAAACACATGATCCTAGCCAAGTAAATCTCGGCTAATCTTTTCCCTGAGTAGGTAGTGTGAACTGGTATGAAATGAGCGATCTTTGTCAATCGATCAACAATTACCAAAATCGAGTCATGACCGGCAGCAGTCCTTGGTAAACCAGTGATGAAATCCATCCCGATTTCTTCCCATTTCCATTCTGGAACCTGGAGAGGTTGCAATAGTCCTGCTGGCCTTTGGTGTTCTGCTTTGACTCGTTGACAAACATCGCACAAGGCGACGTATTCTGCAATCTCTCTCTTCATACTAACCAACCAAAACTTTTCTTTGAGGTCCTGATACATCTTAGTACTCCCAGGGTGAATAGAGTACTGGGTTTGATGAGCTTCTTGGAGTATCAACTCCTTCAACTCCTGGTTATCTGGTACGCACAACCTGTTTCCCATCCAGATTGTTCCATGTTCATCTTCTGAAAAATCTCGAGCCTTACCAACTCGCATATTTTTCTTTAGTTCGGCTATCTCCGGGTCATTGGCTTGGGATTGGCGAACTTGATCCACCAAAGTGGGCTGCGCTTCTAGGGCTGCCACAAAACCTTCTTCGACTAAACCCAAATTTAGTCGTTCAAACTCCTGTTGCAACTGCTCACAAACTTCTGTTGACATCGCAGCGTTGCAGTAATTCTTCCGGCTCGGCATCTGCAACTACATTTGCTTTGCCTGGATGGTAATGGATACTTAGGTCATAATCCTTGATCAATTCCAACCATCTTCGCTGGCGGAGATTCAAATCCGGTTGTGTAAAGATATACTTTAAACTCTTATGATCCGTATATACTTCACACTTGTTACCGATCAAGTAGTGTCGCCAAATCTTTAGGGCATGCACTACAGCTGCTAATTCCAAATCGTGAGTCGGGTAGTTACCCTCATGTGGTCTCAACTGACGAGAGGCGTAAGCAACCACCCTTCCTTCTTGCATTAGCACATATCCCAGTCCTGATCTGGATGCGTCACAGTAAACCTGGAAGTCCTTCGTTTGATCCGGCAAAACCAACACGGGTGCCGAAACCAACCTTTGCTTGAGTTCTTCAAAACTCCTATCGCACTCACTTGACCACTTGAACTTCTCTTCCTTTTTCAACAACTGTGTCATTGGCTTGGCTATCTTTGAGAAATTCTCAATGAACCGGCGGTAATAGCCCGCAAGTCCTAAGAAACTCCTGATTTGAGAAACCGTCTTAGGCGGGGTCCACTTGATTACTGACTCCACATTACTGGGGTCTACTGCTACACCTTGGGCATTGATCACATGGCCAAGGAACTTCACTTCATGCAGCCAAAAATCACACTTGCTGAACTTGGCATACAACTGGTGTTCTCTTAGCTTCTCTAGCACAATCCACAGATGTTGCTCGTGCTCTTCTTCTGACTTGGAGTAGATAAGAATGTCGTCGATGAAGACAACCACAAACTTATCCAGGTATTCCATGAACACCTTATTCATGAGATTCATGAAGAATGCCGGGGCATTAGTAAGTCCAAACGACATTACCGTACACTCATACAAGCCATAGCGAGTAGTGAATGCTGTCTTAGGGATATCTTATTCCCGAATTCTCAACTGGTGATACCCTGATCTCAAATCGATCTTGGAGAAAACTCTGGCTCCCTGCAACTGATCAAATAGGTCATCAATCCTTGGTAGAGGATACTTATTCTTGATAGTGACATCGTTCAGAGCACGATAGTCCACACACATTCTCTTAGTTTTGTCCTTCTTCTCAACAAAAATAACCGGGGCACCCCAAGGCGAGGTACTCGGTCGGATATAACCTTTCTGAAGCTGTTCATCCACTTGCTTCTTCACTTCTGCCATCTCATTGGCGGCCATCCTGTAGGGTCTCTTATAGATCGGTGCGGTTCCGGGTACCAAGTCGATACGGAACTCGATCTCTCTTTCTGGTGGCATCGTTGTGAGATCATCTGGAAACACCTCCGGATACTCACAAACTACTGGTATGTCTTCCAACTTCTTTGGGTCTTTGGCTTTTTCCGAGGGCTGCTCTTCGGCTTCCATCTGATTCAAACAAGTCCTGGTTGCCACCGACTCCAGCGACTGATAAGTCACCACTTTACCTTCTTCACTGGTCAAGGTGACTGTACGCTTGGCACAATCAATCACTCCTTGATGCTTGGTAAGCCAGTCCATTCCCAAAATGACATCTAGGTCTTTAGATTCGAGAAGGATGAGATTGGCTAGAAAGGGTGTCCCTTGGATTTCTATGGGCACGTTAGGGCTATAAAGGTCCGAAAACATACTATGCCCTGGAGTATTAACCCGCATCGGGTCTCTTAACTTTTCCCTTTTTAACCCAAACATTCCCACAAACTTCCTTGAAATAAAAGAGTGTGTAGCACCAGAATCAAAAAGTACTGTAGCAGGTACGGAGTTGACAGGAAACGTACCCAGTATTACTTCTGGCGCAGCCTGTGCTTCTTCGGCGGTGACGTGATTCACACGAGCTTGCACAAACCTTTGCCCACTGCGCTTCGGCTTCGGGCACTTGTCAGCGAAGTGACCTGGGTCGCCACAGTTGTAGCACACCCCAGACTTTGCACCTGCATCCTTCCTGGCTGGAGGAGGTTGAGCTGTCGGTGGAGGAGCATTCTGTTGCCGGGGAGCTGGTGCAGGAAGAGCGCGTTGAGGTGGAGCACGCTGGGACGAAGCACTGGAGAAGTTGTTGGGATTGTAAGGACGATGTTGGTGGACAATGAAGGTTGATTGCCCGTGCTGCTGATTCGAAGGATAGGGGCCGGTGTGGAATCGGGGCTTCTGAGGAGGCGGCTGGTTAGACCTGAACTGCGAGGCCTTCCTCTTCTTGTCCATCTGGAGGTGCTGGTCCTCTTGACGGATGGCCTTGTCCACTAGCTTCTCAAAGTCAGCATAGTCGCCCGAAAGCAACTGCTTCTTCAGTTCATCATCCAAGCCTCCGAGGAACTTTTCTTGCCTTTCGGCGTCGGTGCAGACATCCTCGGGAGCGTATCGCGCTAGGCGATTGAACTCATGAAGGTACTCTGTCACTGTCTTGGTACCTTGCTGCAGAGCACGGAACTCACGCTTCTTCTGGGTGACTATCCCGTCGGGAATATGGGCCTTGCGGAAGTTAAGACAGAACTCCGCCCAAGTCACTTCTGTGGTAGCAGTGCGGGTAGCCAGGAAATTATCCCACCAAGCAGAGGCGGGACCCATCAGTTGATGTGCGGCGAAGGAAACCTTCTCTTGGTCAGTGCACTGCAATAAGTTGAGCTTCTTCTCGATAGCATGGAGCCAATCACTTGCCTCCATGGGGTTGGTGGTGCTTGAGAAAGTTGGGGGACGAACACGGAGGAACTCCGGTAACTTGGACTGCATAGGGGGTGGTCCATGCTGTTGCTGGTTATTCTGATTCTGATTTAGAAGCTGCTGTAGCACTTGTTGTTGTTGCTGCTGCTGCTGTTGCATCTGCTGCATCATCCAAGAGAGCATCTGCGTCTGGCTAGCAAGAATCTGGGCAAGCGACGGGTTCTCTGGTGGAGGCGGCGGGGGTGGTCCTCCGGTGCTGGACTGGTCGGTGTCGCGGTTGCCGTGGCGGGTGTTCACCATCTGCGGGGCGGGAGGAACAGAAAGAGAAAGAAGAAAAAGAAACGACTAAGCAAACAGGGGCTTTATTTAATTAGTGAACTGTAATTATCTTGCTTAAGAAACACACTTAAAAACCACACAACTCCTGGCGGCACAACCATAACCCCACTACCGCTATGGTTCACCACTAGCCCCAAGCGAAGCAAACCTAACACACCGAAACTAGCACACAACGACTAAAACGAAGCTAAGGGCGGCGTCTAGGGCACGGAAGGAGAGCGACGATCGACGACCGGAGACGGATCTTCTTCCTCGTCTTCAGAGCGGCTTCTTGAGTTGCTGGGGAGGCCATCTTCATCTTCACCAGAAGCGGACTCACTGCTGCTCGAGACCGTGACGATCCTGTTGCGGTTCCTTGCTGCGTTGAACGGGGAGACACCTTCCTCAGGCACTGGGGTCGGAGAGGTTGGCACCATCTGCATCAGGGGTCCTGGTTCATCCGGGGCACCGGGGTAAGACTGAACTCTTGGCGGCCCACGGGTTCGCTTCCTTGCCGTAGTGCGACACCTTGCACCTCCGGGCTCTGGGAGTCCTTTGAGCCTGGCGTTCTCCTTCTTCAAGCGGTCGACCTCATCTTGCAGACGAACGATCTGGGTGAGCTTGGCGTCGTTCAGAGCCTTGGACGCTTCGTGGAGGTCGTGATGCATCTGGTCGAGACCCTGCAGCACCGTGCACATCCTACCGAAGGTAGGGTCTTGCTCACTTCGGGCAGACCGAAACCTACTGACCATAGAATTGGGTCCACGACCAGGGTGATACCGGTAAGCCGAATGTCAGAACGTCAGGTCATGCCTGGCCCTGAGCGTTGTCACAGACTGTAGGCAGCTTCCTGGCAGGCATGCTCATGCGAACCTCGAGCTCCTTCTGCTTCCAAGTTAGGGAGGAAACCGGGGATTCCATGCAGCTCCAACCTTACTCGGTGGGGAAACTCGCCTTCTAGAGGATGGATCGTGGTGTACTCCGGCTCATAGGGGTATCCTGCGGTGAACGAGACTCTTGCCAACTCTGCCACGAATCCAGTCATTCCGTTTCCACGATGGTACAAGGGATGGTCAGCCATCTAAAGAGCACAAGGATTTGGAATCAATAGATGCAAAATTTTATTTCAAGATAAATAAATCATAAAAGAAAGAAAGTAAATAAAGTTTTACCCGTAAATCAATTTACTCACGCTTTTCAATCAAAGGGGTTTTGTCTTTTTAAAACACTCACGCTTTTGAAAAGCACTAACCCATTTTCAAAACACTCCCACTTTCGCAAACTATGCACAAACATGAAAAGCAGAGGGCTCTTAGGGTTTCCATTGGGCTGATCCTACGGTCAAAGGAGGCTCTGATACCAACTTGTCACGCCCAGAAATTCCTCACATGAATTTCTGAACTTAATTGTGTATTAAATCCCTGTCCAGGACCAGCCAGGGTACACAAAAAGACAATGTTGATTACATAACCATCGTTCTTAGAAACAACTGAAAATTACACTTATTCTAGCGGAAATGCAGCGGAAATAAAAACAAAGGGGTAGACTAGCTCCAGCGGGTACGGCTCCAGTCCACAGGCAACACTTCGACGGCGGAACAGCTCACTCCTGAGAGGCACCTCCAGCGGACTCTGCTTCTAGCTCTGGGTTGGAAAAGTTAAGCAAGGCTGAGTACAAACCACCGTACTCAACAAGTAACACGGACAAGGGGGAAATAAATGATGCAATGGGATTAACAAGGACAGGCTAGGGTTAGTTGCAGTAAAGCGGCAGTTAAACAAATAACAGAGATTGAAAGAATAAAGGTAATTTAAATACAGTAAAGCATAAATAAATAAACAGTTCTAAAGTACCACAACACTGTCCAACGTTACACCACGTTGCAACAGGCCCAACCACTACTCAACGTTACACCACGTTGCAGTAGTCCCAAGTGATAACAAATTTACTCAAGTTATTAGGGTTCACTAATCACAGTGAAGCTGGGAGTTCGCCCGTAACCGTGGGCACGGCTATTCAAATAGTTTATACTCTGATCAGAGGTGTACTACTGTACCCACAAGACACGACTCCACTACACTTGAACGTGCGCCGACATACCACCACGGCATACCGGAAAGGAGACCGTGATAGGACCCGTTACACAACCCTCCCTATTTAATCGTACCACACTTCAGGTTTCACCCCCTCCTTTACACCAAGTCGGGCAGTCCCCTCTTGTGCCTTGGTAGATCCGGAAGCAGGAGAAGCTTTCGTTACACCACGATTGCCCGTCCATACTCCATCACGCCTACCCTTGCCTGGGTACGTCAAATAGTTCGAAGTCATGCTCCAAATCCCACCTTACCCATTTCGGCATGTGGTTAGCACTTAACGACTTCCAGGGTTTCCCGTGAACCGGTCCTTAATCGCCATGGGTGCGACTCTCAAAACCATGCACCCATAGCCCACCATTATCAATATTTTAGTTGACATTAACCCGAACCGGGTAGTGAATCATTATCTCGGCTATTCAGAACTAAGCATAATTATATGTGATCCCATGAGCTATTTGTTCTAAGCATGGCTAAGCATTAACCTAGGCCTGACCCTAATCAAGTTACCCCTGGTCCAGCAACGAATAAAGTTGGATAAACAACGGCATAATAATAAGGTTTACCCGAAAATAGCATAAAGTAAGTACTTTAATTAAAACAATGCATATTTGAAATAATAAAGCGGGGAATTTGCAATAATGGGTTCAATATGTTCAAGGATGAGTGTTACTTGCCTTGCTCTGGCCCTTGGGGAACTTCGGCGACGATCTCGAAGTAAACCGGCTCTTCGGCGGGGTCCGAATCTAAGCGACAAAGCACAAAAATAAATAAAACAGGCACAAACTCTACTGAAACAGCAAAAGAAACTATTTTTAATGGATTCTTGATAATTTTATGAATTTAATGAAATTTGAATGGACCTAAACGGAGACTAGATGAATTACTTATGAATTTTAGAAGTTTTCTGGGTTTTTTAACTAAACAGAAAAGTCCTAAATCAATTATTGCGCAATTAATGGGGCTGCTGACGTCAGCGAGGAGAGAGGGTACTGACGGCTGACAGGTGGGGACCACCTGTCGGTGAGAGAGAGAGGGAGAGAGGCGCTGACAGCTGGGCCCGGGAGGAGAGAGAGAAGGCGGGCGCGGGCAGCAACTGACGAGTGGGTCCCACTCGTCAGCGAGAGAGGACAGAGAGGAGCGCGGCTCGGGCGGGCGGCGGCGACTGGCGGGAGCGGCGGGCGAAGCGGCGGCGGCGGCGCGACGGCGACGGCGGCGCGAAGGCGACGGCGCGACGGCGACGGCGCGACGGCGACGACCGGCGGGCGGCGACGGCGCGACGGCGACGACGGCCGAGGCGGCGACGCACGGCGACGGTGGAAGGATAGCGGCGACGGCGACTGGCGAGCGGCGACGGTGCGGTACGCGCGGGCGCAAGCGACGGCGGCCTGACGCCGGCGACGCGGGGACGACGACAACCACGGCGGCCGGCGGGAGCGGCGGGCTTCGGCCTCGTCCGGCGACGGCGCGCGACACGGCGGCGGTCGGCCGGAAAGGGGGAGAAAGAGGGGAGGAGGGTGCGGAGGCTCACCGGCGGCGGCGAGGGCGCGGACGGGTCGGCGAGACCGAGGCGAAGGTGGCGACACGGGCGGGTGCGGGAGATCGGCGGTGGCGGTGGAGATCGATCGGCGGCGGCGAGGCGACCGGGCGCGACGGCGACGGCGCGACGGAGGAATGCGCGGCGCGGGGACGCTCACTGGCGGCGACGAGGGTGGCAACCGGTCGGCGACAGCGGCGCGGAGGTGATGACGCAACAAAGCGGCGGCGACCGGCGTCCGATGGCGAAGTTGCGCGGCGGCGGCGAGAGGCAGCAGCGCGGCGGCGACACGAGCGACGGCGGAAAGTGAGCGGCGGCGCGCGGCGACTCGGAATTTATAGGGTGGCGGCACCGGCTAGGGCGGGCGGAGGTTGGAGACCGAGTCGGCGACGACGCGGTCTCGGCGGCGGCGGATGCGGCGGCGGCGGTTGCGGCGACGGCGCGGAGTCCGGCTCGGACGCGGCGCGGCGCGGGCGAGCGGGCGAAGCAGTCACTGACAGGTGGGCCCCACCTGTCAGTGGCGCGAGAGAGAGGAGGGAGGCGGCGCGGACTAGCGGCGCGGGCGAGCGGCGAGCTGGGCCAAAGCCGCGGCCCAGGCGTGGGCGCGCTGGCGGGCGGAGGGAGGCCGGCTCGGCTGGGCCGGCCCGGGAAGGAAAAGAAAAAGAAAAAGAAAAAGGAAAAAGAGAGAGGGAGGAAAATTGGACTGCGGCCCAATTTGGGAAGGAAGGGAAAAAGAAAGAAAAAGGAGGGAAAAAGGAAAACCCCACTTTTGCCGAGTTTTAAATTAATTTGTTTGGCCAAATTTTATACTTCTGCAATTTGAATTTAAATCCTGTTAGTCGATTTGTGAGCCTCGATTTAATTGAATTAATTGCTTTTAGAGGGATTTTTCCTGAGTTAATTAAGCCAATTGTTATTTACGGATTTCTTTTTACAATTTAGGCTTAGGACGAAACTCCGGGTGTGACAGGAAACTCGCCACTGCGAGGGTGGATCGTGGTGTACTCTGGTTTGTAAGGGTAGCTTGCCGCGAAGGACACCCTTGTCAGCTCTGCCACGAATCCGTCCATTCCATGTCCACGGTGGAATGCGGGGTGATCGGCCATCTAAAGAACAACAAGGATTAAGGATCAATGGATGCAAAATTTTGTTTGAAGACAAATAAATCATAAACGAAACAAAGTAAATAAAGTTTTACCCGTAAATTAATTTTACTCACTCTTTTCAACCAAGTACCTTTGATTTTTGACAAACTCACACTTTTAGAAAGCAGACTCATGTTTTCACAACAACCCTAACTTTCAAAACCGATGCACAACCATGAAAAGCAGAGGGCTCTTAGAGTTTCCATTGGGCTGATCCTATGGTCAAAGGTGGCTCTGATACTAACTTGTCACGCCTAGAAATTCCTCACACGAATTTCTGAACTTAATTGTGTATTAAAATCTCTGTCCAGGACCAGCCAGGGTACACAAAAAGAAAATGTTGATGACATAACCATTGTTCTTAGAAACAACTGAAAATAACACTTAATCTAATCGAGAACTGCAGTGGAAAAGATAACGTAGACTGGTTCCAGCGGGTAGGGCTTCAGTCCATAGGCAACGTTTCAACGGCGGAACAACTCACTCCTGAGAGTCACCTCCATTGAATTCAACTTCTAAGTCTAAAGGGGGAAATTGAGCAAGGCTGAGTACGAACCACCGTACTCAACAAGCAGCACGGAAAAGAGGGTAATAAATGATGCATAAGGATCATCAAGGACAGGCTAGGGTTAGATGCAATAAAGCAGCATTTAAATAAACAACATAGAATAAACAAAATAAAGGTAGTTAAGTAAATAAAAGAATAAATAACTGTTGTAAAATAGCACATCATTGTCCAACGTTACCCCACGCTACGACAGGCCCAACCACTACTCAATGTTACACCATGTTGCAGTAGTCCCAAGTGAAAGCCAGTTTACCCAGGTCATTAAAGGTTCGACTAATCACAGTGAAGCTAGGAGTTCACCCTTAACTGTGGGCATGACTATTCGAATAGATTTCTCTGATCAGAGGTGTACTACTATACCCACAAGACATAGTCTCACTACACTTGAACATGCACCGACATACCACCATGGCATACCGGAAAGGGAACTATGATAGGACCCGTCGCATAACCCTCCCTACTCAATCGCACCACACTTCAGGGTTCGCCCCGTCCTTTACACCAAGTTGGGCAGCCCCTTCTTATGCCTAGGTGAATCCGGAAGCAGCATAGGCCATCGTTACACCACGACACCCATCCATACTTCATCATGCTCACCCTTGCTTGGGTACGTCGAGTAGTTCACAATTACACTCCAAATCTCAGCGTTGCCCATTCTGGCTTGTGGTTAGCATGGAAATAACTTCCAGGGTTTCCTGTGAACCGGTCCTTAATTGTCATGGGTGTGACTCTCAAAATCAAGCACCCACAACCCACCATTAACAATATTTTAGTTGGCATTAAACCGAACCGGGTAATGAATCATAATTAACAGCTATTCAGAGCTAGTAATGATTAGAGCGTGATCCCATGAGCTACTTGTTGTAAGCATGGCTAAGCATTAACCTAGTCCTAACTCTACTCAAATTACCCATGGTATGACATGAATAAAGTTGGATGAACAACGGCATAGAAATAGGTCACCCGTAAAATAAATACAATAAATACACTACTTAAAACAATGCAGGTTTGAATAAATAAAGCAGGGAATTTTGCAATAATGGGTTCAATATGATTAAAGATGAGTGTCACTTGCCCTGCTCTGGTCCTTGGGGTACTTCGGCGACGATCTCTACTGAATATAAGCGAGAAAGCACAAAAATAAATAAAACAGGCACAAACTCTACTGAAACAGCAAAAGAAAGTATTTTTAATGGATTCTTGACAATTTTAAGAATTTAATGAGATTTGAATGGACTTAAACGGGGACTGGATGAATTAGTTATGAATTTTAGAAGTTTAACTGGGTTTTTAACTAAATAGAAAAGTCTTAAATCAATTATTGCGCAATTAATGGGGCTGCTGATGTCAGCGGAGGGGTGAGGTGGCGCCAACGGGTGGGGTCCACCAATCGGTGAGAGAGAGGGAGAACAGGAGAGGGTGATAGGTGGGCCCGAGGGGGGGAGGGTGGAAAGGGGGCGGCTAGCTGACAGGCCGGGCCCACCCGGCGGTGAGAGGGGAGAGGGGAGAGGCGGCCGAATAGGGAAGGGGTGAGAGGGCTTGGCCGGTGGCTCCCGGCGGCGACTGCTGTGGCGGCAACGGCGCGCAACGGCGACGACGACGAAGGTGGCAGCACACGATGGTGCCGGTGGCAGGGCGGACGAATAAAGGAGGAGAGGTGGCGGCGCGTGAGGAAGGGTGCCGGTCGGTGCGGCAGACTCGGATGCGCTCCAGTGAGGATAGGGCGACGCAACAGCTTCGACGAGGAGGAGGTGTCGGGGGCGTGGTGGCGCAACGGCGACGAGCGACGGGGTGCACACGCGGCAGTGACGCACCGGCGGGCGATGGCGGCCAAAGAAAAAAGGAAGGGAAGAGGGAGGAGGCGTGCTTACCGACAGCGATGAAGGCGACGGAGGGTCGGCGAGGTCGAGGTGGAGCTGGTGACGCGGGTGGGCGGCGACGACCGGCGTCTGACAGCGAGATCGGATGTAGCGGCGAAGGGGTCAGGCGCGGCGGTGGTTCGGGCAGGTGAAGAAAAGGCAGCTGCGGCACGCAACGGTGGGGGATTTATATGGGGCGGCTCCGGCTAGGGCGGGGGACGGCCGTTGGAGACCGCGTCGGCCACGACGCGGACTCGACGGCGGCCGTTGCGGGCGGCGGGGCGTAGTCCGGCTCTATTCCGACGGCGGCAGCGCGGGGGAGGCGACGTGGACTTGGCACGGCGCGGGTGGGGCCGTGCTGGGCCAGCGGCTCGGGGCAGCTGTGCCGAGGCGGCCCGGCCGGGAGAGGTGAGCACGTGCGGGCGCAGGAGAGAGGGAGGTGGGCCGCGCGGCTGGGCTGGCCCGGGAGGAGGGGAGGGAGGAGAAGGAGGAGGGAGGAAGGAAAAGAAAGAAAAAGGGAGGAAAAAGGAGGGAAAAGAAAAGCTCCACTTTTGCCGAATTTTAAATTAATTTTTTGGAGCAAAATTTTATACTCTTCAATTTGAGTTTAAATCATGTTAATAATTTGTGAACTTCGATTTTAATTAAATTAATTCCTTCAGAGGGATTTTTCTGAGTAAATTAAGCCGATTATTATTTACCAATTTCTTTTATAGTTTAAGGCTTAGGATTAAACTCCGGGTGTGACAGAACCATTCGCGAAGCTCGGCCCATGAGTCAATGGACCGTTTGGGGAGCCCCGACAAACAATGTCCGGCCGAGTCATCCAGGGCAACTGGCAGGTAGTTGGCCATGGCCTTGGTGTCGCCTCCGGCAGCTCGGATGGCCATGTACTTCTTAATGCCAGTTGGCCAAGTCAATTGACTTAAGTTTTTGGTGAATGTCGTTACGCTGTCTATCATGTCAGTGTCAGAGCTCTCAGGTGACCGATGCCTAGATGCCTGGCTATGACTCCTGTTGTCCCGGTCATGGTGACAGTCAGCCCGATGGGCATGGCGTTGTTGTTCGATCTTGTGGCGGAGGTCGGCGAAATTCTCTTGATTGAGGCCACGCTTCTCGGCTCCAAGCTCTTGGCGTTGCCGATTCAGTCAGCGGATCTCATCGTTGATGCGGCGTTGTCTCTCGACGGAGTTTCTCCTCCGTGCCGAGTCAGGAGAGTGCGGCGTGACCTGTTTTCAGTGTGCTGTTGGGATCCACTCTGCTTCCTGGAGACATTCGCCCTAGACCTAGGAGATCTGGACGACTGAGCCTGTGAACGAGTAGCTGGGGTATCTGTTGTACATTGGAGGGTGTGTTGGATCGCAGCAGTGGTCACCATAGCCTTGACCTTGTTTATGGTTTCTACCACAGGTAGATCTAGCTATGGAAGCTGCTGGATTATGTCGCTGAGTAGATCACTAGCTGCATAGACGTTCTGCTGGGGCGTCTTGAAGACGCCATGCCCATCAACTTGGGTTTGGAGCAGATCGCGCTGCATCCTCCTAGATTGGCATCGCAGCTCTACATGCAATTGTGTCGCACGTTGTTCCCTGTTCTCTCACTCCTGGCGTTCTTTTTCCTCTTCGAGTTGACGCTCTTCTGCCAGTCGGGCCACCTCCTCCTCCTGCCGTCTGGTCTCGAAAGAGGGTGACATTGGCTTGCTGGTGGCGAAGACCTCTCGAGGCGACACGAAGCTTCCGGTACTGCTGCGAGTCTCAGGTGCATCGACCAAAGGAGTCAGCACCACCTCAAGATCGGTCTCGACTTCCATTGGAGCTGCGCCTTGACTTGCCTGCCGATCGGCCGACTTGGGGGAGGGCATCTCAGTGTTGTGTGACCCAGATTGGATTTGTGTCTAACCTGATGCCTTCTCAATGGGCTTGAACCGGCAAACTTCTTCGTCGGAATCGGAGGAGCTTGAGTCGGTGTACAACAGTGCACCGAACTGGTCAGTTTGAAGCCTGATGCCGCCAAAATGGAAGGTCGAGCTCGGCGGGAACTACCTCTTCATGATGTCCGAGTTGAAGTCCATCGAACTTCACTGAAAAGAACCTTAGATCGAAAAGAAATAATAGCGCGCCCCCTACCAGGCGCGCCAACTGTCGATGATTGATAAAGTATGTACCCCTTTATATAGTGGGGATAGGGTTCCAGATATGATAAAGTCCTAGTCCAACAAGGCTAAGATCTATCTGAATTTGGTTACGGCTTGGGTCCGGCGCACACGGCAAGCAAACCAGTATCTACCAAACTCCTAGCCGACACCGTACAAATATATTCTACTTCTTATTCGGTACCCTATTGACCGTACGTATTCATGTAGTCTATGGATACTCCCGATATTGGTATCTCACACGCTGCATCTTCTGAGATTGGTGATGCAACTCGACATGGATTGGGACGAACGCCGATCCCTCTATTATTGTTCTTGGCATTTGCATTCTTCTTGGAGTCAGCGCTCTTCGGCCAGTCGGGCGGCCTCTTCCTCTTGCTGTGTCACGCCCAGAAATTTCTCACACGAATTTCTGAACTTAATTATGTATTAAAATCCCTGTCCAGGACCAGCCAGGGTACACAAAAAGACAATGTTGATTACATAACCATCGTTCTTACAAACAACTGAAAATAACACTTATTCTAACGAAAAGGCAGCGAAAAGAAAGGTAGACTAGCTCTAGTGGGTACGGCTCCAGTCCACAGGCAAAGCTTCAACGGCAGACCAGCTTACTCCTGAGAGTCACCTCCATCAGAGTCCACTTCTAACTCCGGAGGGGGAAATTGGGCAAGGCTGAGTACAAACCACCATACTCAACAAGTAACACGGAAAAGAGGGTAATACATGATGCCTAAGGATCATCAAGGACAGGCTTAGGGTTAGTTGCAATAAAGCAGCACTTAAATAAATAACAGAGAATAAACCGAATAAAGGTAATTAAATACATTAAAGGATAAGTAAATAACAGTTGTAAAATACCACAACACTGTCCAACGTTACACCACGTTGCAACAGGCCCAACCACTACTCAACGTTACACCACATTACAGTAGTCCCAAGTAAAAACCAGTTTACCCAAGTTATTAAAGGTTCACTAATCATAGTGAAGCTGAGAGTTCGCCCTTAACCGTGGGCTCGGCTATTCGAATAGGTTATACTCTGATCAGAGGTGTACTACTGTACCCACAAGACACGACTCCACTACGCTTGAATGTGCGCCGACATACCACCATGGCATACCAGAAAGGAGACCGGGATAGGACCCGTCACATAACCCTCCCTATTTAATCGCACCGCACTTCAGGTTTCACCCCCTCCTTAACACCAAGTCGGGCAGTCCCCTGTTGTGCCTTGGTAGATCGGGAAGCAGCAGAGGCTTTTGTTACACCACGATTGCCCGTCCATACTCCATCACGCCTACCCTTGCCTTGGTACGTCAAATAGTTCGAAGCCATGCTTCAAATCCCACCTTACCCATTTCGGCATGTGGTTAGCACTTAATTACTTCCAGGGTTTCCCGTGAACCGGTCCTTACTTGCCATGGGTGCGACTCTCAATACCATGCACCCACAGCCCACCATTAGCAATATTTTAATTGACATTAGCCCAAACCAGGTAATGAATCATTATTATAGCTATTCAGAACTAAGCATGATTAAATGTGATCACATGAGCTACTTGTTCTAAGCATGGCTAAGCATTAACCTAGGCCTAACTCTAATCAAGTTACCCTTGGTCTAGCATGAATAAAGTTGGATAATCAACGGCATAATAATATGGATTACCCGAAGAAAATAAATACAGTAAATACTTTAATTAAAACAATGAATATTTGAATAAACAAAGTAGGGAATTTGCAATAATGGGTTCAATATGATCAAAGATGAGTGCCACTTGCCTTGCTCTGGCCCCTGGGGTACTTTGGCAACGATCTCGAAGTAAACCGGCTCTTCGGTGGGGTCCGAATCTAAGCGACAAAGGACAAAAATAAATAAAATAGGCACAAACTCTACTGAAACAGCAAAATAAAGTATTTTAATGGATTCTTGACAATTTTATGAATTTAATGAAATTTGAATGGACCTAAACGGAGACTAGATGAATTACTTATGAATTTTAGAAGTTTTCTGGGTTTTTAACTAAACAGAAAAGTCCTAAATCAATTATTGCGCAATTAATGGGGCTGCTGGCGTCGGCGGGGAGAGAGGAGGCGGCGCAGACGGGTGGGGGCCACCTGTCGGTGGGAGAGAGGGGAGACGAGAGGCTGACGGCTGGGCCCCACGGTAGGAGAGAGGGAGGAGAGCCGGCTGGCCAGTGGGCCCGTCCGGCAAGAGAGTGGGAAAGAGAGAGGGGAAAGGAGAGCGCGACCGGCAGCGGGAGCTTCGGGCGGCGCGGCGGCGGCCAAGGGACGGTGGCGCTAGCGGACGGCGGCGGTGCCATGACGACGGCAACGCGGCGATGACCGCGCATGAATCGGCGGTGCAAGGGTGCGGCCGAGAGGGGGAGCGGTAACCGGCCAACACGACGGCGACGAGCGCGCGACGCGTGCACGGCGGCGAGAGGTGGCAATGGGTGCCAGCAGCAGTGGCACGGCGACCGCGTGGTGATGGCGGCGACGAGGGAAACGCATCGACGGCGGGGAGGTGGCGCACGACGCCCGGCGACGTCGCGGGTGGTCCGGCGGTGACGGCGAGGACAAAGGAGAGGAGGAGAGGGTGGTGGGGAGGCGGACGCGGCAGAGGGTCGACGAGGAGGCGGGACAGGTGGTGACGTCCGATGGCGCGGACGGCGACGACCGGGCGATGGGATCGGCGTTGGCGGTGGTGAGGTCGGGCGTGGCGGCAACCGGGTGGCGAGAGGATGCGCGGGCGCTTGAGATGCCCGCCGGCGACGATAGGGACGGCAGCAAGTCGGCGACGGCGAGGCGGAGGTGGTGACGCGGCTGGACGGCGGCGAAGGGCGTCTGGCAGCGAGATCGAACGGTAGCGACGACGGGGCAGCGCGGCGGTGGCTCGGGTGGGTGGAGGAAAAGGGTGAGCGGCGGCGCGAGGCGGCGGGGATTTATAGGGGAGGATGGCCGCCTAGGGCGAGCGGCGGTAGTTGGAGACCGAGTCGGCGACGCGGCGGACTAGGCGGCGGCCGTTGCGGTGGCGGCAGTTGTGGGCACGGGGCGATGACGCGGCGGACTCGGACTCAGCCGGCGCGGTGCAGGCGCGGTCGCTGACAGGTTGGCCCTTCCTGTCAGCGGCGCAAAGGCGGAGGGAGGCGGCGACGGACTTTGCGGGCGAAGGGCGCGGCGCGCTGGGCCGAGGCGGCCCGGCCGAGAGGGAGGAGGCGCGCGCGCGGGGGAGAGGAGGCGGCCGGTTGGCTGGGCCGGCCCGGGAAGGAGGAGAGGAAAAAGAAAAGGAAGGGGAGGAAAATTGGACTTCGGCCCAATTTGAGAAGGAAGGGAAAAAAGAAAGGAAAAAGGAGGGAAAAAGGAAAGCCCCACTTTTGCCGAGTTTTAAATTAATTTGCTTGACCAAATTTTATACTTCTGCAATTTGAGTTTAAATCTAGTTAGTCGATTTGCGAACCTCGATTTAATTAAATTATATTCTTTTAGAAGGATTCTTCCTGAGTTAATTAAGCCAATTATTATTTACGAATTTCTTTTACGAGCTTAGGCTTGGGACAAAACTCCGGGTGTGACAAACCTACCGCCCTTAAACGGAATCTCGACCCCAAGATTCGGAGGTACTGGCGAAGAGGTGCGGATGGGCGGCCTTGAGCTCATCTTCTCTTTCCCATGTCGCTTCTTCTTCTAAGTGGTGACTCACACTGAACTCTGCAGAATCTGATCACACGGTTCCGAATTTTCCTTTCACTGGTTTCTAGAATCCGTGCTGGTTTCTCCACACATGTCAGGTCTTCCTGTAGATCGATGTGCTCGGAGTTGGTCTTTTCTTCAGGCACACGGAGACACTTTTTGAGCTGCGACACATGGAACACGTCATGGATTCCGGCCATGTTAGCAGGGAGTTCTAACTGATACGCAACTTCTCCCCTACGTTCCACTATCATGTATGGTCCCACGAAACGTGGTGCCAACTTTCCTTTGGTTTGAAACCGGTGTACTCCTCGCGAAGGTGTGACGCGGAGGTACACATAGTCTCCTGCTTCGAAGGTTAAGTCCCTTCGACGATTATCTGCATAACTTTTTTGTCTGGTTTGGGCTGTTTTCAACCTTTCACAGATTATTCTGACTTTTTCTTCCGCCTGACTTAAAACTTCGGTCCCAAAAACTTGACGTTCTCTTGTCTGATCCCAGAAGAGGGGTGTACGACACTTCCGACCATACAGAGCTTCAAAAGGTGCCATCTGCAAACTGGCTTGATAACTGTTGTTATATGAGAACTCTGCATACGGTAAATTCTTATCCCAAGTTCCACCAAAGTTGAGAGCGCAAGCTCTGAGCATGTCTTCAAGGATCTGGTTTACCCTTTCCGTCTGACCATCGGTCTACGAATGCTAAGCTGTACTGAAATTCAGTCGGGTTCCCAATTCTTCCTGTAGCTTCTGCCAAAACTTTGAAGTAAACTGACTTCCTCGGTCAGAAACGATCCTTTTAAGTACTCCATGTAGACACATGATCCTAGCCAAGTAGATCTCAGCTAGCCTTTTCCCTGAGTAGGTAGTGCGAACTGGTATGAAGTGGGCAACCTTTGTCAATCGATCAACAACTACCCAAATCGAGTCATGACCGGCAGCGGTCCTTGGTAAACCAGTGATGAAATCCATCTCGATTTCTTCCCTTTTCCATTCTGGAATCTGAAGAGGCTGCAACAGTCCTGCTGGCCTTTGGTGTTCTGCTTTGACTCGTTGACAAACATCGCACAAGGAGACATACTCTGCAATTTCTCTCTTCATACTGACCCACCAAAACTTTTCTTTGAGGTCTTGATACATCTTGGTACTCCCGGGGTGAATAGAGTACTGGGTTTGATGGGCATCTTGGAGTATCAACTCCTTTAACTCCTTGTTATCTGGAACACACAACCTGTTTCCCATCCAGATTGTCCCATGTTCATCTTCTGAAAAATCTCGAGCTTTACCAACTCGCATATTTTTCTTTAGCTCGGCTATCTCCGAATCATTTGCTTGGGATTGGCAAACTTGGTCCACCAATGTGGGTTGTGCTTCTAGGGCTGCCGCAAAATCTTCTTCGACTAAACCCAAATTTAGTCGTTCAAACTCCTGCCGTAACTGCTCACAAACTTCCGTTGATACCGCAGTATTGCAGTAATTCTTCTGGCTTAAAGCATCTGCAACTACATTTGCTTTGCCTGGATGGTAATGCATACTTAAATCATAGTCCTTGATCAATTCCAACCATCTTCGCTGGCGGAGGTTCAAATCCGGTTGTGTAAATATATACTTTAAACTCTTATGATCCGTATACACTTCACACTTGTTACCAATTAAGTAGTGTCGCCAGATTTTTAGGCCATGCAATACAGCTGCTAGTTCCAAATCATGGGTCGGGTAGTTACCCTCATGTAGTCTCAACTGACGAGAGGCATAAGCAACCACCTTTCCTTCTTGCATTAGCACACATCCAAGCCCTGATCTGGATGCATCACAGTAAACCTAGAAGTCTTTCGTTTGATCTGGCAAAATCAACACGGGTGCTGACACCAACCTTTGCTTGAGCTCTTCAAAACTCTTATCGCACTCAATTGACCATCTGAACTTCTCTTCCGTTTTCAACAACTGTCACGCCCAGAAATTCCTCACATGAATTTCTGAACTTAATTGTGTATTAAATCCCTGTCCAGGACCAGCCAGGGTACACAAAAAGACAATGTTGATTACATAACCATCGTTCTTAGAAACAACTGAAAATTACACTTATTCTAGCGGAAATGCAGCGGAAAGAAAAAAGAAAAAGGTAGACTAGCTCCAGCGGGTATGGCTCCAGTCCACAGGCAACGCTTCGACGGTGGAACAGCTCACTCCTAAGAGGCACCTCCATCGGACTCGACTTCTAGCTCTGGGGGCGGGAAGTTAAGCAAGACTGAGTACAAACCACCGTACTCAACAAGTAACACGAACAAGGGGGAAATAAATGATGCATAGGGATTAACAAGGACAGTCTAGGGTTAGTTGCGATAAAGCAGCCGTTAAACAAATAACAGAGATTAAAACGAAATAAGAGTAATTGAATACAGTAAAGCATAGGTAAATAACAGTTATAAAATAACACAACACTGTCCAACGTTACACCACGTTGCAACAGGCCCAACCACTACTCAACGTTACACCACGTTGCAGCAGTCACGAGTGATAACCGATTTGCTCAAGTTATTAGAGATTCACTAATCACAGTGAAGCTGGGAGCTCGCCCGTAACCATGGGCACGGCTATTCGAATAAATTATACTCTGATCAGAGGTGTACCACTATACCCACAAGACACGACTCCACTACACTTGAACGTGCGCCGACATACCACTATGGTATACCGGAAAGGAGACCGTGATAGGACCCGTTACACAACCCTCCCTATTTAATCGTACCACACTTCAGGTTTCACCCCCTCCTTCACACCAAGTCAGGCAGTCCCCTCTTGTGCCTTGGTAGATCCGGAAGCAGCAGAGGCTTTCGTTACACCACGATTGCCCGTCCATACTCCATCACGCCTACCCTTGCCTGGGTACGTCAAATAGTTCGAAGTCATGCTTCAAATCCCACCTTACCCATTTCGGCATGTGGTTAGCACTTACTTACTTCCAGGGTTTCCCGTGAACCAGTCCTTAATTGCCATAGGTGCGACTCTCAAAACCGTGCACCCACAGCCCACCTTTATCAATATTTTAGTTGCCATTAACCCGAACCGGGTAGTGAATCAATATCTCAGCTATTCAGAGCTAAGCATGATTAAATGTGATCCCATGAGCTATTTGTTCTAAGCATGGCTAAGCATTAACCTAGGCCTAACTCTAATCAATTTACCCCTGGTCCAGCAGTGAATAAAGTTGGATAAACAACGGCATAATGATAAGGTTTACCTGGAAAATAACATAAAGTAAATACTTTAATTAAAACAATGCATGTTTGAATTAATAAAGCGGGGAATTTGCAATAATGGGTTCAATATGATCAAAGATGAGTGTCACTTGCCTTGCTCTGGCCCCTGGGGAACTTCGGCGACAATCTCGAAGTAAACCGGCTCTTCGGCGGGGTCCGAATCTAAGCGACAAAGCACAAAAATAAATAAAACAGGCACAAACTCTACTGAAACAGCAAAAGAAACTACTTTTAATGGATTCTTGACAATTTTATGAATTTAATGAAATTTGAATGGACCTAAACAGAGACTAGATGAATTACTTATGAATTTTAGAAGTTTTCTGGGTTTTTAAGCTAAACAGAAAAGTCCTAAATCAATTATTGCGCAATTAATGGGGTTGCTGACGTCAGCGAGGAGAGAGGAGGCTGACGGCTGACAGGTGGGGACCACCTGTCGGTGAGAGAAAGTGGAAGGGAGAGACTGACACGCGGGTCCCACGGGAGGAGAGAGGGAGGAGGGGCGCGGGGCGGCTGACGGGTGGGGCCCGCTCGTCAGCGAGAGGGGAACAGAGAGGGAAGCGGAGAACGGCTCGGGCGAACGGCGGCAGCCGGCGACGGGAGCTGCGGGCTGCGCGGCGGCGGCGGCGCACGGCGACGGCGACGACGGCGACGACGGTGCGACGGCGACGACCGGTGTCCGGTGACAGCGTGTGGCGTGGGACCGAGCGCGGCGCACGGCGACGACGGCACGGCGGCGGCGGGCGGGCGCGGGAAGCGGCCACGCACGAGCGCAGGTGGCGGCGGCTAGACGACGACCGCGGCGGGCGGCGGGGAGATCGAGCTCCGCACCCGTCCGGCGACGGCGTGCGGCTCGGCGGCGGTCGGCCGGGAAGGGGGAGAGAGAGGGGAGGAGGATGGAGACGCTCACCGGCGGCGGCGAACGCGCGGGCGGGTCGGCGAGGTCCAGGCGGAGGTGGCGACGCGGGTAGGAGCGGAGGATCGGCAACGGCGGCGGAGATCGATTGGCGACGGTGAGGAGGCCGGGCGCGACGGCGACCGGGCGGCGAAGGAATGCGCGGCGCTGGGGAGGCTCCCTGGCGGCGACGAGGGCGGCAGCAAGTCGGCGACAGCGACGCGGAGGCGGTGGCGCAGCTGGACGACGACGACCGGCGGCTGGCGGCGAGATTGAACGGTGGCGGCGAACGGCGACAGCGCGGCGGCGACTCGAGCGAAGAGGGAAAGTGGGCGACGGCGCGCGGCGGCTCGGGATTTAAAGGGCGGCGGCGCCGGCTAGGGCGGGCGGAGGTTGGAGACCGAGTCGGGCACGACGTGGTCTCGGCGGCTGTTGCGGCGACGACGGTTGCGGCGGGGCGGCGGACTCAGACTCGGCCGGCGCGGCGCGGGCGTGGGCGCGGGCGCTGGCGAGGAGACGGTCACTGGCGCGAGGGAGGAGGGAGGCGGCGCGGACTCGCGGGCGCGGGCGACGCAGCGAGCTGGGCCGGGCGGCGGCCCAGGCGGGGGCGCGCGCGGGGCAGGGGAGAGCGGCTGGTCGGCTGGGCCGGCCGAGGGGGAGTGGGCCGGCTCGGCTGGGCCGGCCCGGGGAGGAAGAGAAAGAAAAAAAAGAAAAAGGAAAAAGGAAAAGGGAGGAAAATTGGACTTCGGCCCAATTTGAGAAGGAAGGGAAAAAGAAAGGAAAAAGGAGAGAAAAAGGAAAACCCCACTTTTGCCGAGTTTTAAATTAATTTGTTTGGCCAAATTTTATATTTCTGCAATTTGAATTTAAATCCAGTTAGTCGATTTGCGAGCCTCGATTTAATTAAATTAGGTTCTTTTAGAGGTATTTTTCCTGAGTTAATTAAGCCAATTGTTGCTTACGAATTTCTTTTTACGATTTTAGGCTTAGGACGAAACTCCGGGTGTGACAACAACTGTGTCATTGGCTTGGCTATCTTTGAGAAATTCTCAATGAACCGGCGGTAATAGCCCGCAAGTCCTAAGAAACTTCTGACCTAGGAAACCGTCTTAGGTGGGATCCACTTGATCACTGACTCCACATTACTGGGGTCCACTGCTACACCTTGCGCATTGATCACATGACCAAGGAACTTCACTTCATGCAGCCAGAAATCACACTTGCTGAACTTGGCATACAACTGGTGTTCTCTTAGCTTCTCTAGCACGATCCGTAAATGCCGCTCATGCTCTTGTTCTGACTTGGAATAGATAAGAATGTCATCAATGAAGACAACCACAAACTTATCCAGGTACTCCATGAACACCTTATTCATGAGATTCATGAAGAATGCCGGGGCAATAGTAAGTCCAAACGACATTACCATACATTCATACAAGCCATAGCGAGTAGTGAATGTCGTCTTGGTAACATCTTCTTCCCCAATCCTCAACTGATGATACCCTGATCTCAAATCGATCTTGGAGAAAACTTTGGCTCCCTTCACCTGATCAAACAGATCATCAATCCTTGGCAGAGGATACTTATTCTTGATGGTGACCTCGTTCAAAGCACGATAGTCTACACACATTCTCTTAGTTTTGTCCTTCTTCTCAACAAAGATAACCGGGGCACCCCAAGGCGAGGTACTCGGTCGGATGTAACCTTTCTGAAGCTGTTCATCCACTTGCTTCTTCACTTCCGCCATCTCATTAGCTGCCATCCTGTAGGGTCTCTTATAGATTGGTGCAGTTCTTGGCACCAAGTTGATACGGAACTCGATCTCTCTTTCTGGCGGCATCGTTGTGAGATCATCTGGAAACACCTCCAGATACTCACAAACCACTGGTATGTCCTCCAACTTCTTCGGATCTTTGACTGTTTCCGAGGGTTGCTCTTCAGCTTCCATCTGATTCAAACAAGTCCTAATTGTTACTGACTCTGGTGACTGATAAGTCACCACTTCACCACCTTCACTAGTCAAAGTGACCGTACGCTCGGCACAATCAATCACTCCTTGATGCTTGGTAAGCCAGTCCATTCCCAAAATGACATCTAGGTCTTTGGATTCGACAAGGATGAGATTGGCTAGAAAGGATGTCCCTTGGATTTCTATGGGCACATTAGGGCTATAAAGGTCCGAAAACATACTATGCCCTGGAGTACTAACCCGCATCGGGTTTCTTAACTTTTCCCTTCTTAACCCAAGCATTCCCACAAACTTCCTTGAAATAAAAGAGTGTGTAGCACCAGAATCAAAAAGTACTGTAGTAGGCACGGAGTTAACAGGAAATGTACCCAATATTACTTCTGGTGCAGCCTGTGCTTCTTCTGCGGTGACATGGTTCACGCGAGCTTGCACGAATCTCTGCCCGCTACGCTTCGGCTTCGGGCACTTGTCGGCAAAGTGACTTGGGTCGCCACAATTGTAGCACACTCCAGGCTTTGCACCTGCATCCTTTCTGGTTGGAGGAGGTTGAGCTGTTGGTGGAGGAACGTTCTGTTGTCGGGGAGCTGGTGCTGAGAGCGCACGTTGTGGTGGAGCACGTTGGGACGAACCACTGTTGTTGAAATTATTGGGGTTGAAGGGACGGTGCTGGCAGACAATGAAGGTAGATTGCCCGTGCTGCTGATTCTGAGGATGGGGGCCGGTGTGAAACCGGGGCTTCTGCGGGTGCGGCTGGTTGGACCTGAACTTGGGGGCCTTCCTCTTCTTATCCATCTGGAGGTGCTGGTCCTCTTGACGGATGGCCTTGTCCACCAGTCTCTGAAAATTAGCATAGTCACCTGAGAGCAACTGCTTCTTCAACTCATCATCCAAACCTCCGAGGAATTTTTCTTGTCTTTCGGCATCAGTGCGAACATCCTCGGGGGCATATCGCGCTAGGCGATTAAACTCATGGAGGTATTCCGTCACGGTCTTGGTACCTTGCTGCACGGCGCGGAACTCACGCTTCTTCTGTGTGACTATCCTATCAGGGATATGGGCCTTACGGAAGTTAAGGCAGAACTCCACCCAACTCACTTCCGTGGAAGCGGCGCGGTAACCAAGAAGTTATCCCACCAAGCCAAGGCGGGACCCATCAGTTGATGTGCGGCACAGGAGACTTTCTCCTGGTAAGTGCACTGTAGTAAATTGAGCTTCTTCTCAATGACATAGAGCCAATCACTTGCCCCCATGGGGTTAGTGGTGCTTGAGAAGGTCGGGGGACGAACACGGAGAAACTCTGGCAACTTGGACTGCGGTGGGGGCGGTCCTCCGGTGCTGGACTGGTCGGTGTCACGATTGCCATTGCGAGTGTTCACCATCTGCAGGAGCGGGAGGGAACAGAAAGAGAAAGAAGAAAAAGAAACGGCTAAGCAAACATGGGTTTTATTTAATTAATGAACTGTAATTGTCTTGCTTAAGAAACACACTTAAAAACCACACAACTCCTAGCGGTACAACCATAACCCTACTACTGCTATGGTTCACCACTAGCCCCAAGCGAAGCAAACCTAACACACCAAAACTAGCACACAACGACTAAGAACGAAGCTAAAGTTGACGTCTAGGGCGCGGAAGGAGAGCGACGATCGACGACAGGGGACGGATCTTCTTCCTCACCTTCTGATCGGCTCCTAGAGTTGTTGGAGAGACCATCTTCATCTTCACCAGAAGCGGACTCACTGCTGCTGGAGACTGTGACGGTGCCATTGCGGTTTCTTGCAGCGTCGAAAGGGGAGACACCTTCCTGGGGCACTGGGGTCGGAGAGGTTGGTATCATCTGCATCAGTGGTCTTGGTTCATCCGGGGCACCGAGGTAAGACTGAACTCTTGGCGGCCCGCGGGTTCGCTTCCTTGCCGTGGTGCGAAGCCTTGCACCGCTGGGCTCCGGGAGTCCTTTGAGCCTAGCGTTCTCCTTCTTCAAACGGTCGATCTCGTCCTACAGACGGACGATCTGAGTGAGCTTGGCGTCGTTCAAGGTCTTGGACGCTTCATGGAGGTGGTGATGCATCTGGTCGAGGCTCTGCAGCACCGTGCACATCCTACCGAAGGTAAGGTCTTGCTCCCTCCGGGCAGACCGAAACCTACTGACCATGGAATTGGGTCCACGACCAGGGTGATACCGATATGCCGAATGCCGAAACGTCAGGTCGTGCCTGGCCCTGAGCATTGTTATTAGACTGTAAGCAGCCTCTTGGCAGGCATGCTCATGTGAGCCTCCGGCTCCTTCTGCTTCCAAGTTAGGGAGATAACCGGGGATTCCATGTAGCTCCAACCTGACACGGTGGGGAAACTCGCCTTCAAGAGGTTGGATCGTGGTGTACTCTGGCTCATAGGGGTATCCTGCCGTGAATGAGACTCTTGCCAACTCTGCCATGAATCCAGCCATTCCAAGTCCACGATGATACAAGGGGTGGCCATCTAAAGAACACAAGGATTTGGAATCAATGGATGCAAAATTTTGTTTCAAGATAAATAAATCATAAAAGAAACAAAGTAAATAAAGTTTTACCAGTAAATCAATTTACTCACGCTTTTCAACCAAAGGGGTTTTGGTCTTTTTAAATGACTCACGCTTTTGAAAAGCACTAACCCATTTTTTACAAACTATGCACAAACTATGCACAAACATGAAAAGCAGAGGGCTCTTAGGGTTTCCATTGGGCTGATCCTACGGTCAAAGGAGGCTCTGATACCAACTTGTCACGCCCAGAAATTCCTCACACGAATTTCTGAACTTAATTGTGTATTAAATCCCTGTCTAGGACCAGCCAGGGTATACAAAAAGACAATGTTGATTACATAACCATCGTTCTTAGAAACAAATGAAAATAACACTTATTCTAACAAAAATGCAGCGGAAAGAAAAGTAGACTAGCTCAAGTGGGTACGACTTCAGTCCACAGGCAAAGCTTCGACGGCAGACCAGCTCACTCCTGAGAGACACCTCCATCGGACTCAACTTCTAGCTTTGGAGGGGGAAAAAGTTGGGCAAGGCTGAGTACAAACCACCGTACTCACCAAGTAACACGGAAAAGAGAGGAATCAATGATGCATAAGGACCATCAAGGACAGGCTAGGGTTAGTTGCAATAAAGCAGCGGTTAAACAAATAACAGAGATTAAAATGAATAAAGATAATTGAATAAATTAAAGGATAAGTAAATAACAGTTATAAAATACCACAACACTGTCCAACGTTACACCACGTTGCGACAGGCCCAACCAATACTCAACGTTACACCACGTTGCAGTAGTCCCGAGTGAAAACTAGTTTACTCAAGTTATTAAAGGTTCACTAATCACCGTGAAGCTGGGAGTTCGCCTGTAACCGTGGGCATGGCTATTCGAACAGATTATACTCTGATCGGAGGTGTACTACTGTACCCACAAGACACGACTCCACTACACTTGAACGTGCGCCGACACACCACCATGGTATACCGGAAAGGAGACCGTGATACGACCCGTCACATAACCCTCCCTATTTAATCGCACCGCACTTCAGGTTTCACCCCCTCCTTTACACCAAGTCGGGCAGTCCCCTCTTGTGCCTTGGTAGATCCGGAAGCAGCAGAGGCTTTCGTTACACCACGATTGCCCGTCCATACTCCATCACGCCTACCCTTGCCTTGGTATGTCAAATAGTTCGAAGCCATGCTTCAAATCCCACCTTACCCATTCCGGCATGTGGTTAGCACTTAATTACTTCCAGGGTTTCCCGTGAACCGGTCCTTACTTGCCACGGGTGCGACTCTCAAAACAATGCACCCATAGCCCACCATTAGCAATATTTTAGTTGACATTAGCCCGAACCGGGTAATGAATCATTATTACAACTATTCAGAATTAAGCATGATTAAATGTGATCCCATGAGCTACTTGTTCTAAGCACGGCTAAGCATTAACCTAGGCCTAACTCTAATCAAGTTACCCTTGGTCTAGCATGAATAAAGTTGGATAATCAACGGCATAATAATAAGAATTACCCGAAGAAAATAAATACAGTAAATACTTTAATTAAAACAATGCATATTTGAATAAACAAAGCAGGGAATTTGCAATAATGGGTTCAATATGATCAAAGATGATTGTCACTTGCCTTGCTCTGGCCCCTGGGGTATTTCGGCGACGATCTCGAAGTAAACCGGCTCTTCGGCGGGGTCCGAATCTAAGCGACAAAGCACAAAATAAATAAAATAGGCACAAACTCTACTGAAACAGCAAAAGAAAGTATTTTAATGGATTCTTGACAATTTTATGAATTTAATGAAATTTGAATGGACCTAAACGGAGACTAGATGAATTACTTATGAATTTTAGAAGTTTTCTGGGTTTTTAACTAAACAGAAAAGTCCTAAATCAATTATTGCGCAATTAATGGGGCTGCTGACGTCAGCGAGGAGAGAGGAGGCGGTGCTGACTGGTGGGGGCCACCTGTCGGTGGGGAAGAGGGGAGAGGAGAGGCTGACGGCTGGGCCCCACGGGAGGAGAGAGGGAGGAGAGCCGGCTGGCCAGTGGGTCGTCCGGCCAAAGAGAGGGAAACAGAGAGTGACAGATAAAGCTTAGGCTTGGGACAAAACTCCGGGTGTGACAGATAAAGCTTCAGGCTTTTGTTCTCCTATTGCACACATATATTCATTAAATGCTTCAAGAGTCCATGAATATGCCGCAGGCCATAAGTGTTCCTCGAAAATTTTTCCATGGAACTTGAGTTTGAAATTGGAAACAAGGTGTTGCATGCATTCCCTATGCTCTGCATAACTAAATACCTCTTCAATGGCAAAGTCAATACCTTTTCCTGCATCTGAACAAATTGCTAGCCCAAGAGGTTTGCCAATAGCTTGAAGTAGTTTCTCCATGAACCAAACCCAAGTCTCACTAGTCTCTGAGTCAATAATACCATAGGCCACTGGGTATAACCAACTGTGTCCATCAATAGCACATGTAGTTGCTAGCTGCCCTCTATACTTTCCAGTCAAGTGTGTACTATCAATTGCTAAGTATGGCCTACAACCTTCTAAAAAGCCTTCAACACAAGGCTGCAGTGCTACAAATAACCTTCTAAATCTCTTCTTGTCCTTGAATGTCATATGGTCAATGGCAACAATACTACCGGGGGACCTCTTCTAAACCTCTGCCTTCCAACCATACAACTTGTCAAAGCTACTATCCCAGTCACCATACAATTTATTCATTGCTAAGTCCTTCCTGGTATATACTCTCTTGTACGGAATCAATACCTTGTGTGTGTCCTTTAGCCTTCTTTGCAATTCTTTTGTCCCTATAGTAGCATCCTCACGTAACCAGTCCATAACCTTCTCACAAATCCAGCTCTCTTAGCATTCTTTACCATCTTGCTTTTTCTAGTGCTAAGACAGCCATGGTCAACCTCATGAACCTTAACCTGAAAAGATGGAAAAAAATGCAATGAAATATTTCACAATGCAACTATTGTACCCAAAGATAGATAGGAAAAGATATGCTTTTACATACCTGCACTGCTCCACCATCCTCAGTGGTTGATGCATGAATTCTCCATCCACAACCTTCTTGGAGACATCTAGCTCTGAATGTACTAGGATCAGTTTTTTCAACAAAATATTCAAATTCTTTCTTAATGGAGTATTGAGCCATAGCCAATCTAAACTCACGCATTGAAGGATAGATAGTATGAACACTCATGGGTGGGTTATCTTTGTCATACACAACTTGTGGGATTACATTTTCTGACTTTGTATCTTGTGCAATCCACTCTTCATCATCACTATCAGCGATACTCAAATCATCTCCCTCTTCTTCCTCGGGCACATTATCAGTTTCAGCAGTACAGTCATCACTCTCAGATGAGGCATCACTTTCATCTGAGTATTGTTTCTCATCATCTACACCTACATGCTCATAGCGAGAAAATGGGTTTTCTAGATATGCATCAAGTTCTGCTGGTTGACTAGTACTGCCTTGCTGAATAAAAAATGCCTGAGAGGGGATTGAATGTGATGGAGTGCAAGGCACAATAGCTTGGGACAGATTACCATGGTTTATCAGTGTGATTATCACTTCACCCCTTTTAGTACGACTAAAGCACTCGAACATGGATGTCAAATCTTGATCTTTGCATATTGAAATGAGTTCTTTCGTAATAGCATGAACATAATGCACACATGGAGTCTCATTTATGGCCCAAGGATATTTTCCACATATATCATCCAAAAAATCTTTGTAGATAGTTATGTCTGCATCAATTGGCCATTTGAAAACAAAACAACCTAGATATTCAGGTCTACATGTCTTCCCCACTATTCTCACATCAAGTAAATAGGTAGAAGATGGGTCTATTCTATTGATGAACACATATGCAATAAAAATTTGTAACTACTCCAATCATCACAGCAAAATCATAACAACAGCAATTCAATGGTTCTGTAGGATGAGACATACCCATCAGCTAACCAAGATGAATCCATCAATTCATGCTCGCCATCCTGTCTAGCTGAACTACCCTCACCACCACCTTCCACCCCGCCTGGAGCCAAGACGATGCCATCGGCAGCCCCTCCTGTGCATACTAGACCACCCCCTCCAGGCAGGGAGGAATCAGCACCATTGTGAACCGATGCGCCATCGACATCGAAGGAACCCTCAGCTGCGCCACCACCAAGCTCGTCGTTGCCGCCCGACACAGATCCATGTAGGTCGCTGGCGCCACCCGATGCAGAATCACGAAATCCGCCCCCACCGCCGCTGCCGTGGGTCACGTCGCCGTCACCATTGGGGGTCACATCACCGCCGTCGCAGGTTGCACTACCTCGCTGTGGCAGCCCACGCCATAGGGCTCGCCATTGCAGCCCCCACCTTGGCCGTCGAATCCCCTGCCGCCCCCTGCGCTGCAGGCGCCGAAGGTCGCGCCACCGCGGCCATCGCATCCGTCGCCGCCGCCGCCGGGTCCACTGCCCACGCCACTGCGGCTGTCAGATCCCCCACCGCCCCCTGCGCTGCAGGCGCCGAAGGCCGCATCGCCGCGGCCGTCGCATGCACCTCGGCCGTTGTCGGCTCTGCTGCCCGTGCCGCCGCGGCCGTCAGATCCCCCGCCTCCCCCTGCGCTGCAGGCGCCGAAGGCCGCATCCCCATGGTCGTTGCCTTCGCCACGGCCGCCGCCCGCACTGCCGCCACAGCAAGTCGCCGGGTTAGGGTTAGCCATATCATGTGTTTTCCCTTTGTTTCATTTACTTTTTCACCTGTTAAGTGCTTACCCTTCATATGAGGACTATTTTGCCATTTCAACAAAAGCAACAGTAACTAACATAGATATTTAAACAGAGATTGCATTTCTTGGAAGTTTTTGTTTGTACGCTGGCATTTGCTGAAAGTCACGCTCGTGGATGGCATTTGTTAGAATTGTGCGCTCGTCGATGGCGTTTGTTAGATTTTCTCTATATACATACATTAATACTCTACGGATACCCCTAGTACAGGTATCCCATAGTAGCACCGGAGTCATACTTAGCCACGCAAATCATCCGTGTATGTACAACTTCACACAGTATGCTTGACGTAGTCCGAGTGCTTCTCGAGCGCTCCCCAAGTGTTTCTTGAGTGATCCCAAGTACTATGTAATTATTGTAGAGGCTATGGTGGGCTCCAAATGAAGGAAAAATATAGGTGCTTAAATAGGAAACAATTAGGTGTAGCCCCCCTGACTCTATGCTTAAATGGGAAACAATTAAACATATAGTCTAATTAAGATTGTATGAAAATCTCAAGTGCTTCGTAGATACACCTAATAGGTGTAGTGCCTAATTCTTTGCTTAAATGTGTAACAATTAAACATAGTGTCGACGATCTGGGTCGACAATATTAATTAATTGGAAGCTTCTCGGAATGTTCTAAAATGTCCTGAAAGCATTTTAAATTATTAACAGGATTTATATTTAAATTCCAGAGAATAAAATTTGCTCAAATAAACTTAATAAAAATCGGCAAGATTGGAGGCAATTTCTTTTATTCCCCCTCCTTCCTTTTTCTTTCCTTTTTCCTTTCTTTCTTTCTCCTTTTTTTCCCTTTTCTTTTTCTCTTTTCTTTTCTTTCCTCCCAGGCCGAACTCACCTCTCCCCCTGTCCCATGCACGAACTCCACCTCTCCCCCTGCCACACATCCTCCCCATTCAGCCATGCACGCCCCTATCTCCACCTCCCTCCCACATAAAAACTAATTTCAATCAATTATTAATTAGGACTCCAATTTTTATCCCTTTGGAGTTTTATCTATTTCCTTTTCTATAGGAGATAGACAACTAGTTTTATCTCTAGCTCCCCTATAAATACCCTCTAGAGCCTTGTCTCTTCTCCCCGTCTCCCTCTCCCGTGTGCCTCCAGTCGCCTCATACTCCTCTGCTGCATCCCTGTTCGCAGCAGCCCCGATCGGTTTTTTCGCCATTGAATTTCAGGTTCACATGTCTTATTCTTGCGAATCAATCTAAATTCATCTACCGTTTAATTGTTTAGGTTTTTTAGCCGAACAGTGAGGAACAACAACAATCTGTCGCCGATCTCTCCACCAAATCTCAAGTTCGCATACATTTTACTCATGTGAATCTACCTATTTTTGATCAACCGTGTAATTGCTTAGATTTTCTAATCTAATTAGCTAGCGTGAGATTGATCTACAGTATGAAATTCAATTTCGTAAGTGTAGATTGATTTTACGTTAAAGTTGTTTAGTTTCTGGTTTAGCGAGTCAATAAATCCTGATTTAACGGACTGTTAATTCCTGTCGTTGTTCCGCTAACGGTTCCCGTTTTCGCGTTCCGGACCTAATTCGTCATGCGAATCTCTAATTCGTGCACGTTTTGGTTGTGTTCTGCGAATACGCGTTCTGTTCTCAATTTCCCGAGCCGCGGCCCAACCCGCGCTCGAAGTCCCCATCGCCTCCCTTGGCCTGTCTCCTCCCGCTCCCTCCTTTCCTCCCTCTCTTTTCTCCTGGGCTGGCCCAACTCTCCTCTCCGGCCCACCGCAGCCCAGCTCGCCCCGCTCACCTCTTCCTCTTTCCCTTTTCCCTCTGGGCCGAACCAGGTTGCGGCCAAACATCGGCGCCCGAGGTCCGGCTCACCTCCCCTCTCCCTCGGCCACCGATAGGTGGGGCCCACCTGTCGGAGGCGTCTCCGTCCTCTGTCCGCCGCTCGCGCGCACGACAGCCGTGTCGCCGCCGCGCTTTGCCTCTGCCTCGCCGTTCCGTGTCGCCACCGCGCCAGCGCACCCGCTCGGCCGCGCCATGCGCGTCGCCTCCTGCAACCCCGCGCCTCGCCGTTGTGCGACGCCGTCGGTCGCCGCCTCCCTGCGTTTTGCCACCGTTCCTGCCTCACGCCAGCGCCGCATCCACCTCACCATGCTGCCAAGTTGCGCCGCTTGTGCGCCGCCACCTTACCCCCTTGTGTCGCGCCGTCACGCCGCGCCCACCCGCGCGCTCGCCGTGCCGCCGCGTGCACGCCTCGTAGTCAGGGCATGATGTCGTGCCGCCACGTCGTCCACTCGCCGCGCCGGTCGCGTGCGCCGCCCTCTTCTGCAACTCCGCCGCTTGCGCCTCGCCGCCGTCAGCCACGCCCTCGTTCGCCCGCGCCCGCGTTCACGCGCCGCGCCGCCTCGCTTTGCCCGTATCCACAACGGCCGCTCCCTCGATTCTTGCACCCATGCGCCGCCGCCGCTGCGTTTGCCGCTGCCTCCCACGCCTGGGGCCGCAACCAACTCCGCGACCGCCGTCCCCGTCCTAACCGGCCGCCTCCCCTATAAATTCCCCGCACCCCGCGCGCCGCTGCCGCCTTTTTCCCGTGACCCGAGCCACCGCCGCGCCCGCCGTCGCCAATCCGATCTCGCCGCCCGCGCATTGCCACCCCCCTCGACGGTCGCCGTCACGTGTTCCGCCGCCACACCGACGCGCCCACGCCTTCGCCATCGCCGGTGAGCGCCCTAATTCTTTCTCCCCCTCTTATTTCCTTCCGCCGCTGTCGCCGGGACGCTCGCGCCGTCGCCAGGTGCCGTGGGTCACCGGCCGTCGCCGCTGGGCCACCGCCCGACGTCCCTGCCGCCACACCGTCGTGGTGTCGTGCCCGCCTTCCCGCGCGATCGCCTCTCGCTCCCCCGTGCCTTCGCCGTCATCTACCCGCGTCGCACCGTCCTTGGGCCGCGTTGTCTCTGCGCCGTCGCTCTGGCCGCGTCGCCGTGCTGCCGTTGTCCCTGTGCACCGCTCTTCTCCACGCGCTGGGCGCCGCGTTCGGTCGCCGTCGTCCCTGCCATCGCCGCCTTCGCCTCCTCGCCACCCGATCCCGCCGCTCGCCGCCGCTCTGAGCCTCGCGACCCCGTCGCCACCTCCGCCTCCTCCACGCCGACTCGCCGCCGCCGTTCTCGTTGCCGGTGAGCTGTCGCCATCCTTTTCCCCCCTCCTACTTCCCCTCCGAGCGCCACTGCCGAGCCGCCTCCGCCATCCGCCGTCGACCGCTTCCCCATCGGCCGCCGCGCGTTGCCCCTCGGTCGGTTGCACCACCTCCGCCGTCCGCCGCCGACCACCGCTCAGCCGTCACGCCGGTTGCCGGCCGTCGTCACCCTGCCCCCGTTCTGCTTCGGCTAGAGCTGAGCCCCTCTCCCCTCTCTGTTTTGTCTCCTTGGGCAGCGGGCCCAACCCGTCAGCCCCTCTTCTCCTCTGCCTGACCTGTGGGGCCCACGTGTCAGTCGCCCTCTCTCCTCTGTCATGTGGGGCCTGCGCGTCAGCCGGTCAACTCCTCCCTTCTCTCTCCCTCTCACGCTGACCGGCGGGCCCGGCCGGTAGCCGGCCGTCCCCTCCCTTCCTCTCCCTCCTTCCCCGGGCCCACGTGTCATCCTCCCTCTCCCCTCCCTCTCACTGCCAAATGGGCCCCACCTGTCAGCACACCTCCTCTCTCCTCTGTGCTGACCTCATCCCTCCAATTAATTGTGCGATAATTCATTAAAGTTTTCTGTTTAGTTTAAAAACCCAGAAAACTTCTAAAATTCATAACTAATTCATCTAGTCTCCGTTTTAGGTCCATTCAAGTTTCATTAAATCCAGAAAAATGCCAAGAATCCATTAAAAATAGTTTCTTTCTCTGTTTCAGTAGTTTTATAGTCTGTTTTTTATTGTTTTGCCTTGTCTGTCATAGGTTTTGACGCCGTTGCAGCACCGTTCGTTCCCGAAGTCGTCGCCGAAGTTCCTCGTGGGTCAGAGCAAGGAAAGTGGCACCCTTCTTTGACCATATTGATCCCATGATTGTAAAACCCCTGCTTTTACATTCAAACATGCATTGTTTTATGCAAACCTATTTATTGTATTTATCTATTGGTCAATTTCCTTTATATCCGTTGATTCTCATTTATTATTATTGTCATCCCAGGGTTAATTTGACTAGAAATAGGATTAGGCAATGCTTAGTCATGCTTAGTTCAACTAGCTCACCAATTATCATTTATTTAATTGTTGATTAGACTTTAATAGACCTTTAATGGTTGTGATCATGATGAATTTCCCGATGTGGATTAAATACAACTAAAATATTGCTTATGGTGGGCTGTGGGTGCATGGTTTTGAGAGTCGTGCCCACGGTAATTAAGGACCAGTTCTTAGGAAACCCTGAAAGTCTTACACGTACTGACCACAAGGCAGAGTGGGCAACGGTGAGACTTGTAGTCTAGCTTGTCCCTATTTGTCGTACCCAGGCAAGGGTGGGCGTGATGGAGTATGGATGGAAATCGTGGTGTAACGATGGTCCTATGCTGCTTCCGGATTCACCTAGGCACAAGAGGGGGCTGCCCGACTTGGTGTAAAGGAGGGGGCGGAACCTGAAGTGTGGTGCGATTGTCTAGGGAGGGTTAGGTGAAAGGTCTTATTATGGTTTCTGTACTGAGGTATCGTGGTGATACATTGGGGCATGGTAACATGCTTGGGAGCCATGTCTTGTGGGTAAAGTTGTACACCTCTGCAGAGTAAAACTATTCGAATAGCCGTGCCCGCGGTTATTGGGCGAACTGACAGATTCACTGGGATTAGTTGAACATCTTTAATAATTTTATTAATCTTGGAACTGGTTTGACCCTGCTCAATGTGGTGTAAAGTTGGCAGTGGTTTGGGTCTGTCGCAACGTGGTTTAACGTTGGACAGAGGGTTGACCCTGTTGCAGTGTGGTGTAACGCTGGACAGTGGTTTGGGCCTGTTTCAAGTGGTGTAACGTTGAACAGTGATCAATTATTTTAAATGTTTACTTTACTCGTTTCAGTTTATTTTATTTACTGTTTTGCTAAATTACCGCAGCTTTATGCAAGTTAACCTTAGACTATCCTTGTACCCTATTGCATTCATTATTCTTCCTCTCTTGGGCGTTATTTGTTGAGTACGGTGGTTTGTACTCAGCCTTGCTTAATTTTTCCCCCATCAGAGAAAGTGCCAGAGCCTGAGTCAGAAGTCAGAAGAAGGTTGTTCCCAAGGTTGAAGTGAGGTTCAGTCCATGGTCGAGAATGCCTGTGGTGTGGAGCTATCATCGCTAGCTGAAGCTGAAGATTAGATGGTTTAGTTTGTTTTCCTTTTTCCGCTGCATTTCGATAGAATTGTTTTATTTGTTTTTAA